>NC_136340.1:4021398-4091398 GCF_964198595.1 Lampetra fluviatilis | reverse complement strand
CTGAGAGTCTGGGTTCGAGCCCTGGGTCTGGGTGTCTCTCTCTGTCTCAGGGGGTTCACGATGGCCGTGTCGGAGACACTGAGAGTCTGGGTTCGAGCCCTGGGTCTGGGTGTCTCTCTCTCTCAGGGGGTTCACGATGGCCGTGTCAGAGACACTGAGAGTCTGGGTTCGAGCCCTGGGTCTGGGTGTCTCTCTGTCTCAGGGGGTTCACGATGGCCGTGTCGGAGACACTGAGAGTCTGGGTTCGAGCCCTGGGTCTGGGTGTCTCTCTCTCTCTCAGGGGGTTCACGATGGCCGTGTCAGAGACACTGAGAGTCTGGGTTGGAGCCCTGGGTCTGGGTGTCTCTCTCTCTCTCTCAGGGGGTTCACGATGGCCGTGTCAGAGACACTGAGAGTCTGGGTTGGAGCCCTGGGTCTGGGTGTCTCTCTCTCTCTCAGGGGGTTCACGATGGCCGTGTCAGAGACACTGAGAGTCTGGGTTGGAGCCCTGGGTCTGGGTGTCTCTCTGTCTCTCAGGGGGTTCACGATGGTCGTGTCAGAGACACTGAGAGTCTGGGTTCGAGCCCTGGGTCTGGGTGTCTCTCTGTCTCTCAGGGGGTTCACGATGGCCGTGTCAGAGACACTGAGAGTCTGGGTTCGAGCCCTGGGTCTGGGTGTCTCTCTGTCTCTCAGGGGGTTCACGATGGCCGTGTCAGAAACACCGAGAGTCTGGGTTCGAGCCCTGGGTCTGGGTGTCTCTCTGTCTCAGGGGGTTCACGATGGCCGTGTCAGAGACACTGAGAGTCTGGGTTCGAGCCCTGGGTCTGGGTGTCTCTCTCTCTATCTCAGGGGGTTCACGATGGCCGTATCAGAGACACTGAGAGTCTGGGTTCGAGCCCTGGGTCTGGGTGTCTCTCTCTCTCAGGGGGTTCACCATGGCCGTGTCGGAGACACTGAGAGTCTGGGTTCGAGCCCTGGGTCTGGGTGTCTCTCTCTCTCTCTCAGGGGGTTCACGATGGCCGTGTCAGAGACACTGAGAGTCTGGGTTCGAGCCCTGGGTCTGGGTGTCTCTCTCTCTCAGGGGGTTCACCATGGCCGTGTCGGAGACACTGAGAGTCTGGGTTCGAGCCCTGGGTCTGGGTGTCTCTCTCTCTCTCTCTCAGGGGGTTCACGATGGCCGTGTCAGAGACACTGAGAGTCTGGGTTCGAGCCCTGGGTCTGGGTGTCTCTCTCTGTCTCAGGGGGTTCACGATGGCCGTGTCGGAGACACTGAGAGTCTGGGTTCGAGCCCTGGGTCTGGGTGTCTCTCTCTGTCTCAGGGGGTTCACGATGGCCGTGTCGGAGACACTGAGAGTCTGGGTTCGAGCCCTGGGTCTGGGTGTCTCTCTCTCTCAGGGGGTTCACGATGGCCGTGTCGGAGACACTGAGAGTCTGGGTTCGAGCCCTGGGTCTGGGTGTCTCTCTCTCTCAGGGGGTTCACGATGGCCGTGTCGGAGACACTGAGAGTCTGGGTTCGAGCCCTGGGTCTGGGTGTCTCTCTCTGTCTCAGGGGGTTCACGATGGCCGTGTCGGAGACACTGAGAGTCTGGGTTCGAGCCCTGGGTCTGGGTGTCTCTCTCTGTCTCAGGGGGTTCACGATGGCCGTGTCGGAGACACTGAGAGTCTGGGTTCGAGCCCTGGGTCTGGGTGTCTCTCTCTGTCTCAGGGGGTTCACGATGGTCGTGTCGGAGACACTGAGAGTCTGGGTTCGAGCCCTGGGTCTGGGTGTCTCTCTCTCTCTCTCAGGGGGTTCACATGTGTGTGTGTGTAGTAGTGTAGCGGTTAGCGCTGCCCTACGAACCTGGCGACCCGCGTTCGATTCCCGCTCACAGCGAACACCACCAGTGACGATTATCTGAACCGGTACTGGGCCTCCCCTAGGTCGACTCAGCCTCAAACGAGTACCTGGTGCGTTGTGTAGTCGCCACCGGGGAGACAAAGGCGGCCGGGCGTGGTGTTGGCCACCCACCCCCTCGTGTGCCGTTCCCGCCTTCATAGGTGCTCGCTAGCAGCACTTGCCCCTACAGTCTGTTAAGGCTACACGGGGGATCTTTGTATTTGTGTACGTATATATAGCGGTATGGATGTGTGTACTGTGTGTGTGTGTAGGGTATGAATGTGTGTGTGTAGGGTGTGTGTGTGTAGGGTGTGAATGTGTGTGTGTGTAGGGTGTGTGTGTGTGTAGGGTGTGAATGTGTGTATGTGTGTAGGGTGTGTGTGTGTGTAGGGTGTGAATGTGTGTATGTGTGTGTAGGGTGTGTGTGTGTATGTGTGTGTGTGTGTGTAGGGTATGAATGTGTGTGTGTAGGGTGTGTGTGTGTAGGGTATGAATGTGTGTGTGTGTAGGGTGTGTTTGTGTGTAGGGTATGAATGTGTGTGTGTGTAGGGTGTGTTTGTGTGTAGGGTATGAATGTGTGTGTGTGTAGGGTGTGTGTGTGTGTAGGGTATGAATGTGTGTGTGTGTAGGGTGTGTGTGTGTGTAGGGTGTGAATGTGTGTATGTGTGTAGGGTGTGTGTGTGTGTAGGGTATGAATGTGTGTGTGTGTAGGGTGTGTGTGTGTGTAGGGTGTGAATGTGTGTATGTGTGTGTAGGGTGTGTGTGTGTAGGGTATGAATGTGTGTGTGTAGGGTGTGTGTGTGTGTAGGGTGTGAATGTGTGTGTGTGTAGGGTGTGTGTGTGTGTAGGGTATGAATGTGTATGTGTGTAGGGTGTGTGTGTGTGTAGGGTATGAATGTGTGTGTGTGTAGGGTGTGTGTGTGTGTAGGGTGTGAATGTGTGTATGTGTGTGTAGGGTGTGTGTGTGTAGGGTATGAATGTGTGTGTGTGTAGGGTGTGTGTGATGTGTGTGCTGTGTGTGTGATGTGTGTGTGATGTGTGTGCTGTGTGTGTGATGTGTGTGTGATGTGTGTGCTGTGTGTGTGTGTGGTGTGTGTGTGTGTGTGGTGTGTGTGTGTGTCTGTGGTGTGTGTGTGATGTGTGTGTGGTGTGTGTGTGATGTGTGTGTGGTGTGTGTGTGATGTGTGTGTGTGTGTGTGGTGTGTGTGTGTGTCTGTGGTGTGTGTGTGATGTGTGTGTGATGTGTGTGCTGTGTGTGTGTGTGGTTTGTGTGTGTGTGGTGTGTGTGTGTGTCTGTGGTGTGTGTGTGATGTGTGTGTGGTGTGTGTGTGTGTCTGTGGTGTGTGTGTGATGTGTGTGTGGTGTGCGTGCAGAGCGAGTGCTGCGCAGGACAGAGGTTCTCACACCGAAGCTGGAACTGTGGGCCCAGGACGCACGGGAAAGCGCGCACACAGAGGTACAACTCCACGTCTAGACACCGTGTCTCAGCGTCTAGAGACACCGTGTCTCAGTGTCTAGACACCGTATCTCAGTGTCTCAGTGTCTAGACACCGTGTCTCAGGGTCTAGACACCGTGTCTCGGCGTCTAGACACCGTGTCTCAGGGTCTAGACACCGTGTCTCGGCGTCTAGACACCGTGTCTCGGTGTCTAGACACCGTGTCTCGGTGTCTAGACACCGTGTCTCAGTGTCTAGAGACACCGTGTCTCAGCGTCTAGAGACACTGTGTCTCAGTGTCTAGACACCGTGTCTCAGTGTCTAGACACCGTGTCTCAGTGTCTAGACACCGTGTCTCGGCGTCTAGACACCGTGTCTCAGTGTCTAGACACCGTGTCTCAGTGTCTAGACACCGTGTCTCAGTGTCTAGACACCGTGTCTCAGCGTCTAGACACCGTGTCTCAGCGTCTAGACACCGTGTCTCGGCGTCTAGACACCGTGTCTCAGTGTCTAGACACCGGGTCTCAGTGTCTAGACACCGTGTCTCAGTGTCTAGACACCGTGTCTCAGTGTCTAGACACCGTGTCTCAGTGTCTAGACACCGTGTCTCAGTGTCTAGACACCGTGTCTCAGCGTCTAGACACCGTGTCTCAGCGTCTAGACACCGTGTCTCGGCGTCTAGACACCGTGTCTCAGTGTCTAGACACCGGGTCTCAGCGTCTAGACACCGTGTCTCAGCATCAAGACACCGTGTCTCAGCGTCTAGACACCGTGTCTCAGCGTCTAGACACCGTGTCTCAGTGTCTAGACACCGTGTCTCAGCGTCTAGACACCGTGTCTCAGCGTCTAGACACCGTGTCTCAGTGTCTAGACACCGTGTCTCAGCGTCTAGACACCGTCTCAGCGTCTAGACACCGGGTCTCAGCGTCTAGACACCGTGTCTCAGGGTCTAGACACCGTGTCTCAGGGTCTAGACACCGTGTCTCAGTGTCTAGACACTGTGTCTCGGTGTCTAGACACCGTGTCTCAGTGTCTAGACACTGTGTCTCGGTGTCTAGACACCGTGTCTCAGCGTCTAGACACCGTGTCTCAGCGTCTAGACACCGTGTCTCAGTGTCTAGACACCGTGTCTCAGTGTCTAGACACCGTGTCTCGGCGTCTAGACACCGTGTCTCGGCATCTAGAGACCGTGTCTCAGCGTCTAGACACCGTGTCTCAGCGTCTAGACACCGTGTCTCAGTGTCTAGACACCGTGTCTCAGTGTCTAGACACCGTGTCTCAGTGTCTAGAGACACCGTGTCTCAGTGTCTAGACACCGTGTCTCAGGGTCTAGACACAGTGTCTCAGGGTCTAGACACCGTGTCTCAGGGTCTAGACACCGTGTCTCAGGGTCTAGACACCGTGTCTCAGGGTCTAGACACCGTGTCTCAGGGTCTAGACACCGTGTCTCAGGGTCTAGACACCGTGTCTCAGGGTCTAGACACCGTGTCTCAGGGTCTAGACACCGTGTCTCAGTGTCTAGACACCGTGTCTCAGTGTCTAGACACCGTGTCTCAGGGTCTAGACACCGTGTCTCAGTGTCTAGACACCGTGTCTCAGTGTCTAGACACCGGGTCTCAGTGTCTAGACACCGGGTCTCAGTGTCTAGACACCGTGTCTCAGGGTCTAGACACCGTGTCTCAGTGTCTAGACACCGTGTCTCAGTGTCTAGACACCGTGTCTCAGTGTCTAGACACCGTGTCCCAGGCTCAGCGTCTTGTCTCCCGGTTGTGCGCTCAGCCGTGCGTGGGACTCCCGGCGTGACGGCCGCTCCCCCGCTGTGGAGGCCGCGCCGGACCACGACGGCGGCGACGACGGAGCGCCGGGAGCCGGCACGGCGCCGGCCGGCACCGGCACGGCAAACGTCACCGGCACCGGCACCGGCGCGTTGGCACGCAGCTCGTACTTGGGCGGCAAGCGGTGGAACGAGGCCTCGCAGCCCTCCCGCGGAGAGTCCCAGGTAGCACGCTGAGAACGTGGGTCTCTGTGGGTCTCTGTGGGTGTCTGTGGGTGTCTGTGGGTGTCTGTGGGTCTCTGTGGGTCTCTGTGGGTGTCTGTGGGTGTCTGTGGGTGTCTGTGGGTCTCTGTGGGTGTCTGTGGGTGTCTGTGGGTCTCTGTGGGTCTCTGTGGGTCTCTGTGGGTGTCTGTGGGTCTCTGTGGGTGTCTGTGGGTGTCTGTGGGTGTCTGTGGGTCTCTGTGGGTCTCTGTGGGTGTCTGTGGGTCTCTGTGGGTGTCTGTGGGTCTCTGTGGGTGTCTGTGGGTCTCTGTGGGTCTCTGTGGGTGTCTGTGGGTGTCTGTGGGTGTCTGTGGGTGTCTGTGGGTCTCGGTGGGTCTCTGTGGGTGTCTGTGGGTCTCTGTGGGTGTCTGTGGGTCTCTGTGGGTGTCTGTGGGTCTCTGTGGGTGTCTGTGGGTGTCTGTGGGTCTCTGTGGGTCTCTGTGGGTGTCTGTGGGTCTCTGTGGGTCTCTGTGGGTGTCTGTGGGTCTCTGTGGGTGTCTGTGGGTCTCTGTGGGTGTCTGTGGGTCTCTGTGGGTCTCTGTGGGTCTCTGTGGGTGTCTGTGGGTCTCTGTGGGTGTCTGTGGGTGTCTGTGGGTCTCTGTGGGTCTCTGTGGGTCTCTGTGGGTGTCTGTGGGTCTCTGTGGGTGTCTGTGGGTCTCTGTGGGTGTCTGTGGGTCTCTGTGGGTCTCTGTGGGTCTCTGTGGGTCTCTGTGGGTGTCTGTGGGTCTCTGTGGGTCTCTGTGGGTGTCTGTGGGTGTCTGTGGGTGTCTGTGGGTGTCTGTGGGTGTCTCTGTGTGTGTTTGTGGGTCTCTGTGGGTCTCTGGGTGTCTGTGGGTGTCTGTGGGTGTCTCTGTGGGTGTCTGTGGGTCTCTGTGGGTCTCTGTGGGTGTCTGTGGGTGTCTGTGGGTGTCTCTGTGGGTGTCTGTGGGTGTCTGTGGGTGTCTGTGGGTGTCTGTGGGTGTCTGTGGGTGTCTGTGGGTGTCTGTGGGTGTCTCTGTGTGTGTCTGTGGGTCTCTGTAGGTCTCTGTGGGTGTCTGTGGGTGTCTGTGGGTGTCTCTGTGGGTGTCTGTGGGTCTCTGTGGGTCTCTGTGGGTCTCTGTGGGTGTCTGTGGGTGTCTGTGGGTCTCTGTGGGTCTCTGTGGGTCTCTGTGGGTGTCTGTGGGTCTCTGTGGGTCTCTGTGGGTCTCTGTGGGTCTCTGTGGGTGTCTGTGGGTGTCTGTGAGTCTCTGTGGGTCTCTGTGGGTCTCTGTGGGTGTCTGTGGGTGTCTGTGGGTGTGTGTGGGTCTCTGTGGGTGTCTGTGAGTGTCTGTGGGTGTCTGTGGGTGTCTGTGGGTCTCTGTGGGTGTCTGTGGGTCTCTGTGGGTGTCTGTGGGTCTCTGTGGGTCTCTGTGGGTCTCTGTGGGTGTCTGTGAGTGTCTGTGGGTGTCTGTGGGTCTCTGTGGGTCTCTGTGGGTGTCTGTGGGTGTCTGTGGGTCTCTGTGGGTGTCTGTGGGTGTCTGTGGGTCTCTGTGGGTGTCTGTGGGTCTCTGTGGGTCTCTGTGGGTCTCTGTGTGTGTCTGTGGGTGTCTGTGGGTCTCTGTGGGTGTCTGTGAGTGTCTGTGGGTGTCTGTGGGTGTTTGTGGGTGTCTGTGAGTGTCTGTGGGTGTCTGTGGGTCTCTGTGGGTCTCTGTGGGTGTCTGTGGGTCTCTGTGGGTCTCTGTGGGTGTCTGTGGGTGTCTGTGGGTCTCTGTGGGTGTCTGTGAGTGCCTGTGGGTGTCTGTGGGTGTCTGTGGGTGTCTGTGAGTGTCTGTGGGTGTCTGTGGGTGTCTGTGGGTCTCTGTGGGTCTCTGTGGGTCTCTGTAGGTGTCTGTGGGTGTCTGTGGGTCTCTGTGGGTGTCTGTGGGTCTCTGTGGGTGTCTGTGGGTCTCTGTGGGTGTCTGTGGGTGTCTGTGGGTGTCTGTGGGTGTCTGTGGGTCTCTGTGGGTGTCTGTGGGTGTCTGTGGGTCTCTGTGGGTCTCTGTGGGTCTCTGTGGGTGTCTGTGGGTGTCTGTGGGTCTCTGTGGGTGTCTGTGGGTGTCTGTGGGTCTCTGTGGGTCTCTGTGGGTGTCTGTGGGTGTCTGTGGGTCTCTGTGGGTCTCTGTGGGTGTCTGTGGGTGTCTGTGGGTCTCTGTGGGTCTCTGTGGGTGTCTGTGGGTGTCTGTGAGTGTCTGTGGGTGTCTGTGGGTCTCTGTGGGTCTCTGTGGGTGTCTGTGGGTGTCTGTGGTGTTGTATCCTAACCCTTCTTCCAAACTTGATTTTTATATATTATCATCATTGATATATAATGAATGAAAACACTAAAGCGCAGCAAACTGCAAAACACCAGGTGTTGTAGTAATGAACGGGAGGAGGGCTAAGATGGCAGAATTGCAACCTTGCTTCAGGGATAGATAAGGCCTGAGAAACGGGCATGTCACCCGTGCAAGGGCAGAGACAGTGGGAGAGTCAGCCAGACAGTTAAAGCAAAAAGCCCAACCATCTATGACCTCAGCACATGGGCAAATAATTGGGCAATGAAAGGAGCAGAGGCGCCTTTGTCTGGATCACGGCCACAGAAGGCCGGGGGGGTCATCACTGATTGTGTGTTAGGGATTTCGAGCTAATTGGAACACGTGCACACAGGGAGGAGGAACACGCCTTGTTCTCTGCAGCTGGAAAAGCCAAGATAAGCCCAGCTCAAGGTTGTGTATACAGGAGAGGGGGCTGATTAACAACCACTGCACGTCTGAACGTGAGGGGGCCTTGTCCTGAAGTTAATCACACTCCCAGAGCAGAAGGTGGGATGACCACAGTGAGACGAAAATAAGGGTGTTGCTCTCTCTCTCTCAAGGCTGCAGGCTCAGCTGAACAGCGAGGCTGCGGGGGGGGGTACCAAAAGTTCGTGTTCACCTAGTTAAGTCGAAAAGCTCAATTATTCTGTATTGCTATTAAAATAACGTTAAAGTCGGAGTTTAACAACAGGGTAGGCTAAAGTTATTGATACAACTCGACCCGAAGCATAACGGGATAAATCACCACCAGGTCGAAATAAAATACATAATAAAAGAGCGATGTTAAACCCAGGGTCGGAGAGAAAGGGAGATCCCGGCCGTCTTTGTATCCCCGCAGCGCGGGATATGAGTGTGTACACGCTCGGGGAAACCTCCACTTGAGTCAAGCACCACGATGGGAAATGACAGACCTTAGGTTAAATACAGAATCATAACTGGGAAATGGTAAGGGACAAATGTTAAAACTTTTAATCATTTCTTCATGCGTCAGCGAGGGTCGGGGGGAGTGTGCCCCTCCCTCCAGGTGGTGCAACACGGACAAAGACGCCTATGAGACGATTTGTAACGTCTGTGTTTTGGTTCATGAAGAAGGCCAAACAAGGGATGAATCGCACCCAGACAGAGAGACGACCTCGAGGCAATTTGTAACACCTGATTGTTTGCTCGTGGATTTTATGGAGGGAATATGACCACGGGATATATCGTGGGTGATGCACACAAGGACACACGGACGTACGGACACACACATGAACACACCTACACACGGACAGATCCTGACACAGTAAATCAAAAGAAAACCCCGCCTTGTGGGCAGGACCCAAAGGGATTTTTCGGCATAAAAGAAAGGACTCTGAGCATTGGAAACCAGTTGGACCAGGAGAGTCAACTCATCACGAGGGCGACCAATGGGTCGACTCATGAGCGAGCTCGACCGGAAGGGTCGGCTCGACTCATCAGCCGAGTTGGACCAGGAGAGTCAACTCATCACGAGGGCGACCAACGGGTCGACTCATGAGCGAGCTCGACCGGAAGGGTCGGCTCGACTCATCAGCCGAGTTGGACCAGGAGAGTCAACTCATCACGAGGGCGACCAATGGGTCGACTCATGAGCGAGCTCGACCGGAAGGGTCGGCTCGACTCATCAGCCGAGTTCGACCAAGAGGGTCGAACTCACCAGCCGAGCTGCGACTAACGGGTCGGCTCGACTCTTCAGCTTCTGGGACTCAGCCGAGTTCAGCTGGCTCTCGGGGCTCGACTCAAGCAGCTCCCCGTCGCCTCTGCAGGCGGGCAAGACCCGCTTGACAGTTCAACCTGCCGCGTCAGAAGCCCCTGCTGGTAGCCAGGGTCGTGGTCTGGTGACGAGAGGACGACGGTGCGCTGCGAGCGAGCTGCGGGCGCCACCTACCGACCGGGTTCCGAACTACGACAGCGTATCAACAGGCATCCAACCAATTCCCCACGACGACAGAGGAGCGACTAATACGTATGACGCGCACCGCCCCCTCACCACACGACCCCCAGGCATCTGTTTGACATAAAGAACCGACTCCGAACACTGACTATTGAAGACAACTCTTACCACTCAAACCCACTCGAACCCATAAGCCATCCGTGGCTGTGAAGAAAAACTCGAGACCGAGTGATGGCCATCCGTCATTTGTAAGAGTATTATCTTTAATATTTAGTGGACTGTACTCTTAATCGCATAAATTCCCAACAGATCCATCAATACGAATTGATTCTTGGCACCTCCTTCCGCCGAGCCACTCTGTTGTCAGATAACCTGCGATGTATCTGTTGAGATTGGTGCCTTTAAGAATAATAACTGTTTTGATTGTGTTTTATCGCCGTATAATCTTTCAAGCATCTTTCATTCATTAACGTTAAGGTTTTCTTAGCATAGTATTTGCATGTTTTAACGACTCTCTCTCTCACTAACAACCATCGCGTTACGCGGGATCCATGTGCCGTTGTCAAGTGAAATCAGACAATCATTGATGATACTGTATTGATGCCGTGTTGACGTTCCGGGATTGAGAGTTCGCATACTATATCATAGTCGAAGTTGAATTAGTAATAAATTGATTAATACAGAAGTGGTTGTGTGATTCTTTCCTGAAGTCTATGCATAAGATCTGCTTCTGCGTTGAGATCTGAACTTGGTGACCTTAATAAACACACTAACACATACTCAGTAAATGTTAAAGCGATAACGGGGCGAACCGGGGACCTAAATAAGCGAGAATGAGACGAACCTAGACAACGAGGCCGAGTTAATCTAAGTTAATCTTGTATACTTACACCACACCTGCATAACTGCATACGATTAATTGCCTTATTCCGATCGATAACCCACCCTCGTCACCGAGGCGGGGTCTGGTTATCATAACGACTTGCATTATCATAATTACACCCACTCGCATAATTACTACAATTACCTCTCGAATTGGCATAATTAAATGTGCGTAATTACATGGATTAAAGTATTTCCGGATAATTACACATTTGGCCAAATTTCGATTGATTATTATTATTTTCACTGAATATTCATAACCCACATATACAACATAATAATTTCACCCACGCACGCATACAACACATCAAAATTTTCACAACCACATATACAACATAATGGGGGCTCCTGTCCGGGATTTCTCGCAGACAGTTTATGCATGAATTCAGGAACGAATCACTGTTGTGTTAATCAAAGAGTTGTGAACTGACGTTGCTTTGTGATTGTAAACGGGCGTAAAACAAAACAAAACGCGCTCTGAAGGGAATACCAGAGTAGCAGAGTATAACAAAGACAGCTGGGCTGAAATTATTTGCTCGAGTTGAACTGACGCATCCTGTGATACAATTGTGTATAAGTGCTCTGAAAAGGAATGTCTAGAGTAACTTCCGCCACTTGAGATGATAGGATTAAGAATAATTTTTGAATGGGTGACGGGGTACGGGGAGCTCGTATTAAAACGTACCGACCAATCTGTTACAAAGCAGTACAGTCAGAGAGACATATGGGGAGGGAGCTGTATCGATAACACGAACACACCTCGGGGGAAACTAATTGACTGGATAAAATGTAACAAAGGCGAACACGATGCAAAAACTACAGGAAAGGCAGGACAGGACTCATTCCTCCTCACACAGGCATACAGTCAGGGATGGTGGAATAAAGGAAAATTCGGAAAGGAAACGGGAGATAAATCGTCTCTAATAAACGAGGAAAAATGTCCTCACACCATTGTAAGGGAGGAGAAATCAGGGCTCGCGACACCAGCGGAGCTCACAGACGTGGATCCACAGAATAAATGTGGAAGTAACATTAAATCACACTCATTCGAGAGAAGGGAGGGAGAGATACATATGCAAACAAAAACATGTGAGATTGACAACTTCACAGATAGAGGGAAGCAAAATGTTAAAGTAAAGTTGACAGGACGTGTTCCGCTAAGGGCAGAGGAAAAACTGAAGGGAAATGGCAACACGAGCGACACGGCACTGGGCGCGCACACAGGAAATGCACACCGCTTAATCACGCCCCACACAGAACAGATAAAAGTGACAGATTGCCTTATGATAACTTGTTTGATGATGACGCTGACGGCGATCAACTTTCGGAATACTTTTTCAACAGTAAAACCCTTAAATTGATGGACAAGGCTCTAGTCAGAATTCCCGATTTTGACCCCCACAATAAGTCCATGGATATCCACACACATATCGCGACAGTGGAAGAGGAGGCAATGATTAGAGGGTTGATGAGACGGGATGAAAAGCGAGTTTGTTGAAACGAAGCTTAAATAAAGATTCTATTCCATCGGTAAAGTCACTACCACACAAGGTTAGAAATGATTTTAAACAACTGAGCCTGGCAGTGATTCGGAAGTTTGGAGAATATTCGACACTCACTGAGGGGTTTTATGCTGTAAAGTCGATGACCCAGGGCATGGACCAAGATCCACGTGACTACCTCGTACAATTTAAAAGAGCGTATTACGCAGGCGATGTGAATCAATACCACGAAGGAGATAAAATGTTCAAAATTATGTTTTTTGAATCCTTGAGCCCAGAGATTACCGAAAGGGTGAGAATGGTTGTGAATCCAGAAACCGCATCCTTACGCCGCATAGAGAGCAAGGCGTACATGGCATGGTTATACAGAGCTAAGAATCATAATTCGGATCCAGAACACAGGGAGAGGGATAAGGAACCCAGCCTCTCAGAGAGGAATAAAACTCACCGAGCAGTCCCACAATGCAGGACGGAGCAAGGGCGCACGCACACATGGCAAAATAACCCAGGGAGAGGTTGGCACGAGGATGAGAGCGGCACAAAGCCGGACATTCAGAGGAATCGCAGGAGGGGGAGGTTCGGAACAGAACCATACCAACACCCCATGCCACGACACACACGAGGCCAAAATTACGCACAGAGATGGCAAGATAACCACCTAGCGGGAAGGTGTTACACAGACCGCGGAGGTATGGATGCGAACATTCAGAGTAATCGCGGGATGGGAGGTCAAACACAATCGATCCAATTCCGACCAATTCCTCCACCGGCTATACCAGGAGGGAATAGAGGAATAACACAGAATGCGGTCCAAAGACATGATGAACTACCCACAGTGAGCGCGAGCAAGCGGCCAACACGCGTCCCACCCGCCGAGGTATTAAACCCGAAACTCAATGAGAAATACGGGCAGGCTGCAGGTGACAGGGCGGGCAGAAACGTGGACAGTACTACCGTAAATGACGCGCGGATCGAATACAAGGACAGGGTTGCATTGAAGCGTGATCGGACAGTACAAAAACCGACAGCAGGGACACGCCCTGAGGAGCGCAGGCATGAGCCTTTGAATGGAAAATATCCAAGGGAAACCAAAATTTAAGTGGATCGGAGTGCTAAAATGGAGACGAATGTCCATGACGTATCGGGAATGGTGTTGGAATCCAACACACTCGTAAAAACAAAGAGGGCAACATTACGAGGGACAGAATTAAATCGACACACTGACTCGGCAAATGTGCATGTAATTGCAGAGGGAGCGAATGCCAGTGAGGACGGAGTACAGAAGTTGGTTGTGTGCGCGAATTCTGATTATGTGCAGCACAATTTTACACCCCACACTCCCACGACGCGAGAGAGTGAGAGGGGAAATTACAAAAACGAACCGGAAAACCGTGATCGAATGATCAAAGTGATAAGTGGTAAACCAGACACTCGGAACTTGGTAAAAAGATTGCCAGGATGTAACAGGAGGGAATTAACGCAAAAATGTGTTCGAAACCGCTACCTATCGTTTCCCAGGATTTAACAAAACCAAAAAAAATTAATATCCGTCGGAGTTATGAGGGATGAGAACCATGTAACTGGTGATATCGATGCTAAAGTTGGGTTTTATTTCTTTTGCTTATTCCAAATGTAACCTTGTTAAGATTGTGATACATGCGCGCGCTTTGGAAGGAATGCGTTATGGATTAGTACCGATGTTTAACGTGGTGTTTTATTTTTTTTGCTTATTTCAAAAGTGACCATGTTACGATTGTGATACCTATGTGCGCGTCGTAAGAATAACCGCCGAGAGTGAGGGCGGCCTATAGATGCATAACACAAAAAAAAGGGGCATTTACTTGGTTTGGAAATTCGCCAGTGGCCAAATCGACCCCTGATGATTATTCAAACGGCCGGATTATTGTGTCTATTTTTTTTAATTAAGAACAATTCAAAAAAAAATAATAATTTTTTTAATCTATATATACACCTTTTTTAAATTAATTAATGAAAACAACTCACTTCTCCTCACAAGAACACCAGGAATCCATGAAACATGGAGGGCGGTTAAAGTGTTGAGAGTTCAGTCACAAAGAGGTCATGGACATCCAAATGGATAAAAGATGTATGGACTAGCCTCCCAAGACATCTAGAGATACAGATAAGGGCAGAATAAATAACGGTTGAAACTTCGCGTTTTCTTAACGTTTTCCGTACCGAAAAGTAGAAACTTAACAAAGATAATTAACCAACAAACAATATTTTTTTATTATTATATGTTTCCTACCTACACGACCTTCCAAAAAAAATAAAAATAAAAACTAAAGAGTACGAATTCCAGAAAGCTTAAGTGGAAACATAATAACGCTTAACCTTAGGACATAAAAAAAATTAACTCAGAATAAAACACCAATCTCTGGGGAACTAAACTAATGAGCATATCTCACTACGATAATGTGTAACATGTTTTCCAGGGAATGGCAGCCCTCCTGCTCACGCTCCTGCTAACGTACCTTGCCAAGCTAGCAGGGATAGAGCCAAGGCCTGATGATGCCACCCAAGAATAACCGTAAAAACTATATTTTTAACGATATCTCCTATAACACGTAGTCAATAGAATAATTTCTCCCTCCCTTATCGTTCTGCCTTCCTTTAGAATTTTTTTCTTCTCTTGTCACATATAACCATGTTAAGTTGTGACACGTACGCGCGCGTTGTAAGGAAATAGCAGCAAAACTTGAGGACAATCGATGGTTCATGATGGAAGAAGGGTATACATTTTTTTAAAAATAACCCGTGGCCATTTGACCACTGGCCATTTTTAAAAGGGCGGAATGTTGTATCCTAACCCTTCTTCCAAACTTGATTTTTATATATTATCATCATTGATATATAATGAATGAAAACACTAAAGCGCAGCAAACTGCAAAACACCAGGTGTTGTAGTAATGAACGGGAGGAGGGCTAAGATGGCAGAATTGCAACCTTGCTTCAGGGATAGATAAGGCCTGAGAAACGGGCATGTCACCCGTGCAAGGGCAGAGACAGTGGGAGAGTCAGCCAGACAGTTAAAGCAAAAAGCCCAACCATCTATGACCTCAGCACATGGGCAAATAATTGGGCAATGAAAGGAGCAGAGGCGCCTTTGTCTGGATCACGGCCACAGAAGGCCGGGGGGGTCATCACTGATTGTGTGTTAGGGATTTCGAGCTAATTGGAACACGTGCACACAGGGAGGAGGAACACGCCTTGTTCTCTGCAGCTGGAAAAGCCAAGATAAGCCCAGCTCAAGGTTGTGTATACAGGAGAGGGGGCTGATTAACAACCACTGCACGTCTGAACGTGAGGGGGCCTTGTCCTGAAGTTAATCACACTCCCAGAGCAGAAGGTGGGATGACCACAGTGAGACGAAAATAAGGGTGTTGCTCTCTCTCTCTCAAGGCTGCAGGCTCAGCTGAACAGCGAGGCTGCGGGGGGGGGTACCAAAAGTTCGTGTTCACCTAGTTAAGTCGAAAAGCTCAATTATTCTGTATTGCTATTAAAATAACGTTAAAGTCGGAGTTTAACAACAGGGTAGGCTAAAGTTATTGATACAACTCGACCCGAAGCATAACGGGATAAATCACCACCAGGTCGAAATAAAATACATAATAAAAGAGCGATGTTAAACCCAGGGTCGGAGAGAAAGGGAGATCCCGGCCGTCTTTGTATCCCCGCAGCGCGGGATATGAGTGTGTACACGCTCGGGGAAACCTCCACTTGAGTCAAGCACCACGATGGGAAATGACAGACCTTAGGTTAAATACAGAATCATAACTGGGAAATGGTAAGGGACAAATGTTAAAACTTTTAATCATTTCTTCATGCGTCAGCGAGGGTCGGGGGGAGTGTGCCCCTCCCTCCAGGTGGTGCAACACGGACAAAGACGCCTATGAGACGATTTGTAACGTCTGTGTTTTGGTTCATGAAGAAGGCCAAACAAGGGATGAATCGCACCCAGACAGAGAGACGACCTCGAGGCAATTTGTAACACCTGATTGTTTGCTCGTGGATTTTATGGAGGGAATATGACCACGGGATATATCGTGGGTGATGCACACAAGGACACACGGACGTACGGACACACACATGAACACACCTACACACGGACAGATCCTGACACAGTAAATCAAAAGAAAACCCCGCCTTGTGGGCAGGACCCAAAGGGATTTTTCGGCATAAAAGAAAGGACTCTGAGCATTGGAAACCAGTTGGACCAGGAGAGTCAACTCATCACGAGGGCGACCAATGGGTCGACTCATGAGCGAGCTCGACCGGAAGGGTCGGCTCGACTCATCAGCCGAGTTGGACCAGGAGAGTCAACTCATCACGAGGGCGACCAACGGGTCGACTCATGAGCGAGCTCGACCGGAAGGGTCGGCTCGACTCATCAGCCGAGTTGGACCAGGAGAGTCAACTCATCACGAGGGCGACCAATGGGTCGACTCATGAGCGAGCTCGACCGGAAGGGTCGGCTCGACTCATCAGCCGAGTTCGACCAAGAGGGTCGAACTCACCAGCCGAGCTGCGACTAACGGGTCGGCTCGACTCTTCAGCTTCTGGGACTCAGCCGAGTTCAGCTGGCTCTCGGGGCTCGACTCAAGCAGCTCCCCGTCGCCTCTGCAGGCGGGCAAGACCCGCTTGACAGTTCAACCTGCCGCGTCAGAAGCCCCTGCTGGTAGCCAGGGTCGTGGTCTGGTGACGAGAGGACGACGGTGCGCTGCGAGCGAGCTGCGGGCGCCACCTACCGACCGGGTTCCGAACTACGACAGCGTATCAACAGGCATCCAACCAATTCCCCACGACGACAGAGGAGCGACTAATACGTATGACGCGCACCGCCCCCTCACCACACGACCCCCAGGCATCTGTTTGACATAAAGAACCGACTCCGAACACTGACTATTGAAGACAACTCTTACCACTCAAACCCACTCGAACCCATAAGCCATCCGTGGCTGTGAAGAAAAACTCGAGACCGAGTGATGGCCATCCGTCATTTGTAAGAGTATTATCTTTAATATTTAGTGGACTGTACTCTTAATCGCATAAATTCCCAACAGATCCATCAATACGAATTGATTCTTGGCACCTCCTTCCGCCGAGCCACTCTGTTGTCAGATAACCTGCGATGTATCTGTTGAGATTGGTGCCTTTAAGAATAATAACTGTTTTGATTGTGTTTTATCGCCGTATAATCTTTCAAGCATCTTTCATTCATTAACGTTAAGGTTTTCTTAGCATAGTATTTGCATGTTTTAACGACTCTCTCTCTCACTAACAACCATCGCGTTACGCGGGATCCATGTGCCGTTGTCAAGTGAAATCAGACAATCATTGATGATACTGTATTGATGCCGTGTTGACGTTCCGGGATTGAGAGTTCGCATACTATATCATAGTCGAAGTTGAATTAGTAATAAATTGATTAATACAGAAGTGGTTGTGTGATTCTTTCCTGAAGTCTATGCATAAGATCTGCTTCTGCGTTGAGATCTGAACTTGGTGACCTTAATAAACACACTAACACATACTCAGTAAATGTTAAAGCGATAACGGGGCGAACCGGGGACCTAAATAAGCGAGAATGAGACGAACCTAGACAACGAGGCCGAGTTAATCTAAGTTAATCTTGTATACTTACACCACACCTGCATAACTGCATACGATTAATTGCCTTATTCCGATCGATAACCCACCCTCGTCACCGAGGCGGGGTCTGGTTATCATAACGACTTGCATTATCATAATTACACCCACTCGCATAATTACTACAATTACCTCTCGAATTGGCATAATTAAATGTGCGTAATTACATGGATTAAAGTATTTCCGGATAATTACACATTTGGCCAAATTTCGATTGATTATTATTATTTTCACTGAATATTCATAACCCACATATACAACATAATAATTTCACCCACGCACGCATACAACACATCAAAATTTTCACAACCACATATACAACAGTGGGTCTCTGTGGGTGTCTGTGGGTCTCTGTGGGTGTCTGTGGGTGTCTGTGGGTCTCTGTGGGTGTCTGTGGGTGTCTGTGGGTCTCTGTGGGTGTCTGTGGGTCTCTGTGGGTGTCTGTGGGTGTCTGTGGGTCTCTGTGGGTGTCTGTGGGTCTCTGTGGGTGTCTGTGGGTGTCTGTGGGTATCTGTGGGTCTCTGTGGGTGTCTGTGGGTCTCTGTGGGTGTCTGTGGGTCTCTGTGGGTGTCTGTGGGTGTCTGTGGGTGTCTGTGAGTGTCTTTGGGTGTCTGTGGGTGTCTGTGGGTGTCTGTGAGTGTCTGTGGGTGTCCGTGGGTGTCTGTGGGTCTCTGTGGGTCTCTGTGGGTGTCTGTGGGTCTCTGTGGGTCTCTGTGGGTGTCTGTGGGTCTCTGTGGGTGTCTGTGGGTCTCTGTGGGTCTCTGTGGGTGTCTGTGGGTGTCTGTGGGTGTCTGTGTGTCTCTGTGGGTGTCTGTGGGTGTCTGTGGGTCTCTGTGGGTCTTTGTGGGTGTCTGTGGGTGTCTGTGGGTCTCTGTGGGTCTCTGTGGGTGTCTGTGGGTCTCTGTGGGTCTTTGTGGGTGTCTGTGGGTGTCTCCGTGTGTGTCTGTGGGTGTCTGTGGGTGTCTGTGGGTGTCTGTGGGTCTCTGTGGGTCTCTGTGGGTGTCTGTGAGTGTCTGTGGGTGTCTGTGGGTCTCTGTGGGTGTCTGTGGGTGTCTGTGGGTGTCTGTGTGTCTCTGTGGGTCTCTGTGTGTCTCTGTGGGTGTCTGTGGGTGTTTGTGGGTCTCTGTGGGTCTCTGTGGGTCTCTGTGGGTGTCTGTGGGTGTCTGTGGGTCTCTGTGGGTGTCTGTGGGTGTCTGTGGGTCTCTGTGGGTGTCTGTGTGTGTCTCTCTGTGGGTCTCTGTGGGTGTCTGTGGGTGTCTGTGGGTCTCTGTGGGTGTCTGTGGGTCTCTGTGGGTGTCTGTGGGTGTCTGTGGGTGTCTGTGGGTCTCTGTGGGTGTCTGTGGGTGTCTGTGGGTCTCTGTGGGTCTCTGTGGGTGTCTGTGGGTGTCTGTGGGTCTCTGTGGGTCTCTGTGGGTGTCTGTGGGTGTCTGTGGGTCTCTGTGGGTGTCTGTGGGTGTCTGTGGGTCTCTGTGGGTGTCTGTGGGTGTCTGTGGGTCTCTATGGGTCTCTGTGGGTGTCTGTGGGTGTCTGTGGGTGTCTGTGGGTCTCTGTGGGTGTCTGTGGGTCTCTGTGGGTCTCTGTGGGTCTCTGTGGGTGTCTGTGGGTGTCTGTGGGTCTCTGTGGGTGTCTGTGGGTCTCTGTGGGTGTCTGTGGGTCTCTGTGGGTCTCTGTGGGTGTCTGTGGGTCTCTGTGGGTGTCTGTGGGTGTCTGTGGGTGTCTGTGGGTGTCTGTGAGTGTCTGTGGGTGTCTGTGGGTGTCTGTGAGTGTCTGTGGGTGTCTGTGGGTCTCTGTGGGTGTCTGTGGGTCTCTGTGGGTGTCTGTGGGTGTCTGTGGGTCTCTGTGGGTGTCTGTGGGTCTCTGTGGGTCTCTGTGGGTGTCTGTGGGTGTCTGTGGGTCTCTGTGGGTGTCTGTGGGTGTCTGTGGGTCTCTGTGGGTGTCTGTGTGTGTCTCTCTGTGGGTCTCTGTGGGTGTCTGTGTGTGTCTCTCTGTGGGTCTCTGTGGGTGTCTGTGGGTGTCTGTGGGTGTCTGTGGGTCTCTGTGGGTGTCTGTGGGTCTCTGTGGGTGTCTGTGGGTGTCTGTGGGTCTCTGTGGGTGTCTGTGGGTGTCTGTGGGTCTCTGTGGGTGTCTGTGGGTCTCTGTGGGTGTCTGTGGGTGTCTGTGGGTCTCTGTGGGTGTCTGTGGGTGTCTGTGGGTCTCTGTGGGTGTCTGTGGGTCTCTGTGGGTGTCTGTGGGTGTCTGTGGGTCTCTGTGGGTGTCTGTGGGTCTCTGTGGGTGTCTGTGGGTATCTGTGGGTCTCTGTGGGTGTCTGTGGGTCTCTGTGGGTGTCTGTGGGTCTCTGTGGGTGTCTGTGGGTGTCTGTGGGTGTCTGTGAGTGTCTGTGGGTGTCTGTGGGTGTCTGTGGGTCTCTGTGGGTCTCTGTGGGTGTCTGTGGGTCTCTGTGGGTCTCTGTGGGTATCTGTGGGTGTCTGTGGGTCTCTGTGGGTGTCTGTGGGTCTCTGTGGGTCTCTGTGGGTGTCTGTGGGTGTCTGTGGGTGTCTGTGGGTGTCTGTGTGTCTCTGTGGGTGTCTGTGGGTGTCTGTGGGTCTCTGTGGGTCTTTGTGGGTGTCTGTGGGTGTCTGTGGGTCTCTGTGGGTCTCTGTGGGTGTCTGTGGGTCTCTGTGGGTCTTTGTGGGTGTCTGTGGGTGTCTCTGTGTGTGTCTGTGGGTGTCTGTGGGTGTCTGTGGGTGTCTGTGGGTCTCTGTGGGTCTCTGTGGGTGTCTGTGAGTGTCTGTGGGTGTCTGTGGGTCTCTGTGGGTGTCTGTGGGTGTCTGTGGGTGTCTGTGTGTCTCTGTGGGTCTCTGTGTGTCTCTGTGGGTGTCTGTGGGTGTCTGTGGGTCTCTGTGGGTCTCTGTGGGTCTCTGTGGGTGTCTGTGGGTGTCTGTGGGTCTCTGTGGGTGTCTGTGGGTGTCTGTGGGTCTCTGTGGGTGTCTGTGTGTGTCTCTCTGTGGGTCTCTGTGGGTGTCTGTGGGTGTCTGTGGGTCTCTGTGGGTGTCTGTGGGTCTCTGTGGGTGTCTGTGGGTGTCTGTGGGTGTCTGTGGGTCTCTGTGGGTGTCTGTGGGTGTCTGTGGGTGTCTGTGGGTCTCTGTGGGTGTCTGTGGGTGTCTGTGGGTCTCTGTGGGTCTCTGTGGGTGTCTGTGGGTGTCTGTGGGTCTCTGTGGGTGTCTGTGGGTGTCTGTGGGTCTCTGTGGGTGTCTGTGGGTGTCTGTTTGTCTCTATGGGTGTCTGTGGGTGTCTGTGGGTCTCTGTGGGTCTCTGTGGGTGTCTGTGGGTGTCTGTGGGTCTCTGTGGGTGTCTGTGGGTCTCTGTGGGTGTCTGTGGGTCTCTGTGGGTCTCTGTGGGTCTCTGTGGGTGTCTGTGGGTGTCTGTGGGTGTCTGTGGGTCTCTGTGGGTGTCTGTGGGTCTCTGTGGGTGTCTGTGGGTCTCTGTGGGTGTCTGTGGGTGTATGTGGGTGTCTGTGAGTGTCTGTGGGTGTCTGTGGGTGTCTGTGGGTGTCTGTGAGTGTCTGTGGGTGTCTGTGGGTCTCTGTGGGTCTCTGTGGGTGTCTGTGGGTCTCTGTGGGTGTCTGTGGGTGTCTGTGGGTGTCTGTGGGTCTCTGTGGGTGTCTGTGGGTCTCTGTGGGTCTCTGTGGGTGTCTGTGGGTGTCTGTGGGTGTCTGTGGGTTTCTGTGTGTCTCTGTGGGTGTCTGTGGGTGTCTGTGGGTCTCTGTGGGTCTTTGTGGGTGTCTGTGGGTGTCTGTGGGTCTCTGTGGGTCTCTGTGGGTGTCTGTGGGTCTCTGTGGGTCTTTGTGGGTGTCTGTGGGTGTCTCTGTGTGTGTCTGTGGGTGTCTGTGGGTGTCTGTGGGTGTCTGTGGGTCTCTGTGGGTCTCTGTGGGTGTCTGTGAGTGTCTGTGGGTGTCTGTGGGTCTCTGTGGGTGTCTGTGGGTGTCTGTGGGTGTCTGTGTGTCTCTGTGGGTCTCTGTGTGTCTCTGTGGGTGTCTGTGGGTGTCTGTGGGTCTCTGTGGGTCTCTGTGGGTCTCTGTGGGTGTCTGTGGGTGTCTGTGGGTCTCTGTGGGTGTCTGTGGGTGTCTGTGGGTCTCTGTGGGTGTCTGTGTGTGTCTCTCTGTGGGTCTCTGTGGGTGTCTGTGGGTGTCTGTGGGTGTCTGTGGGTCTCTGTGGGTGTCTGTGGGTGTCTGTGGGTGTCTGTGGGTCTCTGTGGGTCTCTGTGGGTCTCTGTGGGTGTCTGTGGGTGTCTGTGGGTCTCTGTGGGTGTCTGTGGGTGTCTGTGGGTCTCTGTGGGTGTCTGTGGGTGTCTTTTTGTCTCTATGGGTCTCTGTGGGTGTCTGTGGGTGTCTGTGGGTCTCTGTGGGTGTCTGTGGGTCTCTGTGGGTCTCTGTGGGTGTCTGTGGGTGTCTGTGGGTCTCTGTGGGTGTCTGTGGGTCTCTGTGGGTCTCTGTGGGTGTCTGTGGGTCTCTGTGGGTCTCTGTGGGTGTCTGTGGGTGTCTGTGGGTCTCTGTGGGTCTCTGTGGGTGTCTGTGGGTGTCTGTGGGTGTCTGTGGGTCTCTGTGGGTGTCTGTGGGTCTCTGTGGGTGTCTGTGGGTCTCTGTGGGTCTCTGTGGGTCTCTGTGGGTGTCTGTGGGTCTCTGTGGGTCTCTGTGGGTGTCTGTGGGTCTCTGTGGGTCTCTGTGGGTGTATGTGGGTCTCTGTGGGTCTCTGTGGGTCTCTGTGGGTGTCTGTGGGTCTCTGTGGGTGTCTGTGGGTCTCTGTGGGTCTCTGTGGGTGTCTGTGGGTGTCTGTGGGTCTCTGTGGGTGTCTGTGGGTCTCTGTGGGTGTTTGTGGGTCTCTGTGGGTGTCTGTGGGTGTCTGTGGGTGTCTGTGGGTCTCTGTGGGTGTCTGTGGGTGTCTGTGGGTCTCTGTGGGTGTCTGTGGGTGTCTGTGGGTCTCTGTGGGTGTCTGTGGGTGTCTGTGGGTGTCTGTGGGTCTCTGTGGGTGTCTGTGGGTCTCTGTGGGTCTCTGTGGGTGTCTGTGGGTGTCTGTGGGTCTCTGTGGGTCTCTGTGGGTGTCTGTGGGTGTCTGTGGGTCTCTGTGGGTGTCTGTGGGTGTCTGTGGGTCTCTGTGGGTGTCTGTGGGTCTCTGTGGGTCTCTGTGGGTGTCTGTGGGTCTCTGTGGGTCTCTGTGGGTGTCTGTGGGTGTCTGTGGGTCTCTGTGGGTGTCTGTGGGTCTCTGTGGGTCTCTGTGGGTCTCTGTGGGTGTCTGTGGGTCTCTGTGGGTCTCTGTGGGTCTCTGTGGGTGTCTGTGGGTGTCTGTGGGTCTCTGTGGGTGTCTGTGGGTGTCTGTGGGTCTCTGTGGGTGTCTGTGGGTCTCTGTGGGTGTTTGTGGGTCTCTGTGGGTGTCTGTGGGTCTCTGTGGGTCTCTGTGGGTGTCTGTGGGTCTCTGTGGGTCTCTGTGGGTGTCTGTGGGTATCTGTGGGTCTCTGTGGGTGTCTGTGTGTGTCTCTGTGTGTGTCTGTGGGTCTCTGTGGGTGTCTGTGGGTGTCTGTGGGTCTCTGTGGGTGTCTGTGGGTCTCTGTGGGTGTCTGTGGGTGTCTGTGGGTCTCTGTGGGTGTCTGTGGGTGTCTGTGGGTCTCTGTGGGTGTCTGTGGGTCTCTGTGGGTCTCTGTGGGTGTCTGTGGGTGTCTGTGGGTCTCTGTGGGTGTCTATGGGTGTCTGTGGGTGTATGTGGGTCTCTGTGGGTGTCTGTGGGTGTCTGTAGGTCTCTGTGGGTCTCTGTGGGTCTCTGTGGGTGTCTGTGGGTCTCTGTGGGTGTCTGTGGGTCTCTGTGGGTCTCTGTGGGTCTCTGTGGGTGTCTGTGGGTGTCTGTGGGTCTCTGTGGGTGTCTGTGGGTCTCTGTGGGTGTCTCTGTGTGTGTCTCTGTGTGTGTGTCTCTGTGTGTGTCTCTGTGTGTCTCTGTGTGTGTCTCTGTGTGTGTCTCTGTGTGTCTCTGTGTGTGTGTCTCTGTGTGTGTCTCTGTGTGTGTCTCTGTGTGTGTCTCTGTGTGTGTCTGTGTGTGTCTGTGTGTGTCTCTGTTTGTCTCTGTGTGTGTGTCTGTGTGTGTCTCTGTATCTCTGTGTGTGTCTCTGTGTGTCTCTGTGTGTGTGTCTGTGTGTGTCTCTGTATCTCTGTGTGTCTCTGTGTGTGTCTCTGTGTGTGTCTCTGTATCTCTGTGTGTCTCTGTATGTGTCTCTGTGTGTGTCTCTGTGTGTGTCTCTGTGTGTGTCTCTGTGTGTGTCTCTGTGTGTGTCTATGTGTGTGTCTCTGTGTGTGTCTCTGTGTCTCCTGCGACGCTTCGTAGGCAGTTCTGGGGGTCGACGCTAGAGCGGCCAGGAGTCTTGGATTTTGGGGGGCGAGGAAGTCGACACAGTCAGCCGGGTCGGCTTGTCCGGCTGTGTCGGCTGTGTCGGCTGTGTCAGCTTCTCCGGCTGTGTCGGCTGTGTCGGTGTCGGTGTCGCCGGATGAGGGGAGGAGGCGTGAGTCTCTGGGCAGCAGGCAGCGTCCTCACCACAAGGTGCCACTGGTGCTGCTGCTGGTGGTGTGGGGTCGCGACCCCTCACCCCCGACCCCCACCCCTGACCCCTGACCCCTGACCCCCCCCAAGCCCCCACCCCTGATCGCCCCCACCGTTGACCATTGACCCCTACCCCTGACTCTTACCCCACCCCCCAACCAACTCACCCACCCTCCCAGTGTGTGTGGTGTGTGTGTGGTGTGTGTGTGGTGTGTGTGTGGTGTGTGTGTGTGTGTGTGGTGTGTGTGATGTGTGTGTGCGCTGTGTGTGATGTGTGTGTGTGTGGTGTGTGTGTGTGGTGTGTGTGTGGTGTGTGTGTGGTGTGTGTGTGTGTGTGGTGTGTGTGTGTGTGATGTGTGTGTGGTGTGTGTGATGTGTGTGTGTGCTGTGTGTGTGATGTGTGTGTGATGTGTGTGCTGTGTGTGTGTGTGGTTTGTGTGTGTGTGTGGTGTGTGTGTGGTGTGTGTGTGTGTCTGTGATGTGTGTGTGGTGTGTGTGGTGTGTGTGCTGTGTGTGTGTGGTGTGTGTGCTGTGTGTGTGTGTGCTGTGTGTGATGTGTGTGTGCTGTGTGTGATGTATGTGTGTGCTATGTGTGTGTGGTGTGTGTGTGTGGTGTGTGTGTGTTGTGTGTGTGTGATGTGTGTGTGTGCTGTGTGTGTGATGTGTGTGTGATGTGTGTGCTGTGTGTGTGTGGTTTGTGTGTGTGTGTGGTGTGTGTGTGTGTCTGTGGTGTGTGTGTGATGTGTGTGTGCTGTGTGTGCTGTGTGTGTTTGTGGTGTGTGTGGTTTGTGTGCTGTGTGATGTGTGTGTGTGATGTGTGTGTGCTGTGTGTGATGTGTGTGTGTGTGGTGTGTGTGTGTGGAGTGTGCTGTGTGTGATGTGTGTGATGTGTGGTGTATGTGTGGTGTATGTGATGTATGTGTGTGTGTGGTGTATGTGATGTATGTGTGTGTGATGTGTGTGTGTGTGCTGTCTGTGTCCTGTGTGTGATGTGCTGTGTGATATGCTGTGTGATGTGTGATGTATGTGTGTGCTGTGTGTGTGTGTGATGTGTGTGATGTGTGGTGTATGTGTGGTGTATGTGATGTATGTGTGTGTGATGTGTGTGTGTGTGGTGTCTGTGTCCTGTGTGTGATGTGCTGTGTGATATGCTGTGTGATGTATGTATGTGTGTGATGTGTGTGTGATGTGTGTGTGTGGTGTCTGTGTGCTGTGTATGTGTGTGCTGTGTGTAGTGTATGTATGTGTGTGATGTATATGTGTGTGTGTGTGGTGTGTGTGTGTGCTGTGTGTAGTGTATGTATGTGTGTGTGGTGTGTGATGTGTGTGTGTGTGTTGTATGTATGTGTGTGTGATGTGTGTGTATGGTGTGTGTGTGTGTGCTGTGTGTGATGTGTGTGTGGTGTGTGTGATGTGTGTGTGTGTGGTGTCTGTGTGCTGTGTATGTGTGTGTGTGTGCTGTGTGGTGTGTGCTGTGTGTGATGTATATGTGTGTGTATGTGTGTGTGGTGTGTATGTATGTGTGTGTGGTGTGTGATGTGTGTGTGTGGTGTATGTATGTATGTGTGGTGTATGTATGTGTGTGTGATGTATGTGTGCTGTATGTATGTGTGATGTGTGTGTATGGTGTGTATGGTGTGTGTGATGTGCTGTGTGATGCTGTGTGATGCTGTGTGATGCTGTGTGCTGTGTGTGATGCTGTGTGCTGTGTGTGATGTGTGTTGTTGCATCCGTCTGTCTGCACCACGCCCAGCCCTGCCCCTGGCCTTGCCCCGACCAGGAGGCACCGCGGCTCCCGAGGGGCAAGGCCGCTCGGCTGGGGGCATTCACTCCGTGTCGACCTCCAGCCGCAACAACAACAACAACCGCAACCACCGCAACCACCGCAACCACCGCTACAACAGCGCTGCCACAGCCGCAGCTTGCCCCGGACATGCCCTGAGCTTTGCCTGCCCCTCGTGTGTGTGTCTGTGTGTGTGTGTGTATGTGTGTCTGTGTGTGTGTGTGTCTGTGTGTCTGTGTGTGTGTCTGTGTGTGTCTGTGTGTCTGTGTGTGTGTGTCTGTGTGTGTGTGTCTGTGTGTGTGTGTCTGTGTGTGTGTGTGTCTGTGTGTGTGTCTGTGTGTGTCTGTGTGTGTGTGTGTCTGTGTGTGTATGTGTGTGTGTCTGTGTGTGTGTGTGTCTGTGTGTGTGTCTGTGTGTGTGTGGCGTGTGTGTGTGTGTGGTGTGTGTGTGGTGTGTGTGTGTGGTGTGTGTGTGGTGTGTGTGTGGTGTGTGTGTGGTGTGGTGTGTGTGGTGTGTGTGTGTGGTGTGTCTGTGTGTGTGTGTGTACTACACTTAATGCCCTTCGTGTGTGTGTCTCTGTGTGTGTGTTTGTGGTGTGTGTACTACACTTAATGTCCCTGACCTGCCCTTGATTCGTGTGCGCTGCCCTTCTCCAACACCCCTGAATCACACGCAATGCCCTTCGTGTGTGTGTGTGAACAACACGTAATGCCCTGACCTGCCCTGCAGTAGGTAATGCCCTGACCTGCTGCCCTCCAGTGTATGTACATTATAGAAACTACCCTGCAATGGATTACACAGTCACGCTCTGTGACTGCCCTTAGCTGCCCTTGTGTATAATGCCCGAACATGCCCTCTGTGGACTGCCCGTCTGCTCTTCACATGTGCGGAACGTATGCCATGTCCTCAACTGCCCTTTAAGGGTTAACTGCCCTTTAAGGGTGGACTGCCCTTTGTGATGTGTAATGCCCTGGACTGCCCTTTGTGATGTGTAATGCCCTGCGCTGCCCTTTGTGATGTGTAATGCCCTGCGCTGCCCTTTGTGATGTGTAATGCCCTGCGCTGCCCTTTGTGATGTGTAATGCCCTGCGCTGCCCTTTGTGATGTGTAATGCCATGGACTGCCCTTTGTGATGTGTAATGCCCTGCGCTGCCCTTTGTGCCATGAACTGTAATGCCACCGACTGCCCTCATTAAACATAATGGCCTCTGCTTCACACAGCAGTGATGATGGTGGTGATGGTGATGATGGTGGTGATGGTGGTGATGATGATGGTGGTGATGGTGGTGATGATGATGATGGTAGTGGTGGTGATGGTGGTGATGATGGTGATGATGATGATGGTGGTGGTGATGATGGTGATGATGATGGGTGGTGGTGATGGTGGTGGTGATGATGATGGTGGTGGTGGTGATGATGATGATGGTGATGACAGTGGTGATGACGATGGTGGTGATGATGATGGTGGTGCTGATGATGGTGGCGGTGGTGATGATGGTGGTGGTGGTGGTGATGATGATGGTGGTGGTGATGATGATGATGATGGTGGTGATGATGATGGTGGTGATGGTGATGATGATGGTGGTGGTGGTGATGGTGGTGGTGATGATGGTGGTGATGATGGTGGTGGTGGTGATGATGGTGGTGATGGTGATGATGGTGGTGATGGTGGTGATGATGATGGTGGTGATGGTGGTGATGATGATGATGGTAGTGGTGGTGATGGTGGTGGTGGTGATGATGGTGATGATGATGATGGTGGTGGTGATGATGGTGATGATGATGGGTGGTGGTGATGGTGGTGGTGATGATGATGGTGGTGGTGGTGATGATGGTGATGACAGTGGTGATGACGATGGTGGTGATGATGATGGTGGTGCTGATGATGGTGGCGGTGGTGATGATGGTGGTGGTGGTGGTGATGATGATGGTGGTGGTGATGATGATGATGATGGTGGTGATGATGATGGTGGTGATGGTGATGATGATGGTGGTGGTGGTGATGGTGGTGGTGATGATGGTGGTGATGATGGTGGTGGTGGTGATGATGGTG
Source organism: Lampetra fluviatilis (assembly GCF_964198595.1). NCBI lineage: Eukaryota > Metazoa > Chordata > Hyperoartia > Petromyzontiformes > Petromyzontidae > Lampetra > Lampetra fluviatilis. The sequence goes on along the minus strand of NC_136340.1, from coordinate 4,063,425 downwards.
GTGATGATGATGATGGTGGTGGTGATGGTGGTGGTGATGATGATGGTGGCGATGATGATGATGGTGGTGATGATGGTAATGACATGATGGTGGTGGTGATGATGGTAATGACATGATGGTGGTGGTGATGATGGTGATGACAGTGATGATGGTGGTGGTGATGATGATGGTAATGACAGTGATGATGATGGTAATGATAGTGATGATGGTGGTGGTGATAACTACACAGCGTCCGAATGTCTTTCCGACGGCCCTGTTCTTCACCTGAGGACGGCTGCTTGCGTTGTGGCCGAAACGTCGTGAGAATTGTATTTTATTATGTTGTATTTTAATTATTTTATTATTTCCCTGCCACGTGACTTTACCGTACACTACGATACGTCTCTGCCTGTGTTGCCACTCGGCACCTGGGGCGAGAGGGGGGCGGGGCTCGTGGGGAGGGGCTGTCTGAGGGGCGGGGCTGGGGGCGTCAGGGCTTCTAATTGGTTGGCTAGGAAGAGGGGCGGGGCTGGGCTGTCTGAGGGGCGGGGCTGGGGGCGTCAGGGCTTCTAATTGGTTGGCTAGGAAGAGGGGCGGGGCTGGGCTGTCTGAGGGGCGGGGCTGGGGGCGGCAGGGCTTCTAATTGGTTGGCTAGGAGGAGGGGCGGGACTGGGGGCGTCAGGGCTTCTAATTGGTTGGCTAGGGGGAGGGGCGGGGCTGGGCGTCTGAGGGGCGGGGCTCTGGGTGTGTGGGGGGCGGGGCTGTACGCGCGAGGGTGGCGCCGGACTGGCGCGCGCACCGCATGGCGTGCTCCCATTGGTCCCTCGCCGGGGGGTTCGTTGTGGCCCCTCCCCCCACAATCCGCGGCTCCACCAATGGGATGTCGCCTTCGCGCTGCGCCCCCCCCCCCTACGACGTGTCAATGACCTCGAGTAGCCCCCCACCCTCCCGATTGCCGGAAGCGACGGGGGGGGGGGGGGAGAGCCCCCCACCCCCCGCCCCTCGTTGCCAGGGGCAACCGCGGGGGTATAAATAACGGGGCGGTGGCTGCAGCCGGCCCAGTAAGAGGAGTGGAGGGCGACTGTCAGTGGCGACTTCCACAAGGGACTTGCACAGGCGACTGTCGGTGGCGACTTCCACAAGCGACTCGTACAGGCGACTGTCAGTGGCGACTTCCACAAGGGACTTGCACAGGCGACTGTCGGTGGCGACTTCCACAAGCGACTCGTACAGGCGACTGTCAGTGGCGACTTCCACAGGCGACTTCCACAGGCGACTTCCACAGGCGACTGTCAGTGGCGACTTCCACAAGCAACTCGTACAGGCGACTGTCAGTGGCGACTTCCACAGGCGACTTCCACAGGCGACTTCCACAGGCGACTGTCAGTGGCGACTTCCACAAGCAACTCGTACAGGCGACTTTCAGTGGCGACTTCCACAGGCGACTTCCACAGGCGACTGTCAGTGGCGACTTCCACAAGCAACTCGTACAGGCGACTTTCAGTGGCGACTTCCACAAGCGACTCGTACAGGCGACTGTCAGTGGCGACTTCCACAAGCGACTTCCACAGGCGACTGTCAGTGGCGACTTTCACAGGCGACTTTCACAGGCGACTTTCAGTTGCGACTTCCACAAGCAACTCGTACAGGCGACTGTCAGTGGCGACTGTCGGTGGCGACTTCCACAGGCGACTTTCACAGGCGACTTTCACAGGCGACTTTCAGTTGCGACTTCCACAAGCAACTCGTACAGGCGACTGTCAGTGGCGACTGTCGGTGGCGACTTTCACAGGCGACTTTCACAAGCGACTTCCGCAACAGTTGTGAGCAAGGCGGCGACTGTGGTGTCCGGGTTACTCTCTCGCCAGCAGCAAACTTGCGAGCAACTCCCAGGCAACGAACTGCAGGCGACTTTCAAGACCGACTTCGCGTCCAGGCAACTCCAACCAAAGCGAATCGTCGTCCGCACGAAATCCCTCCGAAGCAACTTGCGGGCAACTTGTAAGCTAATCGCCCGCACCAACTCCCACCGGAGCAACTTGCGGGCAACTTGCAAAGCGAATCATCCGCACGAAATCCCTCTGAAGCAACTTGCGGGCAACTTGTAAGCAAATCGCCCGCACCAACTCCCACCGGAGCAACTTGCGGGCAACTTGTAAACGACTTCCTCCGCACCAACTCCCACCGAAGCAACTTGCGGGCAACTTGCAAAGCGAATCATCCGCACGAAATCCCTCAAAAGCAACTCGGTTGGTGGTGGGTTGGTTGGTGGGTTGGTTGGTGGGTGGTGGTTGTGGTTGGTTGGTGGGTGGTGGTTGTGGGTGGTGGTTGTGGTTGGTAGTGGGTGGGTGGTGGTGGCAACTTCCGTCGCCTGCGTGTCGTGAAGATGCACAGGCGTCAGTCGCTGTTCCAGGCGATGGAGCGCTTCGTGTCGGCCGTGGGCGAGATGGACGGCACCGTGATGGTGCCCAGCTTGCTGCGCGATCTCCCGGCGCGGCACGCAAGCGACTCCACCACCAGCACCACGTCGTCCACCACGTCGTCCACCACGTCGTCCACCACGTCGTCGTCCATCAACGAGCGCGACTTGTTCGCGTTGTATGCGCAGCTCAAGAGCGTTCGCTCCCAGATCGAGTGGGGGGCCCTGCCCCCCTCGGCGGACACCGACGGCGCAGGGCATCGCAAGAAGAAGCAGCAGCAGCAACAACGACAACAACAACAACAACACGAGAAAGTCAACAACAACAACAACGGTGTTGTTGTTGCTGGCAATCATCATCAGCAGCATCAGCAGCAGCAGAACGGAGGCTCCAGTGTGGGAGGATTGCCATTGAACGTGCTCATGACGCAGGAGAATGGTGGTGGTGGTGGTTGTGGTAATGTTGGTGTTGGTGGTGGTGGTTGTGGTAATGTTGTTGGTGGTGGTGATGATGGTGGTGATGGTTGTGGTGATGATGATGATGATGTGGAGGAGCGCTTCCGCCTTCACGTGAGCGGCCTCCACGCGGCGCTGCACGAGATGACGCTGCTCGCTCGCGCGCTCACGCGCAGGTACAAGCAGGAGGTGACCCTGGGGGCCATGTAGGGGGTCAGGGGTCAGGGGGGGGGGTCAGGGGGAGGGATCACTGGGGGGCATGGGGGGGGGGGTCAGTGGGAGAGGGGGGGGTCAGTGGGGTGCAGCGTAGGGGACATGTAGGGGGGGGGGGTCAGTGGGGGGCGGGGGGAGGTCAGTGGGAGAGGAGGGTGGGGGTCATGGGGTGGGGGTCATGGGGTGGGGGTCATGGGGTGGGGGTCATGGGGTGGGGGTCAGGCGGGGGGTCACGCAGCCCCCGCCGTGTCTGTCAAGGCGCCGTCTCCCCTCGCCTGCTCATGGACACCCCCTCACCCACCCCCTCACCCCCTCACCCCATGGCCAACATCGCCCCCCACCCCCTCACCCCCTCACCCACCCCCACACACCCACCCCCACACCCCCTCACCCCATGGCCATCTCGCAGACTCGGTGACGACTTCACCACCACATCCATCACCACACATCCACCACCACCACATCATCCACCACATCATCCCCCACCACCACCACCACATCCACCACCACCACATCCACCACCACCACATCATCCACCACATCCACCACCACCACATCATCCACCACCACCACACATCCACCACATCATCCACCACATCATCCACCACCACCACCCCGACCGCGCCCATTCAAGACCGACGCAGCAGCAGCAGCAGGAGGTTCACTCCACAACTCTGTGGCTGTCCGCATGATGCTGATGATGCTGATGATGATGATGCTGATGATGCTGCTGATGATGATGCCGGTGTTGTAATTAACTGGCGGAGCGTCATGGGAACTGGGGAAGTCGATGTTGTGGTGGTGGGTTTACTCTTTCAACACACGCCCCGTGTAGTGCTGAACTAATACACTACACTATACACTACACTACTAATACACTACACTATACACTACACTACTAATACACTATACACTACACCACTACACTACACTATACACTACACTACTAATACACTACACTATACACTACACTACTAATACACTACACTATACACTACACCACTACACTACTAATACACTACACTATACACTACACTACTAATACACTATACACTACACCACTACACTACTAATACACTACACTATACACTACACCACTACACTACTAATACACTACACTATACACTACACCACTACACTACTAATACACTACACTATACACTACACCACTACACTACTAATACACTACACTATACACTACACCACTACACTACTAATACACTACACTATACACTACACCACTACACTACTAATACACTACACTATACACTACACCACTACACTACTAATACACTACACCACTACACTACTAATACACTACACTATACACTACACCACTACACTACTAATACACTACACTATACACTACACCACTACACTACTAATACACTACACTATACACTACACCACTAATACACTACACCACTACTAATACACTACACTATACACTACACCACTACACTACTAATACACTACACCACTACACTACTAATACACTACACTATACACTACACCACTACACTACTAATACACTACACTATACACTACACCACTACACTACTAATACACTACACTATACACTACACCACTACACTACTAATACACTACACTATACACTACACCACTACACTACTAATACACTACACTATACACTACACCACTACACTACTAATACACTACACCACTACACTACTAATACACTACACTATACACTACACCACTACACTACTAATACACTACACTATACACTACACCACTAATACACTACACCACTACTAATACACTACACTATACACTACACCACTACACTACTAATACACTACACCACTACACTACTAATACACTACACTATACACTACACCACTACACTATACACTACACTACTATACACTTCACTATACACTACACTTCTATACACTATACACTACACTATTATTGTAAATGTTGTGGATTTATTGTCCAACACACAACTGTTTAGTTATGTATTGGTACACTACACTATACACTACACCACTATACACTATAATTGTAAATGTCGTAGTGGGTTTAACTCTCCAACACACAGCAACCGGTTAGTGTTGCACTAGTAACGAATTGTAAATGTCGTAGTGGGTTTAACTCTCCAACACACAGCAACCGGTTAGTGCTGCACTAGTAACGAATTGTAAATGTCGTAGTGGGTTTAACTCTGCAACACACAGCAACCGGTTAGTGCTGCACTAGTAACGAATTGTAAATGTCGTAGTGGGTTTAACTCTCCAACACACAGCAACCGGTTAGTGCTGCACTAGTAACGAATTGTAAATGTCGTAGTGGGTTTAACTCTCCAACACACAGCAACCGGTTAGTGCTGCACTAGTAACGAATTGTAAATGTCGTAGTGGGTTTAACTCTCCAACACACAGCAACCGGTTAGTGCTGCACTAGTAACGAATTGTAAATGTAGTAGTGGGTTTAACTCTGCAACACACAGCAACCGGTTAGTGCTGTACTAGTAACGAATTGTAAATGTTGTAGTGGGTTTAACTCTCCAACACACAGCAACCGGTTAGTGCTGCACTAGTAACGAATTGTAAATGTTGTAGTGGGTTTAACTCTCCAACACACAGCAACCGGTTAGTGCTGTACTAGTAACGAATTGTAAATGTAGTAGTGGGTTTAACTCTCCAACACACAGCAACCGGTTAGTGCTGCACTAGTAACGAATTGTAAATGTCGTAGTGGGTTTAACTCTCCAACACACAGCAACCGGTTAGTGCTGCACTAGTAACGAATTGTAAATGTTGTAGTGGGTTTAACTCTCCAACACACAGCAACCGGTTAGTGCTGCACTAGTAACGAATTGTAAATGTTGTAGTGGGTTTAACTCTCCAACACACAGCAACCGGTTAGTGCTGCACTAGTAACGAATTGTAAATGTCGTAGTGGGTTTAACTCTCCAACACACAGCAACCGGTTAGTGCTGTACTAGTAACGAATTGTAAATGTCGTAGTGGGTTTAACTCTCCAACACGCAGCAACCAGTTAGTGCTGTACTAGTAACGAATTGTAAATGTCGTAGTGGGTTTAACTCTGCAACACACAGCAACCGGTTAGTGCTGCACTAGTAACGAATTGTAAATGTTGTAGTGGGTTTAACTCTCCAACACACAGCAACCGGTTAGTGCTGTACTAGTAACGAATTGTAAATGTTGTAGTGGGTTTAACTCTCCAACACACAGCAACCGGTTAGTGCTGTACTAGTAACGAATTGTAAATGTTGTAGTGGGTTTAACTCTCCAACACACAGCAACCGGTTAGTGCTGCACTAGTAACGAATTGTCAATGTAGTAGTGGGTTTAACTCTCCAACACACAGCAACCGGTTAGTGCTGTACTAGTAACGAATTGTAAATGTTGTAGTGGGTTTAACTCTGCAACACGCAGCAACGGGTTAGTGCTGTACTAGTAACGAATTGTAAATGTCGTAGTGGGTTTAACTCTCCAACACGCAGCAACCAGTTAGTGCTGTACTAGTAACGAATTGTAAATGTCGTAGTGGGTTTAACTCTGCAACACGCAGCAACGGGTTAGTGCTGCACTAGTAACGAATTGTAAATGTCGTAGTGGGTTTAACTCTCCAACACACAGCAACCGGTTAGTGCTGTACTAGTAACGAATTGTAAATGTCGTAGTGGGTTTAACTCTGCAACACGCAGCAACCGGTTAGTGCTGCACTAGTAACGAATTGTAAATGTCGTAGTGGGTTTAACTCTCCAACACACAGCAACCGGTTAGTGCTGCACTAGTAACGAATTGTAAATGTCGTAGTGGGTTTAACTCTCCAACACACAGCAACCGGTTAGTGCTGCACTAGTAACGAATTGTAAATGTCGTAGTGGGTTTAACTCTGCAACACACAGCAACCGGTTAGTGCTGCACTAGTAACGAGTTGTAAATGTCGTAGTGGGTTTAACTCTCCAACACACAGCAACCGGTTAGTGCTGCACTAGTAACGAATTGTAAATGTCGTAGTGGGTTTAACTCTCCAACACACAGCAACCGGTTAGTGCTGCACTAGTAACGAATTGTAAATGTCGTAGTGGGTTTAACTCTCCAACACACAGCCACCGGTTAATGCTGTACTAGTAACGAATTGTAAATGTCGTAGTGGGTTTAACTCTCCAACACACAGCCACCGGTTAATGCTGTACTAGTAACGAATTGTCAATGTCGTAGTGGGTTTAACTCTCCAACACACAGCCACCGGTTAATGCTGTACTAGTAACGAATTGTAAATGTCGTAGTGGGTTTAACTCTCCAACACACAGCAACCGGTTAGTGCTGCACTAGTAACGAATTGTAAATGTCGTAGTGGGTTTAACTCTCCAACACACAGCCACCGGTTAGTGCTGCACTAGTAACGAATTGTAAATGTTGTAGTGGGTTTAACTCTCCAACACACAGCAACCGATTAGTGCTGCACTAGTAACGAATTGTAAATGTAGTAGTGGGTTTAACTCTCCAACACACAGCAACCGGTTAGTGCTGCACTAGTAACGAATTGTAAATGTCGTAGTGGGTTTAACTCTCCAACGCACAGCAACCGGTTAGTGCTGCACTAGTAACGAATTGTAAATGTCGTAGTGGGTTTAACTCTCCAACACACAGCAACCGGTTAGTGTTGTACTAGTAACGAATTGTAAATGTCGTAGTGGGTTTAACTCTCCAACACACAGCAACCGGTTAGTGCTGTACTAGTAACGAATTGTAAATGTCGTAGTGGGTTTAACTCTCCAACACACAGCAACCGGTTAGTGCTGTACTAGTAACGAATTGTGAATGTCGTAGTGGGTTTAACTCTCCAACACACAGCAACCGATTAGTGCTGCACTAGTAACGAATTGTAAATGTTGTAGTGGGTTTAACTCTCCAACTCACAGCAACCGGTTAGTGCTGCACTAGTAACGAATTGTAAATGTCGTAGTGGGTTTAACTCTCCAACGCACAGCGACCGGTTAGTGCTGCACTACAATCATAGAGATACAGAGACCCACAGAGATCCACAGATCATAGAGACCCACAGACACCCAGTGTTTGGGCTGATGGCGTTTTGAGTGTTTCTGGGTGAATGGTGACTGGGTATAGGGGTGAGTGTGAGTGTGTAGGGGTGAGTGTAGGGGTGAGTGTAGGGGTGAGTGTAGGGGTGAGTGTAGGGGTGAGGATGTTACAAAGCTCACCCCTAGACGAGATGTGAACCGCCAAACGGTAGGCGGAGCGGTGATGCACTGCTGATGATGACTCTGGCGAGCGGTGAGGCACTGCTGATGATGACTCTGGCGAGCGGTGAGGCACTGCTGATGATGACTCTGACTCTGGTAAGCGGTGAGGCACTGCTGATGATGAGCCTGGTGAGCGGGCGGTGAGGCACTGCTGATGATGACTCTGGCGAGCGGTGAGGCACTGCTGATGATGACTCTGGCGAGCGGTGAGGCACTGCTGATGATGACTCTGACTCTGGTAAGCGGTGAGGCACTGCTGATGATGAGCCTGGTGAGCGGGCGGTGAGGCACTGCTGATGATCCTGGCGAGCGGTGAGGCACTGCTGATGATGCTGATGCTGCTGATGCTGCTGATGATGACCCTGGCGAGGGGTTGGAGGGAGCTGTCGGGACTGGTGGGGGGGGGAGTTGTGAGCGTCGCGCTCAATAAAGCGTCGCACAGGGGAGTCTGCATGCCTCGTGTGTCACTCGCTGTGTGTGTGCGCACGTGTGAGTATGTGCGCACGTGTGAGTGTGCGTGCACACGTGTGTGTGCGTGCACACGTGTGTGTGCGTGCGCACGTGTGAGTGTGCGTGCACACGTGTGTGTGCGCGCACACGTGTGTGCACGTGTGTGTGTGTGCGCGCACACGTGTGTGTGTGTGCACACGTGTGTGTGTGTGCGTGCACACGTGTGTGTGTGTGCGTGCACACGTGTGTGTGTGTGCGTGCACACGTGTGTGTGCACACGTGTGTGTGTGCACACGTGTGCGTGCACACGTGTGCGTGCACACGTGTGAGTGTGTGCGCACGTGTGAGTGTGTGCGCACGTGTGAGTGTGCACACACGCACACGTGTGTGTGTGTGTGTGCGCGCACACGTGTGTGTGTGATGTGTGTGTGCCCGACGGGCAACACTGTCGTGGGCATTGCTGTGGGGGGAGGGCCAATGCCGATTGGCCTCTCCCCTCATGGCGTCTGTGACCACCACAGCGGCTAAACGGGGGCTCTGAACGGGTGCGAGGGGCTGGTAACCCCTCCACCTTCAGTTCATTACCACTAAACCACGACTTAAACATAAACATGTGACTAATAAGCTTGTGCCGGAGGCCCCAGGGGGTCCGTAATCTATGACGTCTCCTGGCCCAACCCCATTTGGCGGAGCCAGGAGATTGAATATTTACCCTCTTTAACCAGAAACAACGAAAAACCACTTCGTGTGGCCACGTGTAATGTTCGAACGCTCACTGCGGAGGAGAGGCTGCCACTCCTCTGTCGGGAGCTGGACTGGTACCGCCTGGATCTTTGTGGCATTCAGGACGGCCAGTGGACCGGTTCTGGCTCCTGCCACCATGAGGGATACAGTCCTATACTCGGGGCAGGAGACTGCCAAACAACAGGGAGTGGCTCTTCTTCTGAACAAAAGAATGAAGGGGGCGTGGGAGCGTGGCAGTGAGGTGTGGGAAGCTGTAAGCCCCAGGCTACTTTGGGCTCGCCTTCCCATCAACCGGAGGTGAGGAGTGGTGGTCGTGGTTACTTATGCCCCCACCGAAGACGAACATCTGTGGGAGGGATGCAGGCACCGCCGATGAGTCAGATGCCTTCTATGACCTCCTGTCACAGGTACTGGCTAAAGTGGCCACTCGGGACAGAGTCATCTTGTTGGGTGACTTCAATGCCCAAGTTGGTCATGATGCTGGCACCTGGTCTAGAGTGATTGGAGGGCATGGGCCAGATCAGCTCAATAACGACGGTAGGAGGCTGCTAGATTTTTGTGCAGCCCATGGGCTTGTAATTACCAACACGCTCTTCCGGCATCGGCGCATCCACACAACATCATGGATGCATGCCGGGTCCAAGCAAGAACATCTGCTGGACTACGTAGTGACGGACCAGCGGATGTGAGCCCATGTCCTTGACACCAGGACCTGCCGTGGAGCTGATCTGCCCTCTGACCAGCTGACACCATCACAGGCACGCGGCTGTTGACTACGACACTCACCACCAACAACAACAACAACAACATCGTGATTATGATTATTATCGATCTTGTTTATTACATGATTATTATTGATAAAACAAAGGCAAAGCTACCCCCCACCCCCGTGTAGCCCCAACAGGCTGCAGGGGCAAGTGCTGCTCATAGAAGCGAGCGGCGGCGCTGGCTACGGAGGCCGTCACACGAGGGGGGGGGTGGCCAGCGCCACGCCCGGCCGCCTTTGTCTCCCCAGTGCTAGCGATGATTATGACACCACTGCACCGGGTCACTCAATTGAGGCTGAGTCAACCTAGGGGAGGAGGCCATGCCAGGTTCGTAGCGCGGCGCAGCGCTACCCGCTGATGGTGAGACACAGACACACACACAGACACACACACACAGACACACACACGGACACACAGATACACACACGGACACACACATACACACACATACACACACATACACACACATACACACATAGACACACACACAGACACACACATACACACACAGACACACACATACACACACACATACACACACATACACACAGACACATACACACACAGACACACACATACACACAGACACACACAGACACACACAGATACACACAGACACATACATACACACAGACACACACACAGACACACACATACACACACACAGACACAGAGACACACAGACACACACAGACACACACATACACACACACAGACACACAGACACATACACACAGACACACACACAACAACCGTCATTCGCCACTAAGTGGCGGTGACGTCACCACGACGCTTGTGCCAGGCCATGTGCACCTTGAGGCCACGTGAAGTGTCGAACGCCCGCTGGCAGGAGGTCACGGGGCAGACCCAGGTGCCACGGGTCGACTGACCGAGATGACTGGCTGATGCACCACCTGTGCCCCCTACTGTACCAACTTGCTGTGCTTTAGCCACCCGGCGCTCCGCTCGTTGTTGTGAGCGTCGCTCCTCCGCCCTCCGTTGTTGTTGGAGGGCGACTGCCTCCAACTGCCCAGTAGCGTCCTTCACGAGCCTCCTCCACAGAGGCCGATCTTGACACCGCTGGTACCAGTCATCGGCAAATCCACTCAGCTCCACGTCCTCCTGTACCACATCAGTCCATCTCTTCTCTAGCCCGTGCCGCGCCTGTTTAGCCCCCTCGATCCGGCCGAACAAAAGCTGTCTAGGCATGCGGTGGCTGGGCATGCGGGCTACATGACCCAGCCAACGCAGACTTGCCTGCCGGAGGAGCTCACCGATAGGACTTTGACCAGATCTATCAAGGATTTGTGAGCTCCTCACACAATCCATCCTGCAGGTTAAACCCAGGATGGATCGTAGGCAGGCCAGCCTGAATGTTTCTAACCGGCGAAGATGCTCCATTAGGGGGGTCCACACACATACATTCACACGCACACACACACGCATACACACACGCACACATGCACACACGCACGCACACACATTAATTCACACGTACGCGCGCATTCACACACACATTCACACACACACACATTCACACACGCACACACACACACATTCACACACACACACGCACATACATTCAGACACAATAACGGCACCCATTGGCTAGGCCACTCCACTCGAAACAGCAGATGAGTGGCTGCACCACCCTGACTCTAACTCTGACCCTTGCGTGGGGTCAACATGAGGTGGGGTCAACAGCTGGTGGGGTCAACAGGTTGCGGGGTCAACAGGTTGCGGGGTCAACAGGTGGAGGGGTCAACAGGTGGAGGGGTCAACAGCTGGTGGGGTCAACAGGTCGAGGGGTCAACAACTGGTGGGGTCAACAGCTGGTGGGGTCAACAGCTGGTGGGGTCAACAGCTGGTGGGGTCAACAGCTGGTGGGGTCAACAGGTCGTGGGGTCAACAGCTGGTGGGGTCAACAGGTCGTGGGGTCAACAGCTGGTGGGGTCAACAGCTGGTGGGGTCAACAGCTGGTGGGGTCAACAGGCGGAGGGGTCAACAGGCGGAGGGGTCAATGGGTGGAGGGGTCAACAGGCGGAGGGGTCAACAGCTGGTTGGGTCAACAGCTGGTGGGGTCAACAGCTGGTGGGGTCAACAGGTCGAGGGGTCAACAGGTGGAGGGGTCAACAGGCGGAGGGGTCAACAGCTGGTGGGGTCAACAGCTGGTGGGGTCAACAGGTCGAGGGGTCAACAGGCGGAGGGGTCAACAGGCGGAGGGTCAACAGGCGGAGGGGTCAACAGGTCGTGGGGTCAACGGGTGGAGGGGTCAACAGGCGGAGGGGTCAACAGCTGGTTGGGTCAACAGCTGGTGGGGTCAACAGCTGGTGGGGTCAACAGCTGGTGGGGTCAACAGGTCGAGGGGTCAACATGCAGAGGGGTCAACAGGTCATGGGGTCAACGGGTGGAGGGGTCAACAGGCGGAGGGGTCAACAGCTGGTTGGGTCAACAGGTGGTGGGGTCAACAGCTGGCAACTGTTCCCGCCCCGCGTGACCTGCAACACACGTAAACGGGGGTTGTCAGGTTTCGGGCAACGCGCCCCAGGCAACGTGTTGCATGCAACGTGTTAGAGGCAACGAGCTGCAGGCAACGGATTACAGGCAACGTGCGTCAAAGGTTAACATGTCACAGGCAACTCATCGCAACGGGTTGGTGACAGGCAAATCACGGCAACGCGTCGCGAGCAACCCGTGGCAACGTTTTACGGGCAACTCGTGGCAACGTTTTACGGGCAACTCGTGGCAACGTGTCGCGGGCAACTCGTGGCAGGCAACTCGTGGCGGGCAACTGACCTCACACCATCTCGTACTGGTTGGCGTTGATGTGCCTGGCGAGGCAGCAGGACAGCACCATGCCAAACACCTGGGGGGACGCAGACACACACACACAGACACACACACAGACACACACACACACAGACACACACACACACAGACACACACAGACACACAGACACACCACACAGACAGACACACACAGACACACACACGCATACACAGACGCACAGACACAGACACACACACACATACACACACACAGACAGACACACACAGACACACACACGCAGACGCACAGACACAGACACGCACAGACACACCGACAGACACACACACACACACACAGACACACACACACACAGACACACACACACACAGACACACACACACACACAGACACACCACACAGACAGACACACACAGACACACACACGCAGACACACAGACGCACAGACACAGACACGCACAGACACACCGACACAGACACACACACACACACAGACACACCACACAGACAGACACACACAGACACACACACGCAGACACACAGACGCACAGACACGCACAGACACACCGACACACACAGACACACCGACACACACACACACGCAGACACACACACACACAGACACACACACACACACACACAGACACACACACACACAGACACACACACACACAGACACACACACACACAGACACACACAGACACACCACACAGACAGACACACACAGACACACACACGCAGACACACAGACGCACAGACACAGACACGCACAGACACACCGACACACACAGACACACCGACACACACACACAGACACACCACACACACAGACACACCGACACACACACACAGACACACACAGACACACAGAGTAGGTGAATGAGTAGATGAGTAGGTGGGTAGATGGGTGAGTAGGTGGGTGAGTAGGTGGGTGAGTAGGTGGGTGAGTATGTGAATGAGTAGATGAGTAGGTGGGTAGATGGGTGAGTAGGTGGGTGAGTAGGTGGGTGAGTAGGTGAATGAGTAGGTGAATGAGTAGATGAGTAGGTGGGTAGATGGGTGAGTAGGTGGGTGAGTAGGTGGGTGAGTAGGTGGGTGAGTATGTGGGTGAGTAGGTGAGTAGGTGGGTGAGTAGGTGAGTAGGTGGGTGAGTAGGTGAGTAGGTGGGTGAGTAGGTGAGTAGGTGGGTGAGTAGGTAGGTGAGTAGTTGGGTGAGTAGGTGAGTAGGTGGGTGAGTAGGTGAGTAGTTGGGTGAATAGATGAGTAGGTGGGTGAGTAGGTGGGTGAGTAGTTGGGTGAGTAGGTAGGTGAGTAGTTGGGTGAGTAGGTGAGTAGGTGGGTGAGTAGGTGAGTAGTTGGGTGAGAAGGTGGGTGAGTAGGTGAGTAGTTGGGTGAGTAGGTGGGTAGGTGGGTGAGTAGGTGGGTGAGTAGGTGGGTGAGTATGTGGGTGAGTAGGTGAGTAGGTGGGTGAGTAGGTGAGTAGGTGGGTGAGTAGGTGAGTAGGTGGGTGAGTAGGTGAGTAGGTGGGTGAGTAGGTAGGTGAGTAGTTGGGTGAGTAGGTGAGTAGGTGGGTGAGTAGGTGAGTAGTTGGGTGAGTAGATGAGTAGGTGGGTGAGTAGGTGGGTGAGTAGTTGGGTGAGTAGGTAGGTGAGTAGTTGGGTGAGTAGGTGAGTAGGTGGGTGAGTAGGTGAGTAGTTGGGTGAGAAGGTGGGTGAGTAGGTGAGTAGTTGGGTGAGTAGGTGGGTAGGTGGGTGAGTAGGTGGGTGAGTAGGTGAGTAGGTGGGTGAGTAGGTGGGTGAGTAGGTGAGTAGGTGGGTGAGTAGGTGAGTAGGTGGGTGAGTATGTGGGTGAGAAGTTGGGTGAGTAGGTGAGTGGGTGGGTGAGTAGGTGGGTGAGTAGGTGGGTGAGTAGGTGGGTGAGTAGTTGGGTGAGTAGGTGAGTAGGTGGGTGAGTAGGTGGGTGAGTAGGTGGGTGAGTAGGTGAGTAGGTGGGTGAGTAGGTGGGTGAGTATGTGGGTGAGTAGTTGGGTGAGTATGTGGGTGAGTATGTGGGTGAGTAGGTGGGTGAGTAGGTGAGTAGGTGGGTGAGTAGGTTAGTAGTTGGGTGAGTAGGTGGGTGAGTAGGTGGGTGAGTATGTGGGTGAGTAGGTGAGTAGGTGGGTGAGTACTTGGGTGAGTAGTTGGGTGAGTAGGTGAGTAGGTGGGTGAGTAGGTGAGTAGTTGGGTGAGTAGATGAGTAGGTGGGTGAGTAGGTGGGTGAGTAGTTGGGTGAGTAGGTAGGTGAGTAGTTGGGTGAGTAGGTGAGTAGGTGGGTGAGTAGGTGAGTAGTTGGGTGAGAAGGTGGGTGAGTAGGTGAGTAGTTGGGTGAGTAGGTGGGTAGGTGGGTGAGTAGGTGGGTGAGTAGGTGAGTAGGTGGGTGAGTAGGTGGGTGAGTAGGTGAGTAGGTGGGTGAGTAGGTGGGTGAGTATGTGGGTGAGAAGTTGGGTGAGTAGGTGAGTGGGTGGGTGAGTAGGTGGGTGAGTAGGTGGGTGAGTAGGTGGGTGAGTAGTTGGGTGAGTAGGTGAGTAGGTGGGTGAGTAGGTGGGTGAGTAGGTGGGTGAGTAGGTGAGTAGGTGGGTGAGTAGGTGGGTGAGTATGTGGGTGAGTAGTTGGGTGAGTATGTGGGTGAGTATGTGGGTGAGTAGGTGGGTGAGTAGGTGAGTAGGTGGGTGAGTAGGTTAGTAGTTGGGTGAGTAGGTGGGTGAGTAGGTGGGTGAGTATGTGGGTGAGTAGGTGAGTAGGTGGGTGAGTACTTGGGTGAGTAGTTGGGTGAGTAGTTGGGTGAGTAGGTGGGTGAGTAGTTGGGTGAGTAGTTGGGTGAGTAGGTGGGTGAGTAGGTGAGTAGGTGGGTGAGTAGGTGGGTGAGTGAGTGGGTGAGTATGTGGGTGAGTAGGTGGGTGAGTAGGTGAGTATGTGGGTGAGTAGGTGAGTGAGTGGGTGAGTAGGTGGGTGAGTAGTTGGGTGAGTATGTGGGTGAGTATGTGAGTAGGTGAGTAGTTGGGTGAGTAGGTGAGTAGGTGAGTGAGTAGGTGGGTGAGTAGGTGGGTGAGTAGGTGAGTATGTGGGTGAGTAGGTGGGTGAGTAGTTGGGTGAGTAGGTGGGTGAGTATGTGGGTGAGTGGTTGGGTGAGTAGGTGAGTGAGTGGGTGAGTAGGTGAGGGAGTGGGTGAGTAGGTGAGTAGGTGGGTGAGTATGTGGGTGAGTATGTGGGTGAGTAGGTGGGTGAGTAGTTGGGTGAGTAGTTGGGCGAGTAGGTGGGTGAGTAGGTGGGTGAGTAGGTGAGTAGTTGGGTGAGTAGATGAGTATGTGGGTGAGTAGTTGGGTGAGTAGGTGGGTGAGTTGGTGGGTGAGTAGGTGAGTAGTTGGGTGAGTGGGTGGGTGAGTGGGTGGGTGAGTAGTTGGGTGAGTAGGTGAGTGAGTAGGTGGTTGAGTAGGTGGGTGAGTAGGTGGGTGAGTAGGTGAGTAGGTGGGTGAGTAGGTCGGTGAGTAGTTGGGTGAGTATGTAGGTGAGTATGTGGGTGAGTAGGTGGGTGAGTAGGTGGGTGAGTAGGTTGGTGAGTAGGTGGGTGAGTAGGTGAGTAGTTAGGTGAGTATGTGGGTGAGTATGTGGGTGAGTAGTTAGGTGAGTATGTGGGTGAGTATGTGGGTGAGTAGATGAGTAGGTGGGTAGGTGGGTGAGTCGGTAGGTGAGTAGGTGGGTGAATAGGTGGGTGAGTAGGTGGGTGAGTAGGTGAGTAGGTGGGTGAGTAGGTGGGTGAGTAAGTGAGTAGGTGGGTGAGTAGGTGGGTGAGTAGGTGGGTGAGTAGTTGGGTGAGTAGGTGAGTAGGTGGGTGAGTAGTTGGGTGAGTAGGTAGGTGAGTAGTTGGGTGAGTAGGTGAGTAGGTGGGTGAGTAGGTGAGTAGTTGGGTGAGTAGGTGGGTAGGTGGGTGAGTAGGTGGGTGAGTAGGTGAGTAGGTGGGTGAGTAGGTGGGTGAGTAGGTGAGTAGGTGGGTGAGTAGGTGAGTAGGTGGGTGAGTATGTGGGTGAGAAGTTGGGTGAGTAGGTGAGTGGGTGGGTGAGTAGGTGGGTGAGTAGGTGGGTGAGTAGGTGGGTGAGTAGTTGGGTGAGTAGGTGAGTAGGTGGGTGAGTAGGTGGGTGAGTAGGTGGGTGAGTAGGTGAGTAGGTGGGTGAGTAGGTGGGTGAGTATGTGGGTGAGTAGTTGGGTGAGTATGTGGGTGAGTATGTGGGTGAGTAGGTGGGTGAGTAGGTGAGTAGGTGGGTGAGTAGGTTAGTAGTTGGGTGAGTAGGTGGGTGAGTAGGTGGGTGAGTATGTGGGTGAGTAGGTGAGTAGGTGGGTGAGTACTTGGGTGAGTAGTTGGGTGAGTAGTTGGGTGAGTAGGTGGGTGAGTAGTTGGGTGAGTAGTTGGGTGAGTAGGTGGGTGAGTAGGTGAGTAGGTGGGTGAGTAGGTGGGTGAGTGAGTGGGTGAGTATGTGGGTGAGTAGGTGGGTGAGTAGGTGAGTATGTGGGTGAGTAGGTGAGTGAGTGGGTGAGTAGGTGGGTGAGTAGTTGGGTGAGTATGTGGGTGAGTATGTGAGTAGGTGAGTAGTTGGGTGAGTAGGTGAGTAGGTGAGTGAGTAGGTGGGTGAGTAGGTGGGTGAGTAGGTGAGTATGTGGGTGAGTAGGTGGGTGAGTAGTTGGGTGAGTAGGTGGGTGAGTAGTTGGGTGAGTAGGTGGGTGAGTAGTTGGGTGAGTAGTTGGGTGAGTAGGTGGGTGAGTAGGTGAGTAGGTGGGTGAGTAGGTGGGTGAGTGAGTGGGTGAGTATGTGGGTGAGTAGGTGGGTGAGTAGGTGAGTATGTGGGTGAGTAGGTGAGTGAGTGGGTGAGTAGGTGGGTGAGTAGTTGGGTGAGTATGTGGGTGAGTATGTGAGTAGGTGAGTAGTTGGGTGAGTAGGTGAGTAGGTGAGTGAGTAGGTGGGTGAGTAGGTGGGTGAGTAGGTGAGTATGTGGGTGAGTAGGTGGGTGAGTAGTTGGGTGAGTAGGTGGGTGAGTATGTGGGTGAGTGGTTGGGTGAGTAGGTGAGTGAGTGGGTGAGTAGGTGAGGGAGTGGGTGAGTAGGTGAGTAGGTGGGTGAGTATGTGGGTGAGTATGTGGGTGAGTAGGTGGGTGAGTAGTTGGGTGAGTAGTTGGGCGAGTAGGTGGGTGAGTAGGTGGGTGAGTAGGTGAGTAGTTGGGTGAGTAGATGAGTATGTGGGTGAGTAGTTGGGTGAGTAGGTGGGTGAGTTGGTGGGTGAGTAGGTGAGTAGTTGGGTGAGTGGGTGGGTGAGTGGGTGGGTGAGTAGTTGGGTGAGTAGGTGAGTGAGTAGGTGGTTGAGTAGGTGGGTGAGTAGGTGGGTGAGTAGGTGAGTAGGTGGGTGAGTAGGTCGGTGAGTAGTTGGGTGAGTATGTAGGTGAGTATGTGGGTGAGTAGGTGGGTGAGTAGGTGGGTGAGTAGGTTGGTGAGTAGGTGGGTGAGTAGGTGAGTAGTTAGGTGAGTATGTGGGTGAGTATGTGGGTGAGTAGATGAGTAGGTGGGTAGGTGGGTGAGTCGGTAGGTGAGTAGGTGGGTGAATAGGTGGGTGAGTAGGTGGGTGAGTAGGTGAGTAGGTGGGTGAGTAGGTGGGTGAGTAAGTGAGTAGGTGGGTGAGTAGGTGGGTGAGTAGGTGGGTGAGTAGTTGGGTGAGTAGGTGAGTAGGTGGGTGAGTAGTTGGGTGAGTAGGTGGGTGAGTAGGTGAGTAGGTGGGTGAATAGGTGGGTGAGTAGTTGGGTGAGTAGGTGGGTGAGTAGGTGGGTGAGTAGGTGGGTGGGTGAGTAGTTGGGTGAGTAGGTGAGTGAGTGGGTGAGTATGTGAGTAGGTGGGTGAGTAGGTGGGTGAGTAGGTGGGTGAGTAGGTGAGTAGGTGGGTGAGTAGGTGGGTGAGTAGTTAGGTGAGTATGTGGGTGAGTATGTGGGTGAGTAGGTGAGTAGGTGGGTAGGTGGGTGAGTCGGTAGGTAAGTAGGTGAGTAGGTGGGTGAGTAGGTGGGTGAGTAGGTGAGTAGGTGGGTGAGTAGGTGGGTGAGTAGGTGAGTGAGTGGGTGAGTATGTGGGTGAGTAGTTGGGTGAGTAGGTGAGTAGGTGGGTGAGTATGTGGGTGGGTAGGTGGGTGAGTAGGTGAGTGAGTAGGTGAGTAGGTGGGTGAGTATGTGGGTGAGTAGTTGGGCGAGTAGGTGAGTGAGTATGTGGGTGAGTAGTTGGGCGAGTAGTTGGGTGAGTAGGTGAGTAGGTGGGTGAGTAGTTGGGTGAGTAGGTGAGTAGGTGGGTGAGTAGGTGAGTGAGTGGGTGAGTAGGTGGGTGAGTATGTGGGTGAGGTGGGTGAGTAGGTGAGTGAGTAGGTGAGTAGGTGGGTGAGTATGTGGGTGAGTAGTTGGGCGAGTAGGTGAGTAGGTGAGTGAGTATGTGGGTGAGTAGTTGGGCGAGTAGTTGGGTGAGTAGGTGAGTAGGTGGGTGAGTAGTTGGGTGAGTAGGTGAGTAGGTGGGTGAGTAGGTGAGTGAGTAGGTGAGTAGGTGGGTGAGTAGTTGGGTGAGTAGGTGAGTGAGTGGGTGAGTAGGTGAGTAGGTGGGTGAGTAGGTGGGTGAGTAGTTGGGTGAGTAGGTGAGTGAGTGGGTGAGTAGGTGAGTGAGTGGGTGAGTAGGTGGGTGAGTAGGTGACTAGGTGGGTGAGTAGGTGGGTGAGTAGGTGAGTAGGTGGGTGAGTAGGTGGGTGAGTAGGTGAGTAGTTGGGTGAGTAGTTGGGTGAGTAGTTGGGTGAGTAGGTGGGTGAGTATGTGGGTGAGTAGGTGGGTGAGTAGGTGGGTAAGTAGGTGAGTAGGTGGGTGAGTAGGTGAGTGAGTAGGTGGGTGAGTAGGTGAGTGAGTAGGTGGGTGAGTAGTTGGGTGAGTAGGTGAGTAGGTGGGTGAGTAGGTGAGTGAGTAGGTGGGTGAGTCGGTAGGTAAGTAGGTGAGTAGTTGGGTGAGTAGGTGGGTGAGTAGGTGGGTGAGTAGGTGAGTAGGTGGGTGAGTAGGTGAGTGAGTAGGTGGGTGAGTAGGTGAGTGAGTAGGTGGGTGAGTAGTTGGGTGAGTAGGTGAGTAGGTAGGTGAGTAGGTGGGTGAGTAGGTGGGTGAGTAGGTGGGTGAGTAGGTGAGTAGGTGGGTGAGTAGGTGAGTGAGTAGGTGGGTGAGTAGGTGAGTGAGTAGGTGGGTGAGTAGTTGGGTGAGTAGGTGAGTAGGTGGGTGAGTAGGTGGGTGAGTAGGTGGGTGAGTATGTGGGTGAGTAGGTTGGTGAGTAGGTGGGTGAGTAGGTGAGTAGGTGGGTGAGTAGGTGAGTGAGTAGGTGGTTGAGTAGGTGGGTGAGTAGGTGGGTGAGTAGGTGAGTAGGTGGGTGAGTAGGTTGGTGAGTAGTTGGGTGAGTATGTAGGTGAGTATGTGGGTGAGTAGGTGGGTGAGTAGGTGAGTATGTGGGTGAGTAGGTGGGTGAGTAGGTGGGTGAGTGAGTATGTGGGTGAGTAGGTTGGTGAGTAGGTGGGTGAGTAGGTGAGTAGTTAGGTGAGTATGTGGGTGAGTATGTGGGTGAGTAGTAGGTGAGTAGGTGGGTGAGTAGGTGAGTGAGTAGGTGGGTGAGTCGGTAGGTAAGTAGGTGAGTAGTTGGGTGAGTAGGTGGGTGAGTAGGTGGGTGAGTAGGTGAGTAGGTGGGTGAGTAGGTGAGTGAGTAGGTGGGTGAGTAGGTGAGTGAGTAGGTGGGTGAGTAGTTGGGTGAGTAGGTGAGTAGGTAGGTGAGTAGGTGGGTGAGTAGGTGGGTGAGTAGGTGGGTGAGTAGGTGAGTAGGTGGGTGAGTAGGTGAGTGAGTAGGTGGGTGAGTAGGTGAGTGAGTAGGTGGGTGAGTAGGTGGGTGAGTATGTGGGTGAGTAGGTTGGTGAGTAGGTGGGTGAGTAGGT
This sequence comes from Lampetra fluviatilis, assembly GCF_964198595.1. NCBI lineage: Eukaryota > Metazoa > Chordata > Hyperoartia > Petromyzontiformes > Petromyzontidae > Lampetra > Lampetra fluviatilis. Next base: position 4,042,347 of record NC_136340.1, on the reverse strand, counting down.
GAGTGAGTAGGTGAGTAGGTGGGTGAGTAGGTGAGTGAGTAGGTGGGTGACTAGGTGAGTAGGTGGGTGAGTAGTTGGGTGAGTAGGTGAGTATGTGGGTGAGTAGTTGGGTGAGTAGGTGGGTGAGTATGTGGGTGAGTAGGTGGGTGAGTAGGTGGGTGAGTATGTGGGTGAGTAGGTTGGTGAGTAGGTGGGTGAGTAGGTGGGTGAGTAGGTGGGTGAGTATGTGGGTGAGTAGTTGGGTGAGTAGGTGGGTGAGTAGTTGGGTGAGTGGGTGAGTAGGTGGGTGAGTAGGTGGGTGAGTATGTAGGTGAGTAGTTGGGTGAGTAGTTGGGTGAGTAGGTGAGTGAGTAGGTGGGTGAGTAGGTGAGTAGGTGGGTGAGTAGTTGGGTGAGTATGTGGGTGAGTAGGTGGGTGAGTAGTTGGGTGAGTAGTTGGGTGAGTAGGTGAGTGAGTAGGTGGGTGAGTAGGTGAGTAGGTGGGTGAGTAGTTGGGTGAGTAGTTGGGTGAGTGGGTGAGTAGGTGAGTGAGTAGGTGAGTGAGTAGGTGGGTGAGTAGGTGGGCGAGTAGGTGAGTATGTGGGTGAGTAGGTTGGTGAGTAGTTGGGTGAGTAGGTGGGTGAGTAGTTGGGTGAGTAGGTGAGTAGGTGAGTAGTTGGGTGAGTAGGTGGGTGAGTAGTTGGGTGAGTAGGTGAGTAGTTGGGTGAGTAGTTGGGTGAGAAGTTGGGTGAGTAGGTGAGTAGGTGGGTGAGTAGGTGGGTGAGTAGTTAGGTGAGTAGGTGGGTGAGTAGGTGAGTAGGTGGGTGAGTTGGTGGGTGAGTGGGTGAGTATTTGGGTGAGTAGTTGGGTGAGTAGGTGAGTAGGTGAGTAGTTGGGTGAGTAGTTGGGTGAGTAGTTGGGTGAGTAGGTGAGTAGGTGGGTGAGTAGGTGGGTGAGTGGGTGAGTATTTGGGTGAGTAGTTGGGTGAGTAGGTGAGTAGGTGAGTAGTTGGGTGAGTAGTTGGGTGAGTAGTTGGGTGAGAAGGTGAGTAGGTGAGTAGTTGGGTGAGTAGGTGGGTGAGTAGGTGAGTAGGTGGGTGAGTATGTGGGTGAGTAGGTGAGTAGGTGGGTGAGTAGGTGGGTGAGTAGGTGGGTGAGTATGTGGGTGAGTAGGTGAGTAGGTGGGTGAGTAGGTGGGTGAGTAGGTGAGTAGGTGAGTAGTTGGGTGAGTAGGTGAGTAGGTGAGTGAATGGGTGAGTAGGTGAGTGAGTAGGTGAGTGAGTAGTTGGGTGAGTATGTGAGTGAGTAGGTGAGTAGGTGAGTAGGTAAGTAGGTGGGTGAGTATGCGGGTGAGTAGGTGAGTAGGTGGGTGAGTATGCGGGTGAGTAGGTGAGTAGGTGGGTGAGTAGGTGGGTACCTGCGAGAAGGCGATGCCGAAGGCGCAGCCGGCGATCACCGTGAGGTGCTGCTGCATGAAGCCGGTGACAAGTGTGAAGCAACCCTGCAGCACGCGCACACAGTGACACACACAGTGACACACACAGTGACACACACACAGTGACACACACACAGTGACACACACAGTGACACACACACAGTGACACACACACAGTGACACACACACAGTGACACACACAGTGACACACACACAGTGACACACACACACACAGTGACACACACACACAGTGACACACACAGTGACACACACAGTGACACACACACAGTGACACACACACACACAGTGACACACACACACAGTGACACACACAGTGACACGCACAGTGACACACACACAGTGACACACACACACACAGTGACACACACAGTGACACACACAGTGACACACACACAGTGACACACACACACACAGTGACACACACACACACAGTGACACACACACACAGTGACACACACACAGTGACACACACACAGTGACACACACACACAGTGACACACACAGTGACACACACACACACACAGTGACACACACACAGTGACACACACAGTGACACACACACAGTGACACACACACACAGTGACACACACAGTGACACACACACACACAGTGACACACACACAGTGACACACACAGTGACACACACACAGTGACACACACACACAGTGACACATACAGTGACACACACACACACAGTGACACACACACAGTGACACACACACACAGTGACACACACAGTGACACACACACACACAGTGACACACACAGTGACACAGTGACACACACAGTGACACACACACAGTGACACACACACACAGTGACACACACAGTGACACACACACACACAGTGACACACACTCACAGTGACACACACAGTGACACACACAGTGACACACACACAGTGACACACACAGTGACACACACACAGTGACACACACACACAGTGACACACACACACAGTGACACACACACACACAGTGACACACACACAGTGACACACACACACACACAGTGACACACACACAGTGACACACACACACAGTGACACACACACAGTGACACACACACACACAGTGACACACACTCACAGTGACACACACAGTGACACACACACAGTGACACACACACACACAGTGACACACACACACACAGTGACACACACACAGTGACACACACACACAGTGACACACACAGTGACACACACACACACACAGTGACACACACACAGTGACACACACAGTGACACACACACACACAGTGACACACACACACACAGTGACACACACACACAGTGACACACACACACACAGTGACACACACACACAGTGACACACACACACACAGTGACACACACACACACAGTGACACACACACAGTGACACACACACACAGTGACACACACACACACAGTGACACACACACACAGTGACACACACACACACAGTGACACACACACACACAGTGACACACACACAGTGACACACACACACACAGTGACACACACACACACAGTGACACACACACACAGTGACACACACACACACAGTGACACACACACACACAGTGACACACACACACACAGTGACACACACACAGTGACACACACACACACAGTGACACACACACACAGTGACACACACACACACAGTGACACACACACACACAGTGACACACACACACACAGTGACACACACACACACAGTGACACACACACAGTGACACACACACACACAGTGACACACACACAGTGACACACACACACACAGTGACACACACACACACAGTGACACACACACACAGTGACACACACACACACAGTGACACACACACACACAGTGACACACACACAGTGACACACACACACACAGTGACACACACACACAGTGACACACACACACACAGTGACACACACACACACAGTGACACACACACAGTGACACACACACACAGTGACACACACACACACAGTGACACACACACACACAGTGACACACACACACAGTGACACACACACACACAGTGACACACACACACAGTGACACACACACAGTGACACACACACACACAGTGACACACACACAGTGACACACACACACAGTGACACACACACACACAGTGACACACACAGTGACACACACACAGTGACACACACAGTGACACACACACAGTGACACACACAGTGACACACACACACACACACAGTGACACACAACAACAACAACAACAACCGCAATTCGCCACTAAGTGGCGGTGACGTCACCACGACGCTTGTGCCAGGCCAAGTGCACCTTGAGGCCACGTGAAGTGTCGAACGCCCGCTGGCAGGAGGTCACGGGGCAGACCCAGCAGGTGCCACGGGTCGATTGACCGAGATGACCGAGATGACTGGCTGATGCACCACCTGTGCCCCCTACTGTACTAACTTGCTGTGCTTTAGCCACCCGGCGCTCCGCTCGTTGTTGTGAGCGTCGCTCCTCCGCCCTCCGTTGTTGTTGGAGGGCGACTGCCTCCAACTGCCCAGTAGCGTCCTTCACGAGCCTCCTCCACTGAGGCCGATCTTGACACCGCTGGTACCAGTCATCGGCAAGTCCACTTAGCTCCACATCCCCCTGTACCACATCACTCCATCTCTTCTCTAGCCCGTGCCGCGCCCGTTTAGCCCCCTCGATCCGGCCGAACAAAAGCTGTCTAGGCATGCGGTGGCTGGACATGCGGGCTACATGACCCAGCCAACGCAGCCTTGCCTGCCGGAGGAGCTCACTGATGGGACTTTGCCCAGATCTTTCAAGGATTTGTGAGCTCCTCACACAATCCAGCCTGCAGGTTAAACCCAGGATAGATCGTAGGCAGGCCAGCCTAAATGTTTCCAACCGGTGAAGATGCACACACACAGTGACACACACAGTGACACACACAGTGACACACACAGTGACACACACAGTGGCACACACCTACAACAACAACCGCCATTCGCCACTAAGTGCCAGGCTAGGTGTGAGCCAGAGGACATCCCTGTCGCACCCCAAGGTGTACAGGGAATGGCTCCGACTCCCGGCCACGTAGCTTTACCCGGGCCCGCTCACCATCATGAAGGTCCTTAATGATCGTGAGCAGAGGGTCAGGGACTCCGAAAGCACGAAGAACAACCCAGAGCCCAGGCCTACTGATGGTATCATAGGCCTTGACCAGGTCAATAAAGCAGAGATGTAGGTCTTGTTGGAATTCCCTACACCTCTGCTGTAGCAGACGGACAGAGAACATGGCATCTGTGCAGGACCGCCCTGGCCTGAAACCGCATTGGGGCTCCGCAAGCCTCTCCTCAGCGTGCCTGGCAAGGCGATGTTGAATCATCCTTGCCAGGACCTTTCCCGGCCTCACACCGAGGAGGAGTGAGATGCCCCTGTAGTTGTTACAGTCTGTAGTTGTCACAGTCTGTAGTTGTTACAGTCTGTAGTTGTCACAGTCTGTAGTTGTCACAGTCTGTAGTTGTCACAGTCTGTAGTTGTCAGCGTCCCGCAAAAACAAGCCCGGACCTCCTCGGTGGGGCCGGACGGCAACGCCGTGGCGGATGGGGGCATTGTCAAGGCGGATGGGGGCATTGTCATGGGGGAAACGGCCAATCCCATTCGGCTTTTCCCCTCATCGCGTTTGTAGCCACCAAGGCAGCCAATGGGGACTCTGGACGGGTGCAAGGAACTGGTAACCCCTCCACTTTCAATACAAAATCGAACTTGTGCCGGAGGCCCCGGGGGGACAGGCGTCTATGACGTCTCCTGGCCAAACCCCATTTGGCGGAGCCAAGAGATTGAATCTTCACCCTCGGGGCTCCTCCAGAAGCAGCAGAAAGCCACCGCGTGTGGCCACGTGGAATGTTCGAGCGCTCACTGCGGAGGAGAGGCTGCCACTCCTCTGTCGGGAGCTGGACCGGTACCGCCTGGATCTCTGTGGCATTCAGGAGGTCCGGTGGACCGGCTCTGGCTCCTGCCACCATGAGGGGTGGACAGTCCTCCACTCGGGGCAGGAGACTGCCAAACAACAGGGAGCGGCTCTTCTTCTGAACAACGCAATGAAGGGGCCGTGGGAGCGCGGCGGTGAGGTGTGGGAAGCTGTTAAGCGCCCCAGGCTGCCCGTCAAGAAGAGCGGGTGGTGCCTTACACCCTCCCCCCCCCACACCGAAGACGAACATCAGCGGAGGACTGCGGACGAGGCAAATGAGTCGGACGCCTTCCGTGACCTCCCGTCCCAGGCGCCGGAGAGAGTCACTGTGTGTGTGTCACTGTGTGTGTGTGTGTCACTGTGTGTGTGTCGCTGTGTGTGTGTGACTGTGTGTGTGTCACTGTGTATGTGTGTCACTGTGTGTGTGTCGCTGTGTGTGTGTGTGTGTCACTGTGTGTGTGTGTCACTGTGTGTGTCACTGTGTGTGTGTCACTGTGTGTGTGTGTGTCACTGTGTGTGTGTCGCTGTGTGTGTGTGTGTCACTGTGTGTGTCACTTTGTGTGTGTGTCACTGTGTGTGTGTGTCACTGTGTGTGTGCGTGTCACTGTGTGTGTGTGTCATTGTGTGTGTGTGTCACTGTGTGTGTGTGTCACTGTGTGTGTGTCACTGTGTGTGTGTGTCACTGTGTGTGTGTGTGTCACTGTGTGTGTGTGTCACTGTGTGTGTGTCACTGTGTGCGTGTGTCACTGTGAGTGTGTGTCACTGTGTGTCACTGTGTGTGTGTGTCACTGTGTGTGTGTGTGTGTCACTGTGTATCACTGTGTGTGTGTGTGTCACTGTGTGTGTCACTGTGTGTGTGCGTCACTGTGTGTGTGTGTGTCACTGTGTGTGTGTGTCACTGTGTGTGTGTGTGTCACTGTGTGTGTGTGTCACTGTGTGTGTGTGTCACTGTGTGTGTGTCGCTGTGTGTGTGTCGCTGTGTGTGTCACTGTGTGTGTGTCACTGTGTGTGTGCGTGTCACTGTGTGTGTGTGTCATTGTGTGTGTGTGTCACTGTGTGTGTGTGTGTCACTGTGTGTGTGTCACTGTGTGTGTGTGTCACTGTGTGTGTGTGTCACTGTGTGTGTGTGTCACTGTGTGTGTGTCACTGTGTGCGTGTGTCACTGTGAGTGTGTGTCACTGTGTGTCACTGTGTGTGTGTGTCACTGTGTGTGTGTGTGTGTCACTGTGTGTCACTGTGTATGTGTGTGTCACTGTGTGTGTCACTGTGTGTGTGCGTCACTGTGTGTGTGTGTGTCACTGTGTGTGTGTGTCACTGTGTGTGTGTGTCACTGTGTGTGTGTGTGTCACTGTGTGTGTGTCACTGTGTGTGTGTGTCACTGTGTGTGTGTGTCACTGTGTGTGTGTGTGTATGTCACTGTGTGTGTGTCACTGTGTGTGTGTGTCACTGTGTGTGTGTGTCACTGTGTGTGTGTGTGTCACTGTGTGTGTGTGTCACTGTGTGTGTGTCACTGTGTGTGTGTGTCACTGTGTGTGTGTGTCACTGTGTGTGTGTCACTGTGTGTGTGTGTCACTGTGTGTGTGTGTGTCACTGTGTGTGTGTGTCACTGTGTGTGTGTGTGTCACTGTGTGTATGTCACTGTGTGCGTGTGTCACTGTGAGTGTGTGTCACTGTGTGTCACTGTGTGTGTGTGTCACTGTGTGTGTGTGTCACTGTGTGTCACTGTGTGTGTGTGTGTGTCACTGTGTGTGTCACTGTGTGTGTGTGTCACTGTGTGTGTGTGTCACTGTGTGTGTGTCACTGTGTGTGTGTGTCACTGTGTGTGTCACTGTGTGTGTGTGTCACTGTGTGTGTGTGTGTCACTGTGTGTGTGTGTGTCACTGTGTGTGTCACTGTGTGTGTGTGTCACTGTGTGTGTGTGTCACTGTGTGTGTGTCACTGTGTGTGTGTGTCACTGTGTGTGTGTGTGTCACTGTGTGTGTGTCACTGTGTGTGTGTGTCACTGTGTGTGTCACTGTGTGTGTGTGTCACTGTGTGTGTGTGTCACTGTGTGTGTCACTGTGTGTGTGTGTCACTGTGTGTGTGTGTCACTGTGTGTGTGTGTCACTGTGTGTGTCACTGTGTGTGTGTCACTGTGTGTGTCACTGTGTGTGTGTCACTGTGTATGTGTGTGTGTCACTGTGTATGTGTCACTGTGTGTGTGTGTCACTGTGTGTGTGTGTCACTGTGTGTGTGTCACTGTGTGTGTGTGTCACTGTGTGTGTGTGTGTCACTGTGTGTCACTGTGTGTGTGTCACTGTGTGTGTGTATCACTGTGTGTGTGTGTGTGTCACTGTGTGTCACTGTGTGTGTGTCACTGTGTGTGTGTCACTGTGTGTGTGTCACTGTGTGTGTCACTGTGTGTACACTGTGTGTGTGTGTGTCACTGTGTGTGTGTGTGTGTCACTGTGTGTGTGTGTGTCACTGTGTGTCACTGTGTGTCACTGTGTGTGTGTGTGTCACTGTGTGTGTGTGTCGCCTGCCTGGTGGTACACGACGGCGCTGGCGCTGGTGACGTTGCCGAGGGCGCTGGCGGCGCAGTCGGTGGCGTTGACGCAGCAGCTGGGGGGCGCTCCGCTCGCCTCGCCGTACGGAGTCCGCCACCAATCCTCGTAGTCACTCAGCCCACAGCAGCGCAGCTGCGACACAGTGGAGGGAGGGTGGGTGAGTGGGTGGGTGGGTGGGTGAGTGGGTGGGTGGGTGAGTGGATGGGTGAGTGGGTGAGTGGGTGGGTGGGTGAGTGGATGGGTGAGTGGGTGAGTGGGTGGGTGGGTGAGTGGATGGGTGAGTGGGTGAGTGGGTGGGTGGGTGAGTGGATGGGTGAGTGGGTGGGTGGGTGGGAGGGTGGGTGGGTGAGAGGGTGGGTGGGTGAGAGGGTGAGAGAGTGGGTGGGTAGGTGGGTCAGTGGGTGGGTGGGTGAGAGGGTGGGTGGGTGGGTGAGTGAATGAGTGGGTGGGTGGGTGAGTGGGTGGGTGGGTGAGTGGGTGGGAGGGCGGGTGGGTGGGTGAGTGGGTGGGAGGGCGGGTGGGTGGGTGAGTGGGTGAGTGGGTGAGTGGGTGGGTGGGAGGGTGGGTGGGTGAGTGGGTGGGTGGGTGGGTGGGAGGGTGGATGGGTGGGAGGGTGGATGGATGGGTGGGTGAGTGGGTGAGTGAGTGAGTGAGTGGGTGGGTGGGTGGGTGGGTGAGTGGGAGGGAGGGTGGGTGGGTGAGTGGGTGGGTGAGTGGGTGGGTGAGTCAGAGGGTGAGTGGGTGGGTGGGTGAGTGGGTGGGTGGGTGGGTGGGTGGGTGGGTGAGTGAGTGAGTGAGTGAGTGAGTGGGTGGGTGGGTGGGTGAGTGAGTGGATGGGTGGGTGAGTGGGTGAGTGGGTGGGTGGGTGAGTGGGTGAGTGGGTGGGAGGGCGGGTGGGTGGGTGGGTGAGTGAGTGGGTGAGTGGGTGGGTGGGTGAGAGGGTGGGTGTGTGGGTGGGTGAGAGGGTGAGTGGGAGGGTGAGTGAGTAAGTGAGTGGGTGGGTGGGTGAGTGGGTGGGTGGGTGAGTGAGTGAGTGAGTGGGTGAGTAGGTGGGTGGGTTAGTGAGTGAGTCGGTGGGTGGGTGGGTGGGTGAGTGGGTGGGAGGGCGGGTGGGTGGGTGGGTGATTGGGTGGGTGGGTGGGTGAGAGGGTGAGTGGGAGGGTGAGTGAGTGAGTGGGTGAGTGGGTGGGTGAGTGGGTGAGTGGGTGGGTGAGTGGGTGGGTGGGTGAGTGGGTGAGTCGGTGGGTGGGTGGGTGAGTGGGTGAGTGGGTGGGTGAGTGGGTGGGTGGGTGAGTGGGTGAGTCGGTGGGTGGGTGGGTGAGTGGGTGAGTGGGTGAGTGGGTGGGTGAGTGGGTGGGTGGGTGAGTGGGTGGGTGGGTGAGTGGGTGAGTGGGTGAATGGGTGGGTGAGTGGGTGGGTGGGTGAGTGAGTGGGTGGGTGGGTGAGTGGGTGAGTGGGTGGGTGGGTGAGTGAGTGGGTGGGTGGGTGAGTGGGTGAGTGGGTGGGTGGGTGAGTGGGTGGGTTAGTGGGTGGGTGGGTGAGTGGGTGGGTGGGTGGGTGAGTGAGTGGGTGGGTGAGTGGGTGAGTGGGTGGGTGAGTGGGTGAGTGGGTGGATGGGTGGGTGAGTGGGTGGGTGAGTGGGTGGGTGAGTGGGTGGGTGAGTGGGTGGGTGAGTGGGAGGGTGAGTGAGTGAGTGAGTGGTGAGTGGGTGAGTGGGTGGGTGAGTGGGTGAGTGGGTGGATGGGTGGGTGAGTGGGTGGGTGAGTGGGTGGGTGGGTGGGTGAGTGGGAGGGTGAGTGAGTGAGTGGTGAGTGGGTGAGTGGGTGGGTGAGTGGGTGAGTGGGTGGATGGGTGGGTGAGTGGGTGGGTGAGTGGGTGGGTGGGTGAGTGGGTGGGTGAGTGGGTGAGTGGGTGGATGGGTGGGTGAGTGGGTGGGTGGGTGAGTGGTGAGTGGTGTCACCGTGCGCTGGAGGGTATCGATGGCTCCGTCACTGCCGCTGTGTGACGGGCCGCTGTAGGCATCCATCGCTCTCTTGAGGTTGCTCCGAAACAGCCCATTAATCTACACACAGTGACACACACAGTGACACACACACACATTGACACACACACACACACAGTGACACACACAGTGATACACACAGTGACACACACACAGTGACACACACAGTGACACACACACACACAGTGACACATACACAGTGACACACACACAGTGACACACACACACACAGTGACACACACACAGTGACACACACAGTGACACACACACACAGTGACACACACAGTGACACACACACAGTGACACACACACACTGACACACACACACAGTGACACACACAGTGACACACAGTGAGTCAGTGACACACACAGTGAGTCAGGCTGTGAGTGAGTCAGGCTGCGAGTGAGTCACGCTGTGAGTGAGTCAGGCTGTGAGTCAGGCTGTGAGTGAGTCAGGCTGTGAGTGAGTCAGGCTGTGAGTCAGGCTGTGAGTGAGTCAGGCTGTGAGTGAGTCAGGCTGCGAGTGAGTCAGGCTGTGAGTGAGTCAGGCTGCGAGTGAGTCAGGCTGTGAGTGAGTCAGGCTGTGAGTGAGTCAGGCTGTGAGTGAGTCAGGCTGTGAGTGAGTCAGGCTGTAGGTGAGTCAGGCTGTAGGTGAGTCAGGCTGCGAGTGAGTCAGGCTGTGGGTGAGTCAGGCTGTGAGTGAGTCAGGCTGTGAGTGAGTCAGGCTGCGAGTGAGTCAGGCTGTGAGTGAGTCAGGCTGTGAGTGAGTCAGGCTGTGAGTGAGTCAGGCTGCGAGTGAGTCAGGCTGTGAGTCAGGCTGTGAGTGAGTCAGGCTGCGAGTGAGTCAGGCTGTGAGTCAGGCTGTGAGTGAGTCAGGCTGTGAATGAGTCAGGCTGTGAGTGAGTCAGGCTGTGAGTGAGTCAGACTGTGAGTGAGTCAGGCTGCGAGTGAGTCAGGCTGTGAGTGAGTCAGGCTGTGAGTGAGTCAGGCTGTGAGTGAGTCAGGCTGTGAGTGAGTCAGGCTGTAGGTGAGTCAGGCTGTGAGTGAGTCAGGCTGTGAGTGAGTCAGACTGCGAGTGAGTCAGGCTGTGAGTGAGTCAGGCTGTGAGTGAGTCAGGCTGTGAGTGAGTCAGACTGCGAGTGAGTCAGGCTGCGAGTGAGTCAGGCTGTGAGTGAGTCAGGCTGTGAGTCAGGCTGTGAGTGAGTCAGGCTGTGAGTGAGTCAGGCTGTGAGTGAGTCAGGCTGTAGGCGAGTCAGGTTGCGAGTGAGTCAGGCTGTGAGTGAGCCAGGCTGCGAATGAGTCAGGTTGCGAGTGAGTCAGGCTGTGAGTGAGTCAGGCTGTGAGTGAGTCAGGCTGTGAGTGAGTCAGGCTGCGAGTGAGTCAGGCTGCGAGTGAGTCAGGCTGCGAGTGAGTCAGGCTGTGAGTGAGTCAGGCTGTGAGTGAGTCAGGCTGTGAGTGAGTCAGGCTGTGAGTGAGTCAGGCTGTAGGTGAGTCAGGTTGCGAGTGAGTCAGGCTGTGAGTGAGTCAGGCTGTGAGTGAGTCAGGTTGCGAGTGAGTCAGGCTGTGAGTGAGTCAGGCTGTGAGTGAGTCAGGCTGTGAGTGAGTCAGGCTGCGAGTGAGTCAGGCTGCGAGTGAGTCAGGCTGCGAGTGAGTCAGGCTGTGAGTGAGTCGGGCTGTGAGTGAGTCAGGTTGCGAGTGAGTCAGGCTGTGAGTGAGTCAGGCTGTGAGTGAGTCAGGCTGTGAGTGAGTCAGGCTGCGAGTGAGTCAGGCTGCGAGTGAGTCAGGCTGCGAGTGAGTCAGGCTGTGAGTGAGTCGGGCTGTGAGTGAGTCAGGCTGTGAGTCAGGCTGTGAGTGAGTCAGGCTGTAGGTGAGTCAGGTTGCGAGTGAGTCAGGCTGTGAGTGAGTCAGGCTGTGAGTGAGTCAGGTTGCGAGTGAGTCAGGCTGTGAGTGAGTCAGGCTGTGAGTGAGTCAGGCTGTGAGTGAGTCAGGCTGTGAGTGAGTCAGGCTGTGAGTGAGTCGGGCTGTGAGTGAGTCAGGCTGTGAGTGAGTCAGGCTGTGAGTCAGGCTGTTGCCTCGTGGCGGAAGATGAAGCCGGAGATCCCAGCGATGAGTTCAGCCAGAAACACGGTGAGCAGGAGGACTGCGTACTGCACACACAGACAAAGGTCCCCCAGGTAGCCTCACACACACTGTAGGGGCAAGTGCTGTTAGTAGCGAGTAGCAGCAGCACCTACACACAGACAAAGCTCCCCCGTGTAGCCTCTAACAGGCTGCAGGAACAAGTGCTGTGGCACACGAGGGGGTGGGTGGCCAGCTCCACACCCGGCCGCCTTTGTCTCTCCCCCAGTGCTAGCCATGTTCACGACACACCGCTGCACCGGGAACTCGTTTGAGGCTGAGTCGACCTAGGGGAGACCCAGAGAGGGGCTATCACCGGCGCTGGCAGTGGCCGTGAGCGGGAAATCCAACTCGTGCCCCCCCCGTGACCCTCTGTGACCCCCCCGTGAACCCCCGTGCCCACCCCCCGTGACCCTCCCTGTGACCCCCCTGTGACCCCCCGTGACCCCCCGTGCCCCCTCCTTAACCCCCCGTGAACCACCCCCCGTGACCCACCCCGTGACCCCCCTGTGACCCCCCGTGACCCCCCGTGCCCCCCCGTGACCTCCCTGTCCCCCCCCCCCCCCCGTGACCTCCCCGTGACCCCCCGTGCCCCCATCCTTAACCCCCCGTGACCCACCCCGCCATGCCCCCCCGTGACCCCCCCGTGACCCACCCCGTGCCCCCCCGTGCCCACCCCGTGCCCCCCCCGTGACCTCCCCATGACCTCCCCGTGTCCCCCCCCCGTGACCCCCCCGTGACCCCCCCCACCAGCTTGAGCAGGCACGGGCTGCCCCTGCAAGTGGCCATGCAGCCGACGAGCCCGAACAGGAGGATGGCTGCCCCCGTGCCCATGAGCACCAGGGGGGCAGTGGTGGCGCTGCTGCCCCCCTCTGCCCCCGGCTCGGAGAGCAGCGCCAGGTAGGGGCCCAGCGACAGGGAGCCCCAGACTCCCACACAGAGCAGCACCAGCCCCGTCACCTGCAGCACACACACACACACAGTACACACAGTCACACACACACAGATACACATACACACACAGATACACACAGTCACACACACACAGATACACAGCATACACAGTACACACAGTCACATACACAGTGACACACACAGCGAGCCCCAGACCCCCACACAGAGCAGCACCAGCCCCGTCACCTGCAGCACACACACACACAACAACAACAAGAACAACCGCCATTCGCCACTAAGTGGCGGTGACGTCACCACGACGCTTGTGCCAGGCCAAGTGCACCTTGAGGCCACGTGAAGTGTCGAACGCCCGCTGGCAGGTCACGGGGCAGACCCAGGTGCCATGGGGCGACTGACTGAGATGACCGAGATGACCGTAGGGGGCACAGGTGACTGAGATCACCTGTGCCCCCTACTGTACCAACTTGCTGTGCTTTAGCCACCCGGCGCTCCGCTCGTTGTTGTGAGCGTCGCTCCTCCGCCCTCCGTTGTTGTTGGAGGGCGACTGCCTCCAACTGCCCAGTAGCGTCCTTCACGAGCCTCCTCCACTGAGGCCGATCTTGACACCGCTGGTACCAGTCATTGGCAAGTCCACTCAGCTCCACGTCCTCCTGTACCACATCACTCCATCTCTTCTCTAGCCCGTGCCGCGCCCGTTTAGCCCCCTCGATCCGGCCGAACAGAAGCTGTTTAGGCATGCGGTGACTGGGCATGCGGGCTACATGACCCAGCCAACGCAGCCTTGCCTGCCGGAGGAGCTCACCGATGGGACTTTGCCCAGATCTTTCAAGGACTTGTGAGCTCCTCACACAATCCAGCCTGCAGGTTAAACCCAGGATGGATCGTAGGCAGGCCAGCCTAAATGTTTCCAACCGGCGAAGATGCTCCACCGCCGCCACCGCCACTGCCACCACCGCCACCACCACCGCCACAAGGCACACAGTACCAGCACAATGCCACCCTTCACCATTTGATAGTAATAATTATAGTCGTAATAATCATCATAGTAATAATCATTATAGTCGTAATAATCATTATTGGCGTAATACTCATAACAATAATTATAGTCATAATGATCATCATTATAGTCGTAATGATCATCATAGTCACGGTGGTGGAGGCATTGCCGCTGAAGCTGATCGGTCTGCACCGCAGCTTCGGACTCGTCTCCCTTGACTTGACACTTTCGTGACTGCAACAATCCTCGCTCTCCGCTTGCCTAGGTAGACAAACACCGGTGCATTGCGCGCAGATGCGGAGATGATTCTCTTATGATGGAAGCTCATCCCATGCTAATCCCTCCCTCCCTAATCTCCCCCATTGACACAGCTGACGTGCTTGCGTCCGGGGATGGAATTCCTTTCCAGCTCAGACCGCCAGCCCGCCCGCCTGCTTGCCCATCGCCACATCGACAGCCTCCTTGCCAGAGCTGCTCTCTCGCTTGTGCAGCAACTCCACTGCTGGATGGTGTTTATTTCTGCCCCAGGACGAGCGTTCATGCGTCGCGATCGAAACGTCGTCATTGCTGCTGTTTGATGCCTACGCGACTCAAGAGTGTGTGTGGCGCATTATGAATGGATCACTCTTTTAATTATGTCCTTTGTGCAGCAAGGGAGTAAAGTGTGGTTCTGTGAAGGTCCTGATGTGCTGTGCAGTGCATCAACGCACGTGCGTGTACAGCAGCAGCATGCGATGACTGAGTCGGGCCTGTAGGTGGCTGGCAGGGTTAATGAATAACGGCACGTGTAAACCAGCCACGTGGTTAATGGCGTCTCGGAAGGATTGCTGCGTGTAAAACGCGCTGCTGTTGCATTTTGCAGAGTGACGGTGCTGTTCTTCACAAGATTAATATTAACCACAAACAATAAATGCGCTTGCCCTCGATTTGGAGCACCTGCCTAGGCCTTGGCAAGGTAAGGTAAACGTGTAAAAACAACGAGCCTACCTTTACCCTACCTTTTACCTTACCACAATACAATCACTCTACCCTACCTTTTACCCTTTAGCAGGTAAGGTAAAAGTGTAAAAACAACGAGCCTACCTTTACCCTACCTTTTACCTTACCACAATACAATCACTCTACCCTACCTTTTACCCTTTAGCAGGTAAGGTAAAAGGTAAAAATTAACCCGTAAAAACAACGTTTTTCACTATAAATCCTTTATATGCGTGGCATCGGGGCGGCTAGAGTCCTCTCGTCCTCTGGCTTGAGATGGCTGCCACCTATGGGTCAGATGATTGTCTGGCAGCATTAAACAATTGGTAATTAGATATTAAAAAAAAATTCCCTAAACAGTGTAAAATTTTTGAATTTCTTTTTCACGAAAATGCATTGTCACGCACAACGAGTCTGTGTGCAAAATGTCAGCTCGATTGGATCACGGGAAGTGGGTTAAAAAACGACCGAAAGATTTGCACGGTCCTAAGCAAGCAAGCGAACTTAATATAAAGGATTTAAAAAGCAACGAGCCTACCTTTTACCCTACCCTTTACCCTTACCCCTTGGCATGTCGACACCTTTACCCTTTACCTGTACCCTTTTACCTGGTAAAAAGGGTACAATTACCTGACCTTGCCGAGGCCTACACCTGCCCACGCGTCCTTCACTTCGAGTGTGCAACATGTGGACGTGTCTCTCTCGTCCCCACGCCGCGTGCCTCGGGCCAGAGACGCTGCCAGGACAATGCCGTCACAAGCACGCCTCGACCGCAGCGCCAGTGGTGGCCGCAATCATCCCAGTCGATGGGTTTTGGCACGTGGCCTGTCGCGTCCAAGGAACTCATGAAGGCACCATGACGAGCCCTGACTAACACATCGTCCTCCTGCGGAGGGAGCTGGTAGGATCACGTTGTTGGGTTGCTCGGTCAATGGCCTGCAGGGTCAACGGCCAGGGCGTGGTGTATTCCGCAAATATGGCCGACTGTGAGGGCGGGCACAAGCCGGCGTGAGTAGGTGAAACGTTGAGTTTTATAAGGGCACCACGGGGTGACCAGCCCCTCCCCACCCAGCCCCTCCCCACCCTCCCCACCCAGCCCCTCTCCACCCAGCCTCACCCCTCCCACCCCCCATCCAGACCCTCCCCACCCTTCCCTCCCCTCCCCACCCTTCCCTCCCCACCCCTCCCACCCCCCACCCAGCCCCTCCCCACCCTTCCCTCCCTGCACGACGGACGGACGGACACAATAATCCCCAGCAAGAGGCTGTGTGTGTCGGGCTGCTGGTGATGTTATTGAACGACATCACCCCCCCCCCATATTCAAATATTATCAAAATGTCCCCCCCAATATATGGCTATAAAATAGATTTCTGTGTATATGATTGTGGTTATGGTTGTAACTTATTAATCCCTAACCTCTGCCGTTACATGACAATGAAACAATAAAAGGTCAAAAAGTTTAAACAGAGCAATGTAATACAATAACACGATTAGACATTGTTGTCTAAAACCAGTGGCGGCTCCTGCAAAATCTCTCGGGGGGGCAAATGTCTGGATGATTGATAAGGATAAGGTCCACCCATGCAATGGATAAATTAACAGCTTAAGCGTGTAAAGGCAACTTCACTTCTTTAATATTAATGAAAAATAAAGTGACTCTTACAATACATCTTGTTTGTCTCTATACTCACTATTAAAACAAACCACTCAGGTTTATTTTATTAAAGATTCCACTAGGTGGCGACATATTATATTGTTGGATGAAACGTGCTTACGTATGATGACGTAAGCACGTATGATGACGTAAGCACGTTAGGGCGAGCCCTCCCGGAAGCCATAGAGAATGCATTGCAGCGCCCCCCGTTCGAAAAAAAACATCTTTGAATGTAAGTCTATGGGACCACTCGGGGCGATTCTCAGCCGGAGTGAAATCGCCCAAAAAGAGGCGGTACTCCACAGAACGTGACATGACGCTGATTGGACTATATCCAGAGGCTGCACAGTGACGGCGAGCGTGACTCTGTGGTTGAATGACATTGGTGGTGCGTCGCCCAATCGCCCTAATGAAGAAACCGCCCCTGTCTAAAACGAATTAAAAGTCCATCCCATGTGTAAGTGATTTTATTTTTGGCAGGAAATTAGTTTTCAAATTTAGATATTTTTTTCTGGGGGGGGGGACCCAGACCCCCTTGAAGATTTGCCCCCCCCCCCCCCCCCCCGTCAACGATTTGTGTCTTCCCCGGTGCTGATGTGCCACACGCACAGAGCCAGGCGACTCGTTGAATCGACACGCTGTTGTTGCATTTTGCCAGCGGCAAGTCCCCGCTCAGCTGCTGTGCGGTCACCAGCTCAACCACGTGGTGCCTTCACCGTCATCATCGTCACCACCGTGTGGGAATGTATACATCAGCGTGCCAAAGATGATGAGAGAGAGACACGCAAACTTCAAATATACAGCAGCAGCAGCAGCAGGCGTCGTCAGGGTTAGGGATCGAACCCACGCCCTCCTGTAGACCAGGCGAGGTAGTCAACATCTCCTAGCCACCGTGATGATGATGATGAGAGAGAGAGACACGCAAACTTCAAATATACAGCAGCAGTAGCAGGCGTCGTCAGGGTTAGGGATCGAACCCACGACCTCCTGTAGACCAGGCGAGGTAGTCAACATCTCATAGCCACCATGATGATGGTGATGATGATGAGAGAGAGACGCAGACTCCAAATATACAGCAGCAGCAGGCATCGTCAGGGTCGGGATCGAACCCACGACCTCCTGCGTACCAGGCGAGGTAGTTAACATCTCGCCAAATACAGCAGGCATCGTCAGGGTCGGGATCGAACCCACGACCTCCTGCGTACCAGGCGAGGTAGTCAACATCTCATAGCCACCATGATGATGGTGATGATGATGAGAGAGAGACGCAGACTCCAAATATACAGCAGCAGCAGGCATCGTCAGGGTCGGGATCGAACCCACGACCTCCTGCGTACCAGGCGAGGTGGTTAACATCCCCTAGCCAGCCACCGCTGTGTGTGTCAGATTAAAGCCCAGCTGGAAGGGGTAGAGAGAGAGAGAGACGATGGGTGTGTGAGTGGTTAGTTAGTTAGTTAGTCTCGATGGTGCATGGACACAGGGTAGCAGTGGAGAGAGAATGCAGGCGGCACCGTGGGGAGGGTCGTGGCTAATCACGCGGCGGGCGACTTGTCAACACCGGCACCTGGGTGGCGTTTTTCGCGAGCCAGCTACACATTCCAGCCCCGAGTAGCAGGCAGGCAGCACGTAGGGCCATTGAACCATCGCATAAACAACGTCAACACCATCAACACCACCACCATCATCATCGCCACCACCATCATCATCATCATCGCCGCCATCACTACCACCACCATCACTACCACCACAATCACTATCACCACCATCACTACAACCACCACCATCACTACCACCACCATCACTACCACCACCATCACCACTTCAACCACCATCATGACCACCACCACCATCACCACCACCATCACTACCATCACTACCACCACCACCACCATCACTACCACCACCACAATCACTACCATCACCACCACCACCATCACTACCACCACTATCACTACCACCATCACTACCACCAACATCACTACCACCACCATCACTACCATCACTACTACCACAATCACTACCACCACCATCACTACAACCACCAACATCACTACCACCACCATCACTACAACCACCATCATGACCACCACCACCATCACTACCACCATCACCACCACCACCATCACTACCATCACCATCACTACCACCACCACCATCACTACCCATCACCACCACCACCATCACTACCACCACTATCACTACCACCATCACTACCACCACCATCACTACCACCATCACTACAACCACCATCACCACTTCAACCACCATCACTACCACCACTATCACTACCACCATCACTACAACCACCACCATCACTACAACCACCACCATCACTACCACCATCACTACCACCACCATCACCACCACCACCATCACCACCACCACCACCATCACCACCACCACCATCACTACAACCACCATCACCACCACCATCACCACCACCACCATCACTACAACCACCATCACTACAACCACCATCACTACCACCACCATCACTACAACCACCATCACTACCACCATCACTACAACCACCACCACTACAATCATCACTACAACCACCATCACTACCACCACCACCATCACTACCACCACCATCACTACAACCACCACCATCACCACCACCATCACCACCACCACTACCACCACCATCACTACAACCATCACCACCACCATCACTACAACCACCATCACCACCACCACTACCACCACCATCACCACCACCATCACTACAACCACCATCACCACCACCACTACCACCACCATCACCAACATCACCACCATCACTACCACCAGCATCACCACAATCACTACCACCACCGTCACCACGACCAATTCACCATCAACATCACCAACATCACCACCATCACCAGACCTTCTCTAAACACATCTGGGACAGTTCGTCAGTAATTGGTTCCATCAGAGCCTGGCACTGCTGCTGCTGATGATGATGATGCTGCTGATGATGATGCTGCTGCTGATGATGATGATGCTGCTGCTGATGATGCTGCTGATGATGATGCTGCTGATGATGATGAGACTTTGGTGTCAAACCCGGTCCAGGATTGGACTTGTGGTTGAACCAATGACGCTGCCGATGCGATGCTGATGGATCAGCCGAGCGGGCTGCTTGGAGGTTCTTCTGCGAGGATCTCTAAATTAGCTCCGTCTCATAGCGGGAGGTGCCACCCCGTGTCTCCATCCCCGTGTCTCTCTCCCCCATCTCTCCCCCCGTGTCTCTCTCCCCGTATCTCTATGTCCCCGTGTCTCTGCCCCCGTGTCTCCCTCCCCGTGTCTCTCTCCCCGTGTCTCTCCTCCCGTGTCTCCCTCCCCGTGTCTCCCTCCCCGTGTCTCTCTCCCCCATCTCTCCCCCCGTGTCTCCCTCCCCGTGTCTCCCTCCCCGTGTCTCTCTCCCCCATCTCTCCCCGTATCTCTATGTCCCCGTGTCTCTGCCCCCGTGTCTCCCTCCCCGTGTCTCCCTCCCCGTGTCTCTCTCCCCGTGTCTCTCTCCCTGTGTCTCTATCTCCCCGTGTCTCTCTCCCCGTGTCTCTCTCTCTGTGTCTCTCTCCCCGTGTCTCCATGCCCCCGTGTCTCTCTCTCCGTGTCTCTCTCCGTGTCTCTGCCCCCGTGTCTCCATGTCCCCGTGTCTCTCCCCCCCGTGTCTCTCTCTGTGTCTCTCTCCCCGTGTCTCTCTCCCCGTGTCTCTCTCCCCGTGTCTCCCCGTGTCTCTGCCCCCGTGTCTCCATGTCCCGTGTCTCTCCCCCCCGTGTCTCTCTCTGTGTCTCTCTCCCCGTGTCTCCCCGTGTCTCTGTCCCCGTGTCGTCGTCCCCCCCGTGTCTCACCCAGAAGACGAGGCTGTACAGCAGGAGTAGAGTCTTGAGGCAGGCGATGGCCGGCTTCGTCTGGAGCCTCCGAGAGGGAGCCATCACTTAGACACACACGGGGACAGAGACACGGGGAGAGAGACACGGGGAGAGAGACACGGGGAGAGAGACACGGGGAGGGAGAGAGACACGGGGGAGAGAGAGAGAGAGAGACACGGGGGCAGAGAGAGACACGGGGGAGAGAGAGAGACACGGGGACAGAGACACGGGGAGGGAGAGACACGGGGAGAGAGAGAGACACGGGGAGAGAGAGAGACACGGGGACAGAGAGAGACACGGGCGAGAGACACGGGGAGGGATAACGGCACGGGGAGAGAGAGACAATGGGATACACAAAAGGGAGAGACGCGGGGAGAGAGATACGGGGAGAGACAGAGAGAGACACAGAGAGAGACACGGGGCCGAGAGACACGGGGAGAGAGACACGGGGAGAGACACGGAGAGAGACACGGGGAGAGAGACACACGGAGACACGGGGAGAGACGTGGA
>NC_136340.1:3922486-4021198 GCF_964198595.1 Lampetra fluviatilis | reverse complement strand
GGGAGAGAGGGGGGGAGAGTGGGGGAGAGAGATGGGGAGTGGGGGGAGAGTGGGAGAGAGAGATGGGGAGTGGGGGGAGAGAGATGGGGGAGAGTGGGAGAGAGATGGGGAGTGGGGGGAGAGTGGGAGAGAGGGGGGGAGAGTGGGGGAGAGAGATGGGGAGTGGGGGAGAGTGGGAGAGAGAGATGGGGAGTGGGGGAGAGAGATGGGGGAGAGTGGGAGAGAGATGGGGAGTGGGGGGAGAGTGGGAGAGAGGGGGGGAGAGTGGGAGAGAGGGGGGGAGAGTGGGAGAGAGATGGGGAGTGGGGGGAGAGTGGGAGAGAGGGGGGGGAGAGTGGGAGAGAGATGGGGAGTGGGGGGAGAGTGGGAGAGAGGGGGGGGAGAGTGGGAGAGAGATGGGGAGAGTGGGAGAGAGATGGGGAGTGGGGGGAGAGTGGGAGAGAGAGATGGGGAGTGGGGGGAGAGAGGGGGGGGAGAGTGGGGAGAGAGATGGGGAGTGGGGGGGAGAGTGGGAGAGAGGGGGGGGAGAGTGGGAGAGAGGGGGGGAGAGTGGGAGAGAGATGGGGAGTGGGGGGAGAGTGGGAGAAAGGGGGGGGGAGAGTGGGAGAGAGATGGGGAGTGGGGGGAGAGTGGGAGAGAGGGGGGGAGAGTGGGAGAGAGATGGGGAGTGGGGGGAGAGTGGGAGAGAGGGGGGGAGAGTGGGGGAGAGAGATGGGGAGTGGGGGGAGAGTGGGAGAGAGGGGGGGAGAGTGGGAGAGAGGGGGGGGGAGAGTGGGAGAGAGAGGTGGGGAGTGGGGGGAGAGTGGGAGAGAGGGGGAGAGAGGGGGGGAGAGTGGGAGAGAGAGATGGGGAGTGGGGGGAGAGTGGGAGAGAGTGGGAGAGAGGGGGGGGAGAGTGGGAGAGAGAGATGGGGAGTGGGGGGAGAAGAGGAGAGAGATGGGGGAGAGTGGGAGAGAGGGGGGGGAGAGTGGGAGAGAGAGATGGGGAGTGGGGGGAGAGTGGGAGAGAGGGGGGGGGAGAGGGGGGGAGAGTGGGAGAGAGAGATGGGGAGTGGGGGGAGAGTGGGAGAGAGGGGGGGAGAGGGGGGAAGAGTGGGAGAGAGGGGGGGAGTGGGGGGAGAGTGGGGGAGAGTGGGAGAGAGGGGGGGAGAGGGGGGGGAGAGTGGGAGAGAGGGGGGGAGTGGGGGGGAGAGTGGGGGAGAGTGGGAGAGAGGGGGGGAGAGTGGGAGAGAGGGGGGGGAGAGTGGGAGAGAGAGATGGGGAGTGGGGGGAGAGTGGGAGAGAGGGGGGGGGAGAGGGGGGGAGAGTGGGAGAGAGAGATGGGGAGTGGGGGGAGAGTGGGAGAGAGGGGGGGAGTGGGGGGAGAGTGGGGAGAGTGGGAGAGAGGGGGGGAGAGGGGGGGAGAGTGGGAGAGAGAGATGGGG
This sequence comes from Lampetra fluviatilis, assembly GCF_964198595.1. Taxonomy (NCBI): domain Eukaryota; kingdom Metazoa; phylum Chordata; class Hyperoartia; order Petromyzontiformes; family Petromyzontidae; genus Lampetra; species Lampetra fluviatilis. Next base: position 4,019,775 of record NC_136340.1, on the reverse strand, counting down.
AGTGGGGGGAGAGTGGGAGAGAGGGGGGGAGAGGGGGGGAGAGAGATGGGGAGTGGGGGGAGAGTGGGAGAGAGGGGGGGGGAGAGGGGGGGAGAGTGGGAGAGAGAGATGGGGAGTGGGGGGAGAGTGGGGGAGAGTGGGAGAGAGGGGGGGAGAGAGTGGGAGAGAGGGGGGGAGAGTGGGAGAGAGAGATGGGGAGTGGGGGGAGAAGAGGAGAGAGATGGGGGAGAGTGGGAGAGAGGGGGGGGGAGAGTGGGAGAGAGAGATGGGGAGTGGGGGGAGAGTGGGAAAGAGGGGGGGAGTGGGGGGGAGAGTGGGAGAGAGGGGGGGGGAGAGGGGGGGAGAGTGGGAGAGAGGGGGGGAGTGGGGGGAGAGTGGGGGAGAGTGGGAGAGAGGGGGGGGAGAGTGGGAGAGAGGGGGGGGGAGAGTGGGAGAGAGAGATGGGGAGTGGGGGGAGAGTGGGAAAGAGGGGGGAGTGAGGGGGAGAGTGGGGGAGAGTGGGAGAGAGGGGGGGAGAGGGGGGGAGAGTGGGAGAGAGAGATGGGGAGTGGGGGGGAGAGTGGGAGAGAGGGGGGGGAGAGTGGGAGAGAGAGATGGGGAGTGGGGGGAGAGTGGGAGAGAGGGGGGAGGAGAGTGGAGAGAGGGGGGGAGTGGGGGGAGAGTGGGGGAGAGTGGGAGAGAGGGGGGGAGAGTGGGGAGAGAGGGGGGGAGTGGGGGGAGAGTGGGGGAGAGTGGGAGAGAGGGGGGGGAGAGTGGGAGAGAGGGGGGGGAGAGTGGGAGAGAGAGATGGGGAGTGGGGGGGAGAGTGGGAGAGAGGGGGGGAGAGGGGGGGAGAGGGGGGGGGAGAGTGGGAGAGAGAGATGGGGAGTGGGGGGAGAGTGGGAGAGAGATGGGGGAGAGTGGGAGAGAGGGGGGGGGAGAGGGGGAGAGAGAGGTGGGGGAGAGTGGGAGTTTGCCTTCGTGAAGAGAGCGAGAGAGGTGGGGGGGCAGATGGGGGGAGGGGAGTGAGTGAGTGAGAGTCATCCCCCCACTGCACATGGTCGCAAACGGGTTTTGATTCCGTACCCGTACCCGGCCGCACCAGGGTCGCAAACGGGTACCCGTACCCGGCCGGGTACAGGTAGCCGGGTATCGGGTAGGGTACGGGTATCGGGTACCCGGTTGCGACCTCTGCTTGCTGCCCAAGCAGCTTCTGTCTGGCCGGATAGAGGGGAGCTAAACGGGCACGGGCTGTAGAAGAGATGGAGCTGGTGGGTGAGTGGGTGAGTGGGTGGGTGGGTGGGTGAGTGAGTGGGTGAGTGAGTGGGTGAGTGAGTGGGTGAGTGAGTGGGTGAGTGGGTGGGTGAGTGGGTGGGTGAGTGGGTGAGTGAGTGGATGAGTGTGTGAGTGGGTGAGTGGTGGGTGAGTGAGTGGCTGAGTGGGTGAGTGAGTGAGTGAGTGGGTGAGTGAGTGGGTGAGTGAGTGGGTGAGTGGGTGAGTGAGTGGGTGAGTGAGTGGGTGAGTGGGTGAGTGAGTGGGTGAGTGAGTGGGTGAGTGAGTGGGTGAGTGGGTGAGTGAGTGGGTGAGTGACACGGGCTAGAGAAGTGATGGAGTGATGGGTGAGTGGGTGAGTGAGTGGGTGAGTGACACGGGCTAGAGAAGAGATGGAGTGATGGGTGAGTGGATGAGTGACACGGGCTAGAGAAGAGATGGAGTGATGGGTGGGTGAGTGAGTGGGTGAGTGAGTGACACGGGCTAGAGAAGTGATGGAGTGATGGGTGAGTGGGTGAGTGAGTCACACGGGCTGGAGAAGAGATGGAGTGATGTGGTACAGGAGGATGTGGAGCTGAGTGGACTTGCCGATGACTCGGTACCAGCGGAGTCAAGATCGGCCTCTGTGGAGGAGGAGGCTCGTGAAGGACGCTGCTGCTACTGGGCAGTGCCAGGCTAGGTGCACCTTCAGGCTACTGGGCAGTTGGGGGCAGTCGCCCTCCAGCAACAGCGGAGGGCGGAGGAGCGACGCTCACAACAACGAGCGGAGCGCCCGGGCGGCTAAAATTCTGCGAGTTGGCACAGCAGAGGGCACAGGTGGTGCATCAGCCACTCATCTCAGTCGGTCAACCCATGGCACCTGGGGTCTGTCCGGTGACCTCCTGCACCTAGCCTGGCACAGCAGTCAACCCACGGCACCTGCTGGGTCTGTCCCGTGACCTCCTCCTGCACCTAGCCTGGCACAGCAGTCAACCCATGGCACCTGCACGGTCTGTCCCGTGACCTCCTCCTGCACCTAGCCTGGCACAGCAGTCAACCCATGGCACCTGCAGGGTCTGTCCCGTGACCTCCTCCTGCACCTAGCCTGGCACAGCAGTCAACCCATGGCACTTGCAGGGTCTGTCCCGTGACCTCCTCCTGCACCTAGCCTGGCACAGCAGTCAACCCACGGCACCTGCTGGGTCTGTCCCGTGACTTCCTATCAGCAGCAGAGTCGTCGACCCTTCACGTGGCCTCAAAGTGCACCCAGCCTGGCACACGCGCCATGGTGATGTCACCGCCACTTAGTGTCGAACGGCGGTGGCTGCTGCTGTTGTTGTTGTTGAAGAGGGGGGAGAGAGGGAGAGGAGAGAGGGGTGGAGAGAGAGAGAGAGAGTGGAGGAGAGAGAGAGGGAGGGGTAAGAGAGAGAGTGGAGTGAGTGAGAAGGGGGGGGGGAATGGGAGAGAGTGGGTGCAGCGTTGAAAGAAGATGTTTCTGACACGCTCAGAATATGACAGAGGTCAATGCAAACATGACTCCTCGTAAAAAAGGTGTCCGTTTTGTTGCCAGATTAAAGGGTAAAAAAACAATTATATGTTTTACTGGCAAATGAGGTTCCAATGGTGTAAGTGCTTTACCCCGAGCTCTCGTACTCTGGTGGTGCATTGGCTTTGAGTTGTGCGCCTTGTGGCGTCATCTGGTCCAACACCATGTGAGACTAGGCTCTAAGGAAAGCTGTCTCGGGTGTGGACCAATCCACTTCAAGGACAGTGCATACATTATCAGAGTTATGTTTTTTTGTTTGCATTATGACTGCAGCTATTGTGGTCAATGCAAACATGACTCCTCGTAAAAAAGGGTGTCAGTTTTGTTGTCACGTGAACCCATCGGACAGCTTCGTGCAATGCAACGCTCCTGCCATTGGCTCGGCTTCCCAAGGCGCCCAAAGCTCTCTTCAGGAAGTCTTCCACAAGTCGGTGACCCTGGCAGAAGCCATCAAGATCTTCTTGGTTCTTTCGGTAAAGTCACGTAGAAGGGAAATAATAAAATAATAAAAATCAAACATAATAAAATACAATTCTCACGACGTTTCGGCCACAACGCAAGCAGCCGTCCTCAGGTGAAGAACAGGTTTGTCGGAAAGACAGCGTCTGAATGGCCATTCAAGAACAGGTCTGTCGGACAGACCTGTTCTTCACCTGAGGACGGCTGCTTGCGTTGTGGCTGAAACGTCGTGAGAATTATTGTATTATGTTTTATTTTTATTATTTTATTATTTCAATTCTACGTGACTTTACCGAAAGAACCAAGAAGACGAATCCCTGCAGTCACGAAAGCTTTAAATCGATATATTTTTGTATTTTTTATTTATTCATTGTTTTATATTTTTATTATTTTATTATTTCCCTTCTACGTGACTTTACCGAAAGAACCAAGAAGATGAATCCCTGCAGTCACGAAAGCTTTAAATAGATATTTAATTTTATTTATTTTATTATTTCCCTTCTACGTGACTTTACCGAAAGAACCAACAAGATGAATCCCTGCAGTCACGAAAGCTTTACATCGAAATTTTATTGTTTAATTTTTATTATTTTATTATTTCCCTTCTACGTGACTTTACCGAAAGAACCAACAAGATGAATCCCTGCAGTCACGAAAGCTTTACATCGAAATTTTATTGTTTAATTTTTATTATTTTATTATTTCCCTTCTACGTGACTTTACCGAAAGAACCAACAAGATGAATCCCTGCAGTCACGAAAGCTTTAAATCGAAATTTTATTGTTTAATTTTTATTATTTTATTATTTCCCTTCTACGTGACTTTACCGAAAGAACCAAGAAGATGAATCCCTGCAGTCACGAAAGCTTTAAATCGAAATTTTATTGTTTAATTTTTATTATTTTATTATTTCCCTTCTACGTGACTTTACCGAAAGAACCAACAAGATGAATCCCTGCAGTCACGAAAGCTTTACATCGAAAGCCATCAAGACTTCCCTAACCATCCTCAAGCAGGTCATGGAGGGGTGGAGAAACTCAATGCAACCAACATCGAGCTGGCCACGATGCAGCCGGGTAAACCCTTCCACGTGTACACAGGAGGTTATAGCAGACATGTGAGCGCTGCAGAGTCTGTGATGAGAAACGAAGTTAAGACATCTTCTTGGTTCTTTCGGTAAAGTCACGTAGAATGGAAATACTAAAATAATAAAAACAAACATTTTTCTTATTTTATTATTTCCATTCTACGTGACTTTACCGAAAGAACCAACAAGACGAATCCCTGCAGTCACGAAAGCTTTACATCGATATATTTTTGTATTTTTTATTTATTCATTGTTTTATATTTTTATTATTTTATTATTTCCCTTCTGCGTGACTTTACTGAAAGAAGCAACAAGATGAATCCCTGCAGTCACGAAAGCTTTCAATCGGAAATTAAGCCACTTTGCGTACAAATCTCCGTTACACTTACACCGCATTTCCATGAGCCACATCGTCCGAGTTTGCCATTCCGGCAGCAAGTTTCTCTTATTGTGGGTCAAAACGACAAGCCGGTTGTGAATTTGGGTCATACCAGAAGTTGTCTAGCCCACCTTGAGCTCCATGGGCTTGATTCCCTAAGCGTAGGATTGATCACCCGACTCTTAGTTTTTTCGGTAAAGTCACGTAGGTAAAAAAATTGAAATTAAAATTAATAAAAATAAAATAATACAATTCACGACGTTTCTATTTCATCAAGGTGAAACGGGACCTCTTCTTGATACAGCAAATCTGGCTGTGACGGTCCCACCTGATGACGGAGACTTGTGTTGCCTCCGAGACGTCGTGAATTTTATTATTTTATTTCTATTAATTTTAATTTCAATTAAAATTAAGGAACCAAAGGTACACTACTGACGATGCGCTCCCCAAATTTCACCAGGCGCACTGTCCATGAACTCTTGGAAGTGCTTGCACAAAGGAGAGTAACATCTCATCCTGTGTTCTTGGAATCTGTCATCGTTGAGGCGGAGAGAAAATACATCGCCGGACATGTTACGATCAAAAATGTGTGTGGGTGGTGGGAACGTTTCATCTCGTCAGCAACACGGTCCTTGAGGCTTTTCCTCGCAAGTATTTACGGGGAAGTTCTGCTCAGATCTATTTCCGGGCAAGAACTGCCCATCTTGCTTGACAAGTCGGGGAATTCGGGATATCATGGAAGCAACACGTCCATAGGCAAATCGGGTTTTACTTCCATTAGAGTTCTGGGAGAAATTAGTGCAATTCAGGCCAACTTGCCTCGACTCATTTTCGTCAAGGTGAAACTAGACGTCTTCAAAAGTGGTAATTTTACCCAACTCTTTCATATTTTGAGGATTTATGATAAGAATTCTAACAAAAACATCCCTAAATTTCGATTTAAAGCTTTCGTGACTGCAGGGATTCATCTTCCTGGTTCTTTCGGTAAAGTCACGTAGAAGGGAAGTAATAAAAAAAACATAATATAATAATATAATCAAATAATGTTAAATAATATAAAATAATACAATAAAATAATATATTAATGCAATAAAATAATAATATAACGAAATAATATACTAATAATATTATAATATAATAAAATGCTTTAATTTTATTATTTTATTATTTCCATTCTACGTGACTTTACCGACAGAACCAAGAAGATGAAAAAACATCCCTGTTGTACTTTTTAACTGAAACAAAAACACATCTGCCGCCACATTGTTGCTCAACTGGAAAATGAACGGTGTTTTGTTAATGAATAAGAAAGAGAGAGAGGGGATAAGAGAGAGAAAGATACGGGGAGACTTTGACTTCTCAGCAAGTTTTGTTGCCCCCAGCAGCAACAGCACTGGAGGCGATTCTGATATGAAACACACAAAGTCACCAGCAACACAACTACAACACACTCCTCCTCCTGCGGAGGGAGCTGGTAGGAACGTTGTTGGGTTGCTCGGTCAATGGCCTGCAGGGTCAACGGCGGCGTGGTGTATTCCGCAAATATGCCCGACTGTGAGGGCGGGCACAAGCCGGCGTGAGTAGGTGAAACGTTGAGTTTTATAAGGGCACCACGGGGTGACCAGCCCCTCCCCACCCAGCCCCACCCCACCCAGCCCCTCCCCACCCAGCCCCTCCCCTCCCCAGCCCCACCCCCCCCAGCCCCTCTCCACCCTCCCCTCCCCACCCAGCCCCTCCCCACCCTCCCCACCCAGCCCCTCCCCACCCAGCCCCTCCCCACCCTCCCCTCCCAGCCCCTCCCCACCCAGCCTCTCCCCACCCAGCCCCACCCTCCCCACCCAGCCCCTCCCCACCCAGCCTCTCCCCACCCAGCCCCACCCTCCCCACCCAGCCCCTCCCCACCCAGCCCCTCCCCACCCAGCCCCTCCCCACCCTCTTCCGGAAGACGCTGCTTCCTCAGCAGGAACGATCTTCCTCTTCCGGAAGACGCTGCTCCCTCAACAGGAACGATCTTCCTCTTCCGGAAGACGCTGCTCCCTCAACAGGAACAATCTTCCTCTTCCGGAAGACGCTGATTCCTCAGCAAGGACCCATCTTCCTCTTCCGGAAGACGCTGCTCCCTCAACAGGAACAATCTTCCTCTTCCGGAAGACGCTGATTCCTCAGCAAGGACCCATCTTCCTCTTCCGGAAGACGCTGCTCCCTCAACAGGAACAATCTTCCTCTTCCGGAAGACGCTGATTCCTCAGCAAGGACCCATCTTCCTCTTCCGGAAGACGCTGCTCCCTCAACAGGAACAATCTTCCTCTTCCGGAAGACGCTGATTCCTCAGCAAGGACCCATCTTCTTCTTCCGGAAGACGCTGCTCCCTCAACAGGAACAATCTTCCTCTTCCGGAAGACGCTGATTCCTCAGCAAGGACCCATCTTCTTCTTCCGGAAGACGCTGCTCCCTCAACAGGAACAATCTTCCTCTTCCGGAAGACGCTGATTCCTCAACAGGAACAATCTTCCACTTCCGGAAGACGCTGATTCCTCAGCAAGGACCCATCTTCCTCTTCCGGAAGACGCTGCTCCCTCAACAGGAACAATCTTCCTCTTCCGGAAGACGCTGATTCCTCAGCAAGGACCCATCTTCTTCTTCCGGAAGACGCTGCTCCCTCAACAGGAACGATCTTCCTCTTCCGGAAGACGCTGATTCCTCAACAGGAACAATCTTCCTCTTCCGGAAGACGCTGATTCCTCAGCAAGGACCCATCTTCCTCTTCCGGAAGACGCTGCTCCCTCAACAGGAACAATCTTCCTCTTCCGGAAGACGCTGATTCCTCAGCAAGGACCCATCTTCTTCTTCCGGAAGACGCTGCTCCCTCAACAGGAACAATCTTCCTCTTCCGGAAGACGCTGCTCCCTCAACAGGAACGATCTTCCTCTTCCGGAAGACGCTGATTCCTCAGCAAGGACCCATCTTCCTCTTCCGGAAGACGCTGCTCCCTCAACAGGAACAATCTTCCTCTTCCGGAAGACGCTGATTCCTCAGCAAGGACCCATCTTCCTCTTCCGGAAGATGCTGCTCCCTCAACAGGAACGATCTTCCTCTTCCGGAAGACGCTGCTCCCTCAACAGGAACGATCTTCCTCTTCCGGAAGACGCTGATTCCTCAGCAAGGACCCATCTTCCTCTTCCGGAAGACGCTGCTCCCTCAACAGGAACAATCTTCCTCTTCCGGAAGACGCTGATTCCTCAGCAAGGACCCATCTTCCTCTTCCGGAAGATGCTGCTCCCTCAACAGGAACGATCTTCCTCTTCCGGAAGACGCTGCTCCCTCAACAGGAACGATCTTCCTCTTCCGGAAGACGCTGATTCCTCAGCAAGGACCCATCTTCCTCTTCCGGAAGACGGCTTCTTCTTGCCCTCGTCACCACCAACCTCCCGAGTGGTCCGCTGCGCCCACGTGACCGCCGGGGCGCCCTGTGATTGGTCCGCCTGGCGTCGACACTGTACCAGGTACAGTAAGCCTATGGCTGGCTCTTAAATGTGTTAATAACAAACGTTAAACGTGTTGACATGAACATTAAACGTGTTAACAACAAACATTAAATGTGTTAACGTTAACCTGTCGGCAGAATCTGCTTCTCGCAGTCACCATCAGTCGTCTCGCTACGCGCAACCCCGGCGGGTAAAGTGTGACGGTGATTGTCGCCGTTGAAATGTTTAAATTTGTTTATTTTTAAAACGTTTCAATTTGTTTATTTTTGTTTAATTTAAAATGTTTTAACTTGCTTAGTTTCAAATGTTTTACTTTGTTTATTTTCGTAAAATGTTTAATGTTTTAACTTGCTTAGTTTCAAATGTTTTACTTTATTTTCGTAAAATTTTTAATGTTTTAACTTGCTTAGTTTCAAAATGTTTTAATTTGTTTAATTTTAAATGTTTTACTTTGTTTAGTTTAAAATGTTTTATCTTTAACGCGTCGCGAACTCTGATGTCGCTGTTCACGATGAAGGTTGTTTATTGGGGGGTCGGTCGTCAGATCGCGTCCAGAAATAAATGTCGCCCGACAGCCAGTCAGTCCCGGAGTTGTCAAATAGTGTACAGTGTAGTGTATAGTGTGTAGTGTAGTGTGTAGTGTGTAGTGTAGTGTATAGTGTAGTGTGTAGTGTAGTGTGTAGTGTAGTGTAGTGTGTAGTGTAGTGTATAGTGTAGTGTAGTGTGTAGTGTAGTGTGTAGTGTAGTGTATAGTGTAGTGTGTAGTGTAGTGTGTAGTGTAGTGTAGTGTGTAGTGTATAGTGTAGTGTGTAGTGTAGTGTGTAGTGTAGTGTGTAGTGTAGTGTGTAGTGTAGTGTATAGTGTAGTGTGTAGTGTAGTGTGTAGTGTATAGTGTAGTGTAGTGTGTAGTGTAGTGTGTAGTGTAGTGTGTAGTGTAGTGTGTAGTGTAGTGTGTAGTGTAGTGTGTAGTGTAGTGTATAGTGTAGTGTATAGTGTAGTGTGTAGTGTAGTGTATAGTGTAGTGTAGTGTATAGTGTAGTGTAGTGTATAGTGTAGTGTGTAGTGTAGTGTATAGTGTAGTGTATAGTGTAGTGTAGTGTGTAGTGTATAGTGTAGTGTAGTGTGTAGTGTATAGTGTAGTGTGTAGTGTATAGTGTAGTGTAGTGTGTAGTGTATAGTGTAGTGTGTAGTGTAGTGTGTAGTGTAGTGTATAGTGTAGTGTAGTGTGTAGTGTATAGTGTAGTGTAGTGTATAGTGTAGTGTATAGTGTAGTGTATAGTGTAGTGTAGTGTGTAGTGTATAGTGTAGTGTAGTGTGTAGTGTATAGTGTAGTGTGTAGTGTAGTGTGTAGTGTAGTGTGTAGTGTGTAGTGTATAGTGTAGTGTAGTGTATAGTGTAGTGTAGTGTATAGTGTAGTGTGTAGTATAGTGTAGTGTATAGTGTAGTGTAGTGTGTAGTGTATAGTGTAGTGTAGTGTGTAGTGTATAGTGTAGTGTAGTGTGTAGTGTATAGTGTAGTGTAGTGTGTAGTGTGTAGTGTATAGTGTAGTGTGTAGTGTAGTGTGTAGTGTAGTGTATAGTGTAGTGTAGTGTGTAGTGTATAGTGTAGTGTAGTGTGTAGTGTATAGTGTATAGTGTAGTGTATAATGTAGTGTAGTGTGTAGTGTATAGTGTAGTGTAGTGTGTAGTGTATAGTGTAGTGTGTAGTGTAGTGTAGTGTGTAGTGTAGTGTATAGTGTAGTGTAGTGTGTAGTGTATAGTGTAGTGTAGTGTGTAGTGTATAGTGTAGTGTGTAGTGTAGTGTATAGTGTAGTGTATAGTGTAGTGTATAGTGTAGTGTAGTGTGTAGTGTATAGTGTAGTGTGTAGTGTAGTGTATAGTGTAGTGTGTAGTGTAGTGTAGTGTGTAGTGTGTAGTGTATAGTGTAGTGTATAGTGTAGTGTATAGTGTAGTGTGTAGTGTAGTGTGTAGTGTGTAGTGTATAGTGTAGTGTATAGTGTAGTGTATAGTGTAGTGTGTAGTGTAGTGTGTAGTGTAGTGTATAGTGTAGTGTGTAGTGTATAGTGTAGTGTGTAGTGTAGTGTGTAGTGTAGTGTATAGTGTAGTGTGTAGTGTAGTGTGTAGTGTAGTGTGTAGTGTAGTGTATAGTGTAGTGTGTAGTGTATAGTGTAGTGTAGTGTGTAGTGTATAGTGTAGTGTGTAGTGTAGTGTATAGTGTAGTGTATAGTGTAGTGTAGTGTATAGTGTAGTGTATTGTGTAGTGTATAGTGTAGTGTAGTGTGTAGTGTATAGTGTAGTGTAGTGTGTAGTGTATAGTGTAGTGTGTAGTGTAGTGTGTAGTGTAGTGTATAGTGTAGTGTAGTGTGTAGTGTATAGTGTAGTGTAGTGTGTAGTGTATAGTGTAGTGTATAGTGTAGTGTATAGTGTAGTGTAGTGTATAGTGTAGTGTAGTGTGTAGTGTATAGTGTAGTGTGTAGTGTAGTGTGTAGTGTAGTGTATAGTGTAGTGTAGTGTGTAGTGTATAGTGTAGTGTAGTGTGTAGTGTATAGTGTAGTGTGTAGTGTAGTGTATAGTGTAGTGTATAGTGTAGTGTATAGTGTAGTGTAGTGTGTAGTGTAGTGTATAGTGTAGTGTGTAGTGTAGTGTATAGTGTAGTGTGTAGTGTAGTGTGTAGTGTAGTGTATAGTGTAGTGTGTAGTGTATAGTGTAGTGTATAGTGTAGTGTATAGTGTAGTGTGTAGTGTAGTGTGTAGTGTAGTGTGTAGTGTATAGTGTAGTGTAGTGTGTAGTGTAGTGTATAGTGTAGTGTGTAGTGTATAGTGTAGTGTGTAGTGTAGTGTGTAGTGTAGTGTATAGTGTAGTGTGTAGTGTAGTGTGTAGTGTAGTGTGTAGTGTAGTGTATAGTGTAGTGTGTAGTGTATAGTGTGTAGTGTATAGTGTAGTGTGTAGTGTAGTATAGTGTAGTGTGTAGTGTAGTGTATAGTAGTGTATAGTGTAGTGTATAGTGTAGTATAGTGTAGTGTAGTATAGTGTAGTGTGTAGTGTATAGTGTAGTGTGTAGTGTATAGTGTAGTGTGTAGTGTAGTATAGTATAGTGTGTAGTGTAGTGTATAGTGTAGTGTAGTGTGTAGTGTATAGTGTAGTGTAGTGTGTAGTGTATAGTGTAGTGTGTAGTGTAGTGTATAGTGTAGTGTATAGTGTAGTGTAGTGTGTAGTGTAGTGTATAGTGTAGTGTGTAGTGTAGTGTAGTGTGTAGTGTAGTGTGTAGTGTAGTGTATAGTGTAGTGTGTAGTGTATAGTGTAGTGTGTAGTGTAGTGTATAGTGTAGTGTATAGTGTAGTGTGTAGTGTAGTGTATAGTGTAGTGTATAGTGTAGTGTGTAGTGTATAGTGTGTAGTGTAGTGTATAGTGTAGTGTGTAGTGTAGTATAGTGTAGTGTGTAGTGTAGTGTATAGTAGTGTATAGTGTAGTGTATAGTGTAGTATAGTGTAGTGTAGTATAGTGTAGTGTGTAGTGTATAGTGTAGTGTGTAGTGTATAGTGTAGTGTGTAGTGTAGTATAGTATAGTGTGTAGTGTAGTGTATAGTGTAGTGTGTAGTGTATAGTGTAGTGTAGTGTGTAGTGTATAGTGTAGTGTGTAGTGTAGTGTATAGTGTAGTGTATAGTGTAGTGTATAGTGTAGTGTATAGTGTAGTGTGTAGTGTATAGTGTAGTGTGTAGTGTATAGTGTAGTGTGTAGTGTAGTGTATAGTGTAGTGTATAGTGTAGTGTGTAGTGTAGTGTGTAGTGTAGTGTATAGTGTAGTGTGTAGTGTAGTGTGTAGTGTAGTGTATAGTGTAGTGTGTAGTGTATAGTGTAGTGTGTAGTGTAGTGTGTAGTGTAGTGTATAGTGTAGTGTGTAGTGTAGTGTGTAGTGTAGTGTGTAGTGTAGTGTATAGTGTAGTGTATAGTGTAGTGTGTAGTGTATAGTGTGTAGTGTAGTGTATAGTGTAGTGTGTAGTGTAGTATAGTGTAGTGTGTAGTGTAGTGTATAGTAGTGTATAGTGTAGTGTATAGTGTAGTATAGTGTAGTGTAGTATAGTGTAGTGTGTAGTGTATAGTGTAGTGTGTAGTGTATAGTGTAGTGTGTAGTGTAGTATAGTGTAGTGTGTAGTGTAGCGTATAGTGTAGTGTATAGTGTAGTGTATAGTGTAGTGTATAGTGTAGTGTGTAGTGTAGTGTATAGTGTAGTGTATAGTGTAGTGTGTAGTGTAGTGTATAGTGTAGTGTGTAGTGTATAGTGTAGTGTGTAGTGTATAGTGTAGTGTGTAGTGTAGTGTGTAGTGTAGTGTGTAGTGTAGTATAGTGTAGTGTAGTATAGTGTAGTGTGTAGTGTAGTGTATAGTGTAGTGTGTAGTGTATAGTGTAGTGTATAGTGTAGTGTGTAGTGTAGTGTGTAGTGTAGTGTATAGTGTAGTGTGTAGTGTATAGTGTAGTGTGTAGTGTATAGTGTAGTGTGTAGTGTAGTGTGTAGTGTAGTGTGTAGTGTAGTGTATAGTGTAGTGTATAGTGTAGTGTGTAGTGTAGTATAGTGTAGTGTGTAGTGTAGTATAGTGTAGTGTGTAGTGTAGTGTGTAGTGTAGTGTATAGTGTAGTGTATAGTGTAGTGTGTAGTGTAGTGTATAGTGTAGTGTGTAGTGTAGTATAGTGTAGTGTGTAGTGTAGTGTATAGTGTAGTGTGTAGTGTAGTGTGTAGTATAGTGTATAGTGTAGTGTAGTGTGTAGTGTATAGTGTGTAGTGTAGTGTATAGTGTAGTGTGTAGTGTAGTATAGTGTAGTGTGTAGTGTAGTGTATAGTGTAGTGTATAGTGTAGTATAGTGTAGTGTAGTATAGTGTAGTGTGTAGTGTAGTGTGTAGTGTATAGTGTAGTGTGTAGTGTAGTGTAGTATAGTATAGTGTGTAGTGTAGTGTATAGTGTAGTGTGTAGTGTAGTGTGTAGTGTAGTGTATAGTGTAGTGTATAGTGTAGTGTATAGTGTAGTGTAGTGTATAGTGTAGTGTGTAGTGTATAGTGTATAGTGTATAGTGTAGTGTAGTGTGTAGTGTAGTGTGTAGTGTAGTGTATAGTGTAGTGTAGTGTGTAGTGTAGTATAGTGTAGTGTGTAGTGTAGTATAGTGTAGTGTGTAGTGTAGTGTGTAGTGTAGTGTATAGTGTAGTGTGTAGTGTAGTGTATAGTGTAGTGTGTAGTATAGTGTAGTGTGTAGTGTATAGTGTAGTGTGTAGTGTAGTGTGTAGTATAGTGTATAGTGTAGTGTGTAGTGTAGTGTGTAGTGTAGTGTGTAGTGTAGTGTGTAGTGTAGTGTGTAATGTATAGTGTAGTGTGTAGTGTATAGTGTAGTGTAGTGTGTAGTGTAGTGTCTAATGTAGTGTGTAGTGTAGTATAGTGTAGTGTGTAGTGTAGTGTGTAGTGTAGTGTGTAGTGTAGTGTGTAGTGTAGTGTGTAGTGTAGTGTGTAGTGTATAGTGTAGTGTGTAGTGTATAGTGTAGTGTATAGTGTAGTGTGTAGTGTAGTGTATAGTGTAGTGTGTAGTGTATAGTGTAGTGTGTAGTGTATAGTGTAGTGTGTAGTGTATAGTGTAGTGTATAGTGTAGTGTATAGTGTATAGTGTGTAGTGTAGTGTGTAGTAGTGTAGTATAGTGTAGTGTATAGTGTAGTGTATAGTGTAGTGTATAATGTAGTGTATAGTGTAGTGTATAGTGTATTGTATAGTGTAGTGTGTAGTGTAGTGTATAGTGTAGTGTATCGTAGTGTATAGTAGTGTATAGTGTAGTGTGTAGTAGTGTAGTGTGTAGTAGTGTATAGTGTAGTGTATAGTGTAGTGTATAGTGTAGTGTATAGTGTAGTGTATAGTAGTGTATAGTGTAGTGTATAGTGTAGTGTATAGTAGTGTATAGTGTAGTAGTGTATAGTAGTGTATAATGTAGTTTATAGTGTAGTGTATATAGTATTGTATAGTATAGTGTAGTGTATAATGTAGTCCAGTGTATAGTGTAGTGTGAGGGGGTGAGGGTGAGTGTGAGGTGGTGAGGGTGAGGGGGTGAGGTTGAGGGTGTGAGGGTAAAGGGGTGAGTGCTGTGAGGGTGACGGAGTGAGGGGGTGAGTGTGAGTGGGTGATGGTGAGTGTGAGGGGGTGAGTGTGAGTGGGTGAACACTGTGAGTGACTCTGCCCCCTGCTCTGTGTCTCCCTGCAGGCGTGGTGGAGAGGCATGGCGGCCACCACCCTCACTCGCGATGGCACAGGTGACCTTGTGGTGTCAGGCCAACCTTGCCTTCGTCTGTGTGTGTCTGTGTGTGTGTCTGTGTGTGTCTGTGTGTGTCTGTGTGTGTCTGTGTGTGTGTCTGTGTGTGTCTCTGTGTGTGTCTGTGTGTGTCTGTGTGTGTCTCTGTGTGTGTCTGTGTGTGTGTGTCTGTGTGTGTCTGTGTGTGTGTCTCTGTGTGTGTCTGTGTGTGTGTGTCTGTGTGTGTCTGTGTGTGTGTGTCTGTGTGTGTCTGTGTGTGTGTGTCTGTGTGTGTCTGTGTGTGTCTCTGTGTGTGTCTGTGTGTGTGTGTGTGTGTCTGTGTGTGTCTGTGTATGTGTGTCTCTGTGTGTGTCTGTGTGTGTCTCTGTGTGTGTCTGTGTGTGTCTATGTGTGTGTCTGTGTGTGTGTCTCTGTGTGTGTCTGTGTGTGTGTGTCTGTGTGTGTGGGGCCTTACCATCAGCCCCACCAAAGCTAAGCACCTGCCTGGGTATTTTGTACCATCGGACACTCCACCCCCACAACTCCCAATCGGTGATGGGGCAGTAGTGGAGAGAGTGGAGAGTTTCCCATACCTGGGCAGTGTGCTTATGACCGGCTCCAGTTTAACAGCAGAGGTCTCACTCCGAATCAGTCGAGCGGCAATATCTTTTCATCGGTTGCGTAACGCTGTGTGGAAGCTACCTGGTCTGTCGCTCCGCACGAAGCTTCAGGTCTTCTCGGCCACAGTCATTCCCTCCCTTCTCTACGCTTGCGAAACGTGGACCCCCCTAATGGAACAACTTCTACGGTTAGAAACATTTAGGCTGGCCTGCCTACGATCCATCCTGGGTTTAACCTGCAGGCTGGATTGTGTGAGGAGCTCACAAATCCTTGAAAGATCTGGGCAAAGTCCCATCGGTGAGCTCCTCCGGCAGGCAAGGCTGCGTTGGCTGGGTCATGTAGCCCGCATGCCCAGCCACCGCATGCCTAAACAGCTTTTGTTCGGCCGGATCGAGGGGGCTAAACGGGCGCTGCACGGGCTAGAGAAGAGATGGAGTGATGTGGTACAGGAGGACGTGGAGCTGAGTGGACTTGCCGATGACCGGTACCAGCGGTGTCAAGATCGGCCTCAGTGGAGGAGGCTCGTGAAGGACGCTACTGGGCAGTTGGAGGCAGTCGCCCTCCAACAACAACTGAGGGCGGAGGAGCGACGCTCACAACAACGAGCGGAGCGCCGGGTGGCTAAAGCACAGCAGGTTGGCACAGTAGGGGGCACAGGTGGTGCATCAGCCAGTCAACTTGGTCATCTCGGTCAGTCGACCCGTGGCACCTGCTGGGTCTGCCCCGTGACCTGCCAGCGGGCGTTCGACACTTCACGTGGCCTCAAGGTGCACTTGGCCTGGCACAAGCGTCGTGGTGACGTCACCGCTACTTAGTTGCGATTGGCGGTTGTTGTTGGTGTAGGGTGGTGGTGGTGGTGGTAGTGGCGGTGTGATGGGGGTGGTGGTGGTGGTAGTGGCGGTGTGATGGAGGTGGTGTAGGGTGGTGGTAGTGGCGGTGTGATGGGGGTGGTGGTGGTGGTGGTGGTGGTAGTGGCGGTGTGATGGAGGTGGTGTAGGGTGGTGGTGGTGGTGGTAGTGGCGGTGTGATGGGGGTGGTGGTGGTGGTGGTAGTGGCGGTGTGATGGGGGTGGTGGTGGTGGTGGTAGTGGCGGTGTGATGGAGGTGGTGTAGGGTGGTGGTGGTGGTGGTAGTGGCGGTGTGATGGGGGTGGTGGTGGTGGTGGTAGTGGCGGTGTGATGGGGGTGGTGGTGGTGGTGGTAGTGGCGGTGTGATGGGGGTGGTGGTGGTGGTGGTAGTGGCGGTGTGATGGGGGTGGTGGTGGTGGTGGTAGTGGCGGTGTGATGGGGGTGGTGGTGGTGGTGGTAGTGGCGGTGTGATGGGGGTGGTGGTGGTGGTGGTAGTGGCGGTGCGGGTGTTGGTGGTGGTGACGGAGTGTCTCTGTCTCTGTGGCGCTGCAAGATGTGGTGGTGGTGGTGGTGGTGGTAGTGGTGGCGGTGCGGGTGGTAGTGGTGGTGACAGAGTGTCTCTGTGACGCTGCAAGATGTGGTGGTGGTGGTGGTGGTGGTAGTGGCGGTGCGGGTGTTGGTGGTGGTGACGGAGTCTCTCTGTCTCTGTGGCGCTGCAGGATGGCCGCAGGCCGTCTCGCGCGGCCCGGCCGACGGCATGGAGGTGACGGCCGACGGCGCTGGAGATCCGGCCAAGCGGCCCGCCGGCTCCACCGGCTCCTCACCGTCACCGCTGCCGCTGCCCGTGCGCTCCGTGCAACCGGCAGCGCGCTCCTGGCAGCATCGTCCTGCCGTCAAGCCGGCCCCTCAACACCACCACCTGCCTCACCATCCTCGCACGCTCGCTCCTGCTGCTGCTGCTGCTGCTGCTGTTCCTAATCCTCATCGTCAGCAGCAGCAGCAGCCGGTGCCCGTCTTGGTGAGCACTGTGGTGGTTGTGGCGGTGACGTCGTGGTTGTGGCGGTTGTGGTGGTTTGGTGGTTGTGACTTGGTGGTTGTGACGTGGTGGTTGTGGCAGTGACGTCGTGGTTGTGGTGGTTGTGGTGGTTGTGACGTGTTGGTTGTGACGTGTTTGTTGTGACGTGGTGGTTGTGGCGGTGACGTGGTGGTTGTGGCGGTGACGTCGTGGTTGTGTCGGTTGTGGTGGTTTGGTGGTTGTGACTTGGTGGTTGTGACGTGGTGGTTGTGGCAGTGACGTCGTGGTTGTGGTGGTTGTGGTGGTTGTGACGTGTTGGTTGTGACGTGTTTGTTGTGACGTGGTGGTTGTGGCGGTGACGTGGTGGTTGTGGGTGGTTGTGGTGGTTGTGGTGGTTTGGTGGTTGTGACTTGGTGGTTGTGACGTGGTGGTTGTGGCAGTGACGTCGTGGTTGTGGTGGTTGTGGTGGTTGTGACGTGTTGGTTGTGACGTGTTGGTTGTGACGTGGTGGTTGTGGCGTGGTGGTGGTTGTGGTGGTTGTGGTGGTTGTGACGTGGTTGTGGTGGTTGTGACGTGGTGGTTGTGACGTGGTGGTTGTGGTGGTTGTGACGTGGTTGTGGTGGTTGTGTTGGTTGTGACGTGGTGGTTGTGACGTGGTGGTTGTGGTGGTTGTGACGTGGTTGTGGTGGTTGTGTTGGTTGTGACGTGGTGGTTGTGACGTGACGGTTGTGGTGGTGTGGCTTGGCGTGGCAGGCAGGCGGGCAGGTGGAACTCACCGTGGTGCAGATCCAGGTGCCCAAGGAGGCCATCCTTCACCACTCGGCGCGCTCGCTCCCCGCACTCGAGCTGGGAGTCAAGCCGGACTCCCTGGAGGCCGCGAGCTCCACCACCACCGCCACCACCGCCACCACCGCCACCACCGCCACCACCGCCACCACCGCCACCACCGCCACCACCACCGCCCTCCGGCAGGAAGTGAAGGAGCTCAAGGTGGAGGTGAAGCGTCTGGAGGAGTCGGAGAGACGCCTCATGGAGGACAAGGAGTCCGTCGTGAGCCAGCTACGCAGCCAGACCGAGGTGGGGGTCACGTGGGGTGGGTCACGTGGGGGGTGGGGTGGGGTGGGTCACGTGGGGGGTGGGGTGGGTCACGTGGGGTGGGTCACGTGGGGTGGGTCACGTGGGGGGTGGGGTGGGGTGGGTCACGTGGGGGGTGGGGTGGGTCACGTGGGGTGGGTCACGTGGGGTGGGTCACGTGGGGGGTGGGGTGGGGTGGGTCACGTGGGGGGTGGGGTGGGTCACGTGGGGTGGGTCACGTGGGGTGGGTCACGTGGGAGGTGGGTCACGTGGGGTGGGTCACGTGGGGTGGGTCACGTGGGGTGGGGTGAGTCACATGGGGTGGGTCACGTGGGGGGTGGGGTGGGGTGGGGTGGGTCACGTGGGGGGTGGGGTGGGTCACGTGGGAGGTGGGTCACGTGGGGTGGGTCACGTGGGGTGGGTCACGTGGGGTGGGGTGAGTCACATGGGGTGGGTCACGTGGGGGGTGGGGTGGGTCACGTGGGGTGGGGTGGGTCACGTGGGGTGGGTCACGTGGGGTGGGTCACGTGGGGTGGGTCACGTGGGAGGTGGGTCACGTGGGGTGGGTCACGTGGGGTGGGTCACGTGGGGTGGGTCACGTGGGGTGGGGTGAGTCACATGGGGTGGGTCACGTGGGGGTTGGGGTGGGGTGGGTCACGTGGGAGGTGGGTCACGTGGGGTGGGGTGGGTCACGTGGGAGGTGGGTCACGTGGGGTGGGGTGGGTCACATGGGGTGGGTCACGTGGGCCCTGTGGTGTGGCTGACCCTCAGCGGTGCGGTTGACCCCGTACCTGGTGGCCGGTCACTCGCACACACATACACATGCACACACACACGCTCACACACACACACATACACACGCACGCACACACACACACACACACACTCGCACATACGCACACACACACACACTCGCACACACGCACACACA
Organism: Lampetra fluviatilis; assembly: GCF_964198595.1. Classification (NCBI taxonomy): domain Eukaryota; kingdom Metazoa; phylum Chordata; class Hyperoartia; order Petromyzontiformes; family Petromyzontidae; genus Lampetra; species Lampetra fluviatilis. Next base: position 4,000,843 of record NC_136340.1, on the reverse strand, counting down.
CACATACACACGCACACACACACACACGCACACTCGCACACACACACACTCGCACACACACACGCTCACACACACATACACACACTCGCACACTCGCACACACGCACACACACACATACACACGCACACACACACGCTCACACACACACACATACGCACGCACACACACACGCTCACACACACACACATACACACGCACGCACACACGCACACTCGCACACACACATACACACTCGCACACACGCACACACACGCTCACACACACATACACACACTCGCACACTCGCACACACGCACACACACATACACACACACACACTCGCACACTCGCACACACGCACACACACACACTCACACACACACACATACAACAACAACAACAACCGCCATTCGCCACTAAGTGGCGGTGACGTCACCACGACGCTTGTGCCAGGCCATGTGCACCCTGAGGCCACGTGAAGTGTCGAACGCCCGCTGGCAGGAGGTCACGGGGCAGACCCAGCAGGTGCCACGGGTCGACTGACCGAGATGACCGAGATGACTGGCTGATGCACCACCTGTGCCCCCTACTGTGCCAACTTGCTGTGCTTTAGCCACCCGGCGCTCCGCTCGTTGTTGTGAGCGTCGCTCCTCCGCCCTCCGTTGTTGTTGGAGGGCGACTGCCTCCAACTGCCCAGTAGCGTCCTTCACGAGCCTCCTCCACTGAGGCCGATCTTGACACCGCTGGTACCAGTCATCGGCAAGTCCACTCAGCTCCACGTCCTCCTGTACCACATCACTCCATCTCTTCTCTAGCCCGTGCCGCGCCCGTTTAGCCCCCTCGATCCGGCCGAACAAAAGCTGTTTAGGCATGCGGTGGCTGGGCATGCGGGCTACATGACCCAGCCAACGCAGCCTTGCCTGCCGGAGGAGCTCACTGATGGGACTTTGCCCAGATCTTTCAAGGACTTGTGAGCTCCTCACACAATCCAGCCTGGTTAAACCCAGGATGGATCGTAGGCAGGCCAGCCTAAATGTTTCCAACCGGCGAAGATGCTCCACTAGGGGGGTCCACGTTTCGCAAGCGTAGAGAAGGGAGGGAATGACCGTGGCCGAGAAGACCTGAAGCTTCGTGCGGAGCGACAGACCAGGTAGCTTCCACACAGCGTTACGCAACCGATGAAAAGATATTGCCGCTCGACTGATTCGGAGTGAGACCTCTGCTGATAAACTGGAGCCGGTCATAAGCACACTGCCCAGGTATGAGAAACTCTCCACTCTCTCCACAACTGCCCCATCACCAATTGGGAGTTGTGGGGGTGGAGTGCCCGATGGTACAAAATACCCAGGCATTTGCTTAGTTTTGGTGGGGCTGATGGTAAGGCCCCCACCTCTTAGTGGCACGCTCCAGTCTCAGCAGCAGCGTCTCCAACTCCTCTTCTGAATGAGCAGCTATTACCAAATCATCGGCATACATAACGTGGTTGACCAATAGGGAGCCATCCCTTGATCGCACCCGGGCGTCGATCAGCCTCCCATTATATCTGTACCAAATGGTAATTCCCCCGGTACAGCTATTGAAGGCTTCACGAACTACTTAGTGGCACGCTCCAGTCTCAGCAGCAGCGTCTCCAACTCCTCTTCTGAATGAGCAGCTATTACCAAATCATCGGCATACATAACGTGGTTGACCAATAGGGAGCCATCCCTTGATCGCACCCGGGCGTCGATCAGCCTCCCATTATATCTGTACCAAATGGTAATTCCCCCGGTACAGCTATTGAAGGCTTCACGAACTACGCAGTCGAAATAGATGTTAAATAATGTGGGAGCCAGAGGACATCCCTGTCGCACCCCAAGGTGTACAGGGAAAGGCTCCGACTCCCGGCCACGTAGTTTTACCCGGGCCCGCTCACCATCATGAAGGTCCTTAATGATCGTGAGCAGAGGGTCAGGGACTCCGAAAGCACGAAGAACAACCCAGAGGCCAGTCCTACTGATGGTATCATAGGCCTTGACCAGGTCAATAAAGCAGAGATGTAGGTCTTTTTGGAATTCCCTACACCTCTGCTGTAGCAGACGGACAGAAAATATGGCATCTGTGCAGGACCGCCCTTTCCTGAAACCGCATTGGGGCTCCGCAAGCCTCTCCTCAGCGTGCCTAGCAAGGCGATGTTGAATAATCCTTGCCAGGACCTTACCCGGCACACTGAGGAGTGAGATGCCCCTGTAGTTGTTACAGTCGGTACGGTCCCCCTTCTTAAAGAGGGGGACCACCAGGGCATCCTTCCAGTCCTGCGGAACCCGTCCAGTGGTCCAGACTGTTGTTATGATGTCATATAGGGCAGTCTGTGCACAAACGCCACCCTCCCTCAGCATTTCGCTTGGGAGATCATCTCTGCCCGGTGCCTTCCCTGGTCTCAGACTCCGGATCGCCCTCAGTACTTCCTCAACAGCTGGTACCTCAGCCAGCCACTCACAGGGGGTGACCTCTTCCAATATTTGAGGCACCGCAGCCTCAGCAGGGTTATCCCCACTTTGTGCCATGATGTTTTCCTGGCTGAGAGATTTTCCCTCCCCCAGGACCTCACAGAAATGCTCAGCAAATCTGCAAACCTGTTCCTGGGGGTCGGAGATTGGATCACCGTTTTTTCCTCTAATGATGGTAATAGGTGTGGCGCTGCAGGTTACTTTTTTGATGGAGTTAAATAGTGATTTGTGATCGCGGGCCACTGAGGCAGACTCCATCTCCTCAGCAACCCGCGACCACCACCCATCCTTACAGCGCCTTACGGCTCTCCGAACCTCCGAGCGAAGGCTGCGGTAAACCTCCTCATTCTCTGACGTGGGATGCTGTAGGCGATGAGAGTGGGCCTGTCGCTTTTTCTCAATTAACCTGAACACCTCCTCCGTCAGCCAGGGTTTCTGGGGAGGTCTGGACCGCGTACCCAAAGCAGCCATTGCAGCTGCATGAGTCACAGTCTTAAACCTCGCCCATTTACCCTCGACATCAGGTGGAGTGGGGGACGATGCCAACCCCAGCTGCAAGCAATGATGAAATTCTCGCTTGCAACTTTCATCAGCTAGCTGAGACCAGGCCACTTTTGGTTGGAATGGGGTCCTGGGTGTACACCCACCACCGGAGTGGAAGAATGGCAGGCGCATCTTACAGATGACTAGTCGATGGTCAGAGGTCAGATCAGCTCCACGGTAGGTCCTGGTGTCAAGGACATGGGCTCGCATCCGCTGGTCCGTCACTATGTAGTCCAGCAGATGTTCTTGCTTGGACCCGGCATGTATCCATGATGTTGTGTGGATGCGCCGATGCCGGAAGAGCGTGTTGGTAATTACAAGCCCATGGGCTGCACAAAAATCTAGCAGCCTCCTACCGTTATTATTGAGCTGATCTGGCCCATGCCCTCCAATCACTCCAGACCAGGTGCCAGCATCATGACCAACTCGGGCATTGAAGTCACCCAACAAGATGACTCTGTCCCGAGTGGCCACTTTAGCCAGCACCTGTGACAGGAGGTCATAGAAAGCGTCTGACTCATCGGCTTTGCCTGCATCCCTCCACGGATGTTCGTCTTCGGTGGGGGCGTAAGTAACCACGACCACCACTCCTCGCCTCTGGTTGATGGGAAGGCGAGCCCAAAGTATCCTGGGGCTTACAGCTTCCCACACCTCACCGCCACGCTCCCACGCGCCCTTCATTCTTTTGTTCAGAAGAAGAGCCACACCCTGTTGTTTGGCAGTCTCCTGCCCCGAGTAGAGGACTGTCCACCCCTCATGGTGGCAGGAGCCAGAACCGGTCCACCGGACCTCCTGAATGCCACAGAGATCCAGGCGGTACCGGTCCAGCTCCCGACAGAGGAGTGGCAGCCTCTCCTCCGCAGTGAGCGTTCGAACATTCCACGTGGCCATCCGCAATGGTTTTTCGTTGTTTCTGGAGGAGCCCCGAGGGTGAAAATTCAATCTCCTGGCTCCGCCAAATGGGGTTTGGCCAGGAGACGTCATAAAAGCCTGACCCCCCGGGGCCTCCGGCACAAGCTTATTAATTACAGGTTCATGTTTAATTCGTAGTTTAGTGGTGGTTAATTGAAGGTGGAGGGGTTACCAGCCCCTCGCACCCGTCCAGAGCCCCCGTTTAGCCACTGTGGTGGTCACAGACGCCATGAGGGGAGAGGCCAATGGGCATTGGCCCTCCCCCCACAGCACTGCCCACGACAGTGTTGCCCGTCCGGCACCGCGAGGAGGTAGGAGGTTGTTTTGCCGGACATACACACGCACGCACACACGCACACTCGCACACACACACACACTCGCACACTCGCACACACACACACGCACACACGCACACTCGCACACACGCACACACTCACACACACACACATACACACGCACGCACACACGCACATACACGCACACTCGCACATACACGCACACGCGCACACACACGCACACACGCGCACACACGCGCACACACACACACACGCACCCCGTGACCACCCTGTGACCACCCCGTGACCACCCCGTGACCACCCCGCCCTCCCTCCCGCCCTCCGCAGGTGAACCGAGAGCTGAAGAAGCTGCTGGTGGCGTCCGTGGGGGACGACCTGCAGTTCCACTTTGAGCGAGCGGTGCGCGAGCGTGGCCGCCTGCAGGCGGAGGCGCAGGAGCTGTCCCGCAGCCTGGCGGGCAGCGCGGAGCAGCTGGAGCGCAGTGCCATCCAGTGCGACGTGTGGAGGAGCAAGTTCCTGGCCAGCCGGTGAGCGCGTGTGCGTGTGTGCGTGTGAGTGCGTGTGAGTGCGTGTGAGTGCGTGAGTGCGTGAGTGTGTGTGTGAGTGTGTGTGAGTGTGTGTGAGTGTGTGTGAGTGCGTGTGAGTGCGTGTGCGTGTGCCTGACTATCTAGACCCTAGGCCCAGGAAAGCCTGGCTCTCTCGGCTTTAACCTCAGGAACAGGAGAGTCTGGCTCTGTAGGCCTGAGCCTCAGGAACAGGAAAGCCTGGCTCTGTAGGCCTGAGCCTCAGGAACAGGAAAGCCTGGCTTTGTAGGCCTGAGCCTCAGGAACAGGAAAGCCTGGCTCTGTAGGCCTGAGCCTCAGGAACAGGAGAGCCTGGCTCTGTAGGCCTGAGCCTCAGGAACAGGAAAGCCTGGCTCTGTAGGTCTGAGCCTCAGGAACAGGAAAGCCTGGCTCTGTAGGCCTGAGCCTCAGGAACAGGAAAGCCTGGCTCTGTAGGTCTGAGCCTCAGGAACAGGAAAGCCTGGCTCTGTAGGCCTGAGCCTCAGGAACAGGAAAGCCTGGCTCTGTAGGCTTGAGCCTCAGGAACAGGAAAGCCTGGCTCTGTAGGCCTGAGCCTCAGGAACAGGAGAGCCTGGCTCTGTAGGCCTGAGCCTCAGGAACAGGAAAGCCTGGCTCTGTAGGCCTGAGCCTCAGGAACAGGAAAGCCTGGCTCTGTAGGCCTGAGCCTCAGGAACAGGAAAGCCTGGCTCTGTAGGCCTGAGCCTCAGGAACAGGAAAGCCTGGCTCTGTAGGCCTGAGCCTCAGGAACAGGAAAGCCTGGCTCTGTAGGCCTGAGCCTCAGGAACAGGAAAGCCTGGCTCTGTAGGCCTGAGCCTCAGGAACAGGAGAGCCTGGCTCTGTAGGCCTGAGCCTCAGGAACAGGAAAGCCTGGCTCTGTAGGCCTGAGCCTCAGGAACAGGAGAGCCTGGCTCTGTAGGCCTGAGCCTCAGGAACAGGAAAGCCTGGCTCTGTAGGCCTGAGCCTCAGGAACAGGAGAGCCTGGCTCTGTAGGCCTGAGCCTCAGGAACAAGAAAGCCTGGCTCTGTAGGCCTGAGCCTCAGGAACAGGAAAGCCTGGCTCTGTAGGCCTGAGCCTCAGGAACAGGAAAGCCTGGCTCTGTAGGCCTGAGCCTCAGGAACAGGAAAGCCTGGCTCTGTAGGCCTGAGCCTCAGGAACAGGAGAGCCTGGCTCTGTAGGCCTGAGCCTCAGGAACAAGAAAGTCTGGCTCTGTAGGCCTGAGCCTCAGGAACAGGAAAGCCTGGCTCTGTAGGCCTGAGCCTCAGGAACAGGAAAGCCTGGCTCTGTAGGCCTGAGCCTCAGGAAACAGGAAAGCATGGCTCTGTAGGTCTGAGCCTCAGGAACAGGAAAGCCTGGCTCTGTAGGCCTGAGCCTCAGGAACAGGAAAGCCTGGCTCTGTAGGCCTGAGCCTCAGGAACAGGAAAGCCTGGCTCTGTAGGCCTGAGCCTCAGGAACAGGAGAGCCTGGCTCTGTAGGCCTGAGCCTCAGGAACAGGAAAGCCTGGCTCTGTAGGCCTGAGCCTCAGGAACAGGAAAGCCTGGCTCTGTAGGCCTGAGCCTCAGGAACAGGAAAGCCTGGCTCTGTAGGCCTGAGCCTCAGGAACAGGAAAGCCTGGCTCTGTAGGCCTGAGCCTCAGGAACAGGAAAGCCTGGCTCTGTAGGCCTGAGCCTCAGGAACAGGAAAGCCTGGCTCTGTAGGCCTGAGCCTCAGGAACAAGAAAGCCTGGCTCTGTAGGCCTGAGCCTCAGGAACAAGAAAGCCTGGCTCTGTAGGCCTGAGCCTCAGGAACAGGAGAGCCTGGCTCTGTAGGCCTGAGCCTCAGGAACAGGAAAGCCTGGCTTTCCTAGGCCTGAGCCTCAGGAACAGGAGAGCCTGGCTCTGTAGGCCTGAGCCTCAGGTACAGGAGAGCCTGGCTCTGTAGGCCTGAGCCTCAGGAACAGGAAAGCCTGGCTCTGTAGGCCTGAGCCTCAGGAACAGGAAAGCCTGGCTCTGTAGGCCTGAGCCTCAGGAACAGGAAAGCCTGGCTCTGTAGGCCTGAGCCTCAGGAACAGGAAAGCCTGGCTCTGTAGGCCTGAGCCTCAGGAACAGGAAAGCCTGGCTCTGTAGGCCTGAGCCTCAGGAACAGGAAAGCCTGGCTCTGTAGGCCTGAGCCTCAGGAACAGGAGAGCCTGGCTCTGTAGGCCTGAGCCTCAGGAACAGGAAAGCCTGGCTCTCCTAGGCCTGAGCCTCAGGAATAGGAGAGCCTGGCTCTGTAGGCCTGAGCCTCAGGTACAGGAGAGCCTGGCTTTGTAGGCCTGAGCCTCAGGCACAGGAGAGCCTGGCTCTGTAGGCCTGAGCCTCAAGAACAGGAAAGCCTGGCTCTGTAGGCCTGAGCCTCAGGAACAGGAAAGCCTGGCTCTGTAGGCCTGAGCCTCAGGAACAGGAAAGCCTGGCTCTGTAGGCCTGAGCCTCAGGTACAGGAGAGCCTGGCTCTGTAGGCCTGAGCCTCAGGAACAGGAAAGCCTGGCTCTGTAGGCCTCATGCCCAGGAAATCGTGGTCCTCTAGCCCCAGAAAAGCCTGCTTCTCTAGCTGCAGGAAAGTCTAGTTCCCTAAGCACAGGAAAGCCTGGCTCTCTAGGCCTTCAGCCCAGCTGAGCCTGGCTATCTAGGCCCTAGGCCCACCTGGTTCTCTAAACCCAGGAAAGTCTAGTTCTTTAGGCCTTCAGCCCAGTAGAGCCTGGCTCTCTAGGCCCAGGAAAGCCTGGTTATCTAGGCCTTAGGCCCAGCAAAACCTGGCTCGCTAAGCCTTAGCCTCAGGAACAGGAAAGCCTGGCTCTGTAGGCCTGAGCCTCAGGAACAATAAAGCCTGGCTCTGTAGGCCTTAGCCTCAGGTACAGGAGAGCCTGGCTCTGTAGGCCTGAGCCTCAGGAACAGGAGAGCCTGGCTCTGTATGCCTGAGCCTCAGGAACAGGAAAGCCTGGCTCTGTAGGCCTGAGCCTCAGGAACAGGAGAGCCTGGCTCTGTAGGCCTTAGCCTCAGGTACAGGAGAGCCTGGCTCTGTAGGCCTGAGCCTCAGGAACAGGAAAGCCTGGCTCTGTAGGCCTGATCCTCAGGAACAGGAGATCCTGGCTCTGTAGGCCTTAGCCTCAGGTACAGGAGAGCCTGGCTCTGTAGGCCTGAGCCTCAGGAACAGGAAAGCCTGGCTCTGTAGGCCTGAGCCTCAGGAACAGGAAAGCCTGGCTCTGTAGGCCTGAGCCTCAGGAACAGGAGAGCCTGGCTCTGTAGGCCTTAGCCTCAGGAACAAGAAAGCCTGGCTCTGTAGGCCTGAGCCTCAGGAACAGGAAAGCCTGGCTCTGTAGGCCTGAGCCTCAGGAACAAGAAAGCCTGGCTCTGTAGGCCTTAGCCTCAGGTACAGGAGAGCCTGGAGCTCTAGGCCCTAGGCCCAGGAAAGCCTGGATCTCTAGGCCCGTATTTGCCGTTGAATGTGCTGTGTATCCTCACATCATCATACCTGGTTATGGTCGTGTTGAGACTCTTAATGTCATTAGCAGTGATTGTGTGGCGTTATGTCCGCGTCTGTGTGGGGGGAGCGGTGGCGCAGCGGTGAGCGCTACGCCGCACTACGAGCCTGGCAAGAGTCCCGAGTTCGATTCCCGCTCACGGTCCAGGCCCTCCCCCCGTAGATCAACTCAGCCTCAGATGAGTAGCTGGTGCAGCGGTGTGTAGTGAACATCGCCACCAGAGGGAGACAAAGGCGGCCTGGCGTGGTGCTGGCCACCCACCCCCTCGTGTGCCACGGGTCCTGCTGCTGCTGCTGCTGCTGCCGGCTACTCAGGGCAGAGCTCGCAAACGGGTTTTGATTCCTTACCCCCCGTACCCGTACCCGGCCGCACCAGGGTCGCAAACGGCTACCCGTACCCGGCCGTACCCGTACCCTACCCGTACCCGGCCGGTTACGGGTAGGGTACGGGTATCGGGTACCCGATTGCGACCTCTGGGATGAAGCCATGTTGCAGGCGCGGGTGGGTTGATTCTAGAAACTTGAATTGTGGGAAGAGACAAGACGTTGGGAAATGAGTGACAAACGGTGACTCACCAGTGACTCACGGCCTACCCGTACCCGTACCAGGCCGCACCAGGGTCGCAAATGGGTACCCGTACCCGGCTGGGTACAGGTAGCCGGGTATCGGGTAGGGTACGGGTATCGGGTACCCGGTTGCGACCTCTGACTGACGGCACTTTCCCCGACAGCGTAGCTGTCAACCCACACGCTTTACCCCGTGTTCTTGTGCAGGGTAATTGAGTCTTCAGGTCCATACGGCGTACAGCCGTTTCAATACGGGGGGAGGGAAACTAAATCGTGTCTATTTGTTTGAGATAATAGGTTTTTTACCCTTCTATCTGGCAACAAAACTGACACCTTTTTACAAGGAGTCATGTTTGCATAGACCACAATACCTGCAGTCATAATGCAAACAAAAAACATAACTCTGATAATATGCACTGTCCTTGAAGTTGATTGGTCCACACCCGAGACAGCTTTCCTTAGAGCCTAGTCTCACATGGGTTGGACCAGATGACGCCAAAAGGCGCACAACTCAAAGACAATGCACCATCAGAGTATGAGAGCTCGGGGCAAGCATCTACACTATGGGAACCTCATTTGCCAGTAAAAATATGATAATTGGTTTTTTACCCTTCTATCTGGCAACAAAACTGACACCTTTTGGCGTCATCTGGTCCAACCCATGTGAGACTAGGCTCTAAGGAAAGCTGTCTCGGGTGTGGACCAATCCACTTCAAGGACAGTGCACATACATTATCAGAGTTATGTCTTTTGTTTGTATTATGACTGCAGCTATTGCGGTCTATGCAAACATGACTCCTTGTAAAAAGGTGTCAGTTTTGTTGCCAGATAGAAGGGTAAAAAACCAATTATCATATTTTTACTGGCAAATGAGGTTCCCATAGTGTAGAACAATACAGCTGTGTTAAGATGTTAAAACTCCAAACTGAAACCTGTTACAAGGAATCGTGTCTGCATTAACCACAATACTTGTGGTCAGAATGCAAACAAAAAACACTGATAATATATCATTCATTGTCCTTGAAACTGATTGGTCCACACCAGAGACGGCTTTCTTTTGAGCCTCGTCTCAAACGGTGTCAGACCAGAGGATGCCGACAGGCGAGCTCTGTTTGTGTTTCTCCCTCGCGGCGGGACGTTGTAGGATGAACGTTGAGGTTGATAAGGGCCACGGGGTGACCGATACGGTCTGAATCGGCCTGTAGCGAGGTGGGGGCGCTGACAAGGAGTGGCAGTTGTGGGGGGCAGTCAGTCTCAAGGTCTCAGGGGGGAGCTTTGTGCTGTGGGGGGCAGTCAGTCTGAAGGCCTCAAGGGGGAGCTTTGTGCTGTGGGGGGCAGTCAGTCTGAAGGCCTCAAGGGGGAGCTTTGTGCTGTGGGGGGCAGTCAGTCTGAAGGCCTCAAGGGGGAGCTTTGTGCTGTGCGTGTGTGTGCGTGCGTGTGTGTGCGTGCGTGTGTGTGCGTGTGTGTGCGTGTGTGTGTGTGCGTGTGTGTGCGTGCGTGTGCGTGTGTGTGCGTGCGTGTGTGTGTGCGTGCGTGCGCGTGTGTGTGCGTGCGCAGGGTCATGTCGGAGGAGCTGGCGGGCGCCCGTGTGCACGCCCTGCGCTCGTTCCGGGAGGCGCAGGGCGCCGTTCACGACCTGTTCAGCGAGCGCACGCAGCTCTGCGTCGACCTGCAGGACACGCACCGGTGAGTCTCCCTGTGGCACCCCACGGCGACTCACACCCCACGGCGACTCACACCCCGTGGCGACCCGCACCGCTGAGTCTCCCTGTGGCACCCCACGGCGACTCACACCCCACGGCGACTCACACCCCGTGGCGACCCGCACCGCTGAGTCTCGCTGTGGCACCCCACGGCGACTCACACCCCACGGCGACTCACACCCCACGGCGACTCACACCCCACGGCGACTCACACCCCACGGCGACTCACACCCCACGGCGACTCACACCCCACGGCGACTCACACCCCGTGGCGACTCACACCCCGTGGCGACCCGCACCGCTGAGTCTCGCTGTGGCACCCCACGGCGACTCACACCCCACGGCGACTCACACCCCACGGCGACTCACACCCCACGGCGACTCACACCCCACGGCGACTCACACCCCACGGCGACTCACACCCCACGGTGACTCACACCCCGTGGCGACTCACACCCCACGGCGACACGCACCGCTGAGTCTCGCTGTGGCACCCCACGGCGCTGCAGGCTACTGGAGGAGCTGGTGCTGGCGCTGCAGTGGGGCAGGCAGCCCACGTACACACACACTCACACACTCACACTCGTGTACACACACACACTCACACGTACCCTGTGTGTGTGTGTGCTGCAGGCTGCTGGAGGAGCTGGTGCTAGCGCTACAGTGGGGCAGGCAGCCTACGTACACACACTCACTCACACGTGTACACACTCGCACGTACACACACTCACACGTGTACACGCACACACACACTCACACACACACTCACACGTGTGTGTGTGTGTGTGTGCGTGTATGTGTACACGTGTGTGCACGCTGCAGGCTACTGGAGGAGCTGGTGCTGGCGCTGCAGTGGGGCAGGCAGCCCACGTACTCACACACTCACACACTCACACACACTCACACACACACTCACACGTGTGTGTGTGTGTGTGCTGCAAGCTACCGGAGGAGCTGGTGCTGGCGCTGCAGTGGGGCAGGCAGCCCACGTACACACACACTCACACACTCACACTCGTGTACACACAACAACAACAACAACCGCCATTCGCCACTAAGTGGCGGTGACGTCACCACGACGCTTGTGCCAGGCCATGTGCACCTTGAGGCCACGTGAAGTGTCGAACGCCCGCTGGCAGGAGGTCACGGGGCAGACCCAGGTGCCACGGGTCGACTGACCGAGATGACCGAGATGACTGGCTGATGCACCACCTGTGCCCCCTACTGTGCCAACTTGCTGTGCTTTAGCCACCCGGCGCTCCGCTCGTTGTTGTGAGCGTCGCTCCTCCGCCCTCCGTTGTTGTTGGAGGGCGACTGCCTCCAACTGCCCAGTAGCGTCCTTCACGAGCCTCCTCCACTGAGGCCGATCTTGACACCGCTGGTACCAGTCATCGGCAAGTCCACTCAGCTCCACGTCCTCCTGTACCACATCACTCCATCTCTTCTCTAGCCCGTGCCGCGCCCGTTTAGCCCCCTCGATCCGGCCGAACAAAAGCTGTTTAGGCATGCGGTGGCTGGGCATGCGGGCTACATGACCCAGCCAACGCAGCCTTGCCTGCCGGAGGAGCTCACTGATGGGACTTTGCCCAGATCTTTCAAGGACTTGTGAGCTCCTCACACAATCCAGCCTGGTCAAACCCAGGATGGATCGTAGGCAGGCCAGCCTAAATGTTTCCAACCGGCGAAGATGCTCCACTAGGGGGGTCCACGTTTCGCAAGCGTAGAGAAGGGAGGGAATGACCGTGGCCGAGAAGACCTGAAGCTTCGTGCGGAGCGACAGACCAGGTAGCTTCCACACAGCGTTACGCAACCGATGAAAAGATATTGCCGCTCGACTGATTCGGAGTGAGACCTCTGCTGATAAACTGGAGCTGGTCATGAGCACACTGCCCAGGTATGGGAAACTCTCTACTCTCTCCACAACTGCCCCATCACCGATTGGGAGTTGTGGGGGCGGAGTGCCCGATGGTACAAAATACCCAGGCAGGTGCTTAGTTTTGGTGGGGCTGATGGTAAGGCCCCACCTCTTAGTGGCACACTCCAGCCTCAGCAGCAGCGTCTCCAACTCCTCTTCTGAATGAGCAGCTATTACCAAATCATCGGCATACATAACGTGGTTGACCAATAGGGAGCCATCCCTTGATCGCACCCGGGCGTCGATCAGCCTCCCATTATATCTGTACCAAATGGTAATTCCCCCGGTACAGCTATTGAAGGCTTCACGAACTACGCAGTCGAAATAGATGTTAAATAATGTGGGAGCCAGAGGACATCCCTGTCGCACCCCAAGGTGTACAGGGAAAGGCTCCGACTCCCGGCCACGTAGTTTTACCCGGGCCCGCTCACCATCATGAAGGTCCTTAATGATCGTGAGCAGAGGGTCAGGGACTCCGAAAGCACGAAGAACAACCCAGAGCCCAGTCCTACTGATGGTATCATAGGCCTTGACCAGGTCAATAAAGCAGAGATGTAGGTCTTTTTGGAATTCCCTACACCTCTGCTGTAGCAGACGGACAGAAAATATGGCATCTGTGCAGGACCGCCCTTTCCTGAAACCACATTGGGGCTCCGCAAGCCTCTCCTCAGCATGCCTAGCAAGGCGATGTTGAATAATCCTTGCCAGGACCTTACCCGGCACACTGAGGAGTGAGATGCCCCTGTAGTTGTTACAGTCTGTGCGGTCCCCCTTCTTAAAGAGGGGGACCACCAGGGCATCCTTCCAGTCCTGCGGAACCCGTCCAGTGGTCCAGACTGTTGTTATGATGTCATATAGGGCAGTCTGTGCACAAACGCCACCCTCCCTCAGCATTTCGCCTGGGAGATCATCTCTGCCCGGTGCCTTCCCTGGTCTCAGACTCCGGATCGCCCTCAGTACTTCCTCAACAGCCGGTACCTCAGCCAGCCACTCACAGGGGGTGACCTCTTCCAATATTTGAGGCACCGCAGCCTCAGCAGGGTTATCCCCACTTTGTGCCATGATGTTTTCCTGGCTGAGAGATTTTCCCTCCCCCAGGACCTCACAGAAATGCTCAGCAAATCTGCAAACCTGTTCCTGGGGGTCGGAGATTGGATCACCGTTTTTTCCTCTAATGATGGTAATAGGTGTGGCGCTGCAGGTTACTTTTTTGATGGAGTTAAATAGTGATTTGTGATCGCGGGCCACTGAGGCAGACTCCATCTCCTCAGCAACCCGCGACCACCACCCATCCTTACAGCGCCTTACGGCTCTCCGAACCTCCGAGCGAAGGCTGCGGTAAACCTCCTCATTCTCTGACGTGGGATGCTGTAGGCGATGAGAGTGGGCCTGTCGCTTTTTCTCAATTAACCTGAACACCTCCTCCGTCAGCCAGGGTTCCCGGGGAGGTCTGGACCGCGTACCCAAAGCAGCCATTGCAGCTGCATGAGTCACAGTCTTAAACCTCGCCCATTTACCCTCGACATCAGGTGGAGTGGGGGACGATGCCAACCCCAGCTGCAAGCGATGATGAAATTCTCGCTTGCAACTTTCATCAGCTAACTTAGACCAGGCCACTTTTGGTTGGAATGGGATCCTGGGTGTACACCCACCACCGGAGTGGAAGAATGGCAGGCGCATCTTACAGATGACTAGTCGATGGTCAGAGGGCAGATCAGCTCCACGGTAGGTCCTGGTGTCAAGGACATGGGCTCGCATCCGCTGGTCCGTCACTACGTAGTCCAGCAGATGTTCTTGCTTGGACCCGGCATGCATCCATGATGTTGTGTGGATGCGCCGATGCCGGAAGAGCGTGTTGGTAATTACAAGCCCATGGGCTGCACAGAAATCTAGCAGCCTCCTACCGTTGTTATTGAGCTGATCTGGCCCATGCCTTCCAATCACTCCAGACCAGGTGCCAGCATCATGACCAACTCGGGCATTGAAGTCACCCAACAAGATGACTCTGTCCCGAGTGGCCACTTTAGCCAGCACCTGTGACAGTAGGTCATAGAAAGCGTCTGACTCATCGGCTTTGCCTGCATCCCTCCACGGATGTTCGTCTTCGGTGGGGGCGTAAGTAACCACGACCACCACTCCTCGCCTCTGGTTGATGGGAAGGCGAGCCCAAAGTATCCTGGGGCTTACAGCTTCCCACACCTCACCGCCACGCTCCCACGCCCCCTTCATTCTTTTGTTCAGAAGAAGAGCCACACCCTGTTGTTTGGCAGTCTCCTGCCCCGAGTAGAGGACTGTCCACCCCTCATGGTGGCAGGAGCCAGAACCGGTCCACCGGACCTCCTGAATGCCACAGAGATCCAGGCGGTACCGGTCCAGCTCCCGACAGAGGAGTGGCAGCCTCTCCTCCGCAGTGAGCGTTCGAACATTCCACGTGGCCATCCGCAATGGTTTTTCGTTGTTACTGGAGGAGCCCCGAGGGTTAAAATTCAATCTCCTGGCTCCGCCAAATGGGGTTTGGCCAGGAGACGTCATAAAAGCCTGACCCCCCGGGGCCTCCGGCACAAGCTTATTAATTACAGGTTTATGTTTAAATCGTAGTTTAGTGGTGGTTAATTGAAGGTGGAGGGGTTACCAGCCCCTCGCACCCGTCCAGAGCCCCCGTTTAGCCACTGTGGTGGTCACAGACGCCATGAGGGGAGAGGCCAATGGGCATTGGCCCTCCCCCCACAGCACTGCCCACGACAGTGTTGCCCGTCCGGCACCGCGAGGAGGTAGGAGGTTGTTTTGCCGGACTCACACACACACACGTGTACACACACACGTGTACACACACACACTCACGTACACCCCGTGTGTGTGTGTGTGCGCACTGCAGGCTACTGGAGGAGCTGGTGCTGGCGCTGCAGTGGGGCAGGCAGCCCACGTACGCGCTGGGCGCCACGCGGCGTGCCCACACCAGCCTGGAGCTGGCCGAGGCCTGCGCCACGCTCGCCGCACTGCTCACACAGCGCCTGCTGGGGGGACACAGCGGCGGGGCGGTGAAGTCATCGCCGCCGCCACCAGCTGCTGCTGCTGCTGCTGGTGCTGGTGGTGGTGCTGGTGGTGGTGCTGCTGGTGGTGGTGGTGGTGCTACAGTGGCGGCAGTGCAGGCTCCGGCGCAGCTGTGCAGCACGGCCGCTGAGAGGATGGCGCAGCAGGTGAGTGGCGACCGCTGGTGGCGGTTGTGGTGGTGTGTCGGTGCGTGTCGGTGTGTGTGTCTGTGTGTGTCTGTGTGTGTGTCGGTACGTGTCGGTACGTGTCTGTGTGTGTCTGTGTGTCGGTGTGTGTCGGTGCGTGTTGGTGCGTGTCAGTGCGTGTGTCTGTGTATGTCAGTGTGTGTGTGTCTGTGTGTGTCTGTGTGTGTGTCGGTACGTGTCGGTACGTGTCTGTGTGTGTGTCGGTGCGTGTCAGTGCGTGTGTCTGTGTGTGTCAGTGTGTGTGTGTCTGTGTGTGTCTGTGTGTGTCTGTGTGTGTGTCGGTGTGTGTGTCGGTACGTGTCGGTGCGTGTCGGTGTGTGTGTCGGTGCGTGTCAGTGCGTGTGTCTGTGTGTGTCAGTGTGTGTGTGTCTGTGTGTGTCTGTGTGTGTGTCGGTGTGTGTGTCGGTACGTGTCGGTACGTGTCAGTGTGTGTCTGTGTGTGTCTGTGTGTGTGTCTGTGCGTGTCAGTGTGTGTGTCGGTGCGTGTCAGTGCGTGTGTCTGTGTGTGTCAGTGTGTGTGTGTCTGTGTGTGTCTGTGTGTGTGTCGGTGTGTGTGTCGGTGTGTGTCGGTACGTGTCAGTGTGTGTCTGTGTGTGTCTGTGTGTGTCTGTGTGTCAGTGCATGTCTGTACGTGTCTGTGCGTGTCCATACGTTTCCGTACCGTGCGTGTGTCTGTCTTTGTGTCCGTACCGTGCCTGCGCGTGTCTGTAGCTGTCTGTGCGTGTCCTCACCGCGTGAGCGTGTCCGCTCTGCAGGTGCTCCGGATGAGCGAGGTGAGGATGGCCGACCCGATGATGGTGGACGACGCCGCCGGCTCCGGCGTCACCGGGCGCCTGCTGCCCGGCAAGCCGAGCACCGCCGGGCGCTTCCACCCGTACACGCACACGCGCCAGGAGCACATCACCTTCACCTGCTGCAGGCGCTGCACCGGCGACATCATCGTCGTGTGATGGCGGCGGCGGTGGCGCGAACGACGGATGATGACGATGATGACGACGATGACGATGGTGACAATGACGACGACGATGATGACGACGATGATGACGACGACGACGACGACGACGATGATGATGATGACGACGATGATGATGATGATGACGACGATGATGATGATGATGACGACGATGATGATGATGATGATGACGACGACGATGACGATGGTGACGATGACGACGACGACGATGACGACGATGATGACGACGATGACGATGGTGACAATGACGACGACGATGATGACGATGACGACGACGATGACGATGATGACGACGATGATGATGATGACGACGTTGACGGCGGTGACAATGATGACGACGATGATGATGACGGCGATGACGACGACGACGACGATGACGACGATGACGACGATGATGACGACGTTGACGGCGGTGACAATGATGACGACGATGATGATGACGATGACGACGATGATGATGACGATGACGACGATGATGACGATGATGACGACGATGACGACGATGATGACGACGATGATGACGACGATGATGATGACGATGGTGATAATCATTACGACGATGACGTTAATGATGATTATTCATTTTTTGGTTAACAAAAATCTCAACGCGTTCCGTGTCAACAACGCTGAGTTTGTGTGCGTTTCTGTGTGTCTGTGTCAGTCTGTGTGTCTATGTGTGTGTTTCTGTGTCTGTGTCTATGTGTGTCTGTGTCAGTCTGGCTGTGTCAGTCTGTGTGTTTCTGTGTCTGTGTCAGTCTGTGTGTCTATGTGTATGTTTCTGTGTGTGTGTCTATGTGTGTGTCTGTGTGTCTGTGTCAGTCTGGCTGTGTCAGTCTGTGTGTTTCTGTGTCTGTGTCAGTCTGAGTGTTTGTGTGGGTTTGTGTGTATCTGTGTGTGTTTCTGTGTGTGTTTGTGTGTGTCTGTGTGTGTATGTGTGTGTGTATGAGTCGGTGTGTGTGTGTGGGTCTATGTGTGTCTGTGTGTGTGTATGAGTCTATGTGACAAAGGTTCCCCGTATAGCTTTAACAGACCGTTCGGGGCAAGTGCTGCTCTCCACAACACACACACACAGACACACACACAGACAGCCACACACAAAGACACACGCACAGACACACACAGACACACACACAGACACACACAAATACACACAAAGACACACAGACAGACACACAAAGACAGACACACACACAGACACACACAGACACACACATAACCAGGTGTTGTTGTTGACACGAAGTGTGTCGTTGTTGTTGGCTGTACTTCTGCTCCACCATCACCACCACTGCCAGCAGCTGTAGCTGCAGCTGCAGCAACTGCAGCAACTGCAGCAGCAACTGCAGCAGCAGCAGCTGCAGCTGCAGCAGCAGCAGCTGCAGCTGCAGCAGCAGCAGCTGCAGCAGCAGCAGCAGCTGCAGCAGCAGCAGCTGCAGCAGCAGCAGCAACTGCAGCAGCAGCAGCTGCAGCAGCAGCAGCTGCAGCAGCAGCAGCTGCAGCAGCAGCAGCAGCAACTGCAGCAGCAGCAACTGCAGCAGCAGCAGCTGCAGCAGCAGCAGCTGCAGCAGCAGCAGCAGCAACTGCAGCAGCAGCAACTGCAGCAGCAGCAGCAGCTGCAGCAGCAGCAGCAGCTGCAGCAGCAGTAGCAGCTGCAGCAGCAGCAGCAGCTCCAGCTGCAGCAGCTGCAGCAGCAGCTGCAGCAGCAGTAGCAGCTGCAGCAGCAGCTGCAGCAGCAGCAGCTGCAGTAGTAGCAGCTGCAGCAGCAGCAGCAGCAGCTGCAGCAGCAGCAGCAGCAGCAGCTGCTGCAGCAGCAGCAGCTGCAGCAGGTTCACGGTGTTCAATAAAATTCCACATTCCCGTACCAGGGTCCAGCACAACCCACGTGCTCACCTGTGTGTGTGTGGTGGAAGTTGTGATGCAGCAGTGGGTGGTGAGTGGTGAGTGGTTGGTGAGTGAGTGAGTGGTTGGTGGGTGAGTGGTGAGTGAGTGGTTGGTGAGTGAGTGAGTGGTGAGTGAGTGGGTGAGTGAGTTAGTGGTGGGTGAGTAGTGAGTGAGTGGTGGGTGAGTGGTGGGTGAGTGGTGAGTGAGCGGTGGGTGAGTGAGTGAGTGGTGGGTGAGTGAGTGAGTGGTGGGTGAGTAGTGAGTGAGTGGTGGGTGAGTGGTGAGTTAGTGAGTGGTGAGTTAGTGGTGAGTGAGTGAGTTGTGGGTGAGTGGTGAGTGAGTGGTGAGTGAGTGAGTGAGTGGTGAGTAAGTGGTGAGTTAGTGGTGGGTGAGTTAGTGGTGAGTGAGTGAGTTGTGGGTGAGTGAGTGGTGGGCGAGTAAGTGAGTGGTGGGTGAGTAGTGATTGAGTGAGTGAGTGAGTGGTGGGTGAGTAGTGAGTGAGTGGTGAGTGAGTGGTGGGTGAGTGGTGGGTGAGTAGTGAGTGAGTGAGTGGTAGGTGTGTGGTGAGTGAGTGGTGAGTGAGTGGTGGGTGAGTGAGTGGTAGGTGTGTGGTGAGTGAGTGGTGAGTTAGTGGTGAGTGGTGAGTGAGTGGTGGGTGAGTAGTGATTGAGTGGTGAGTGAGTGAGTGAGTGGTGGGTGAGTGAGTGAGTGGTGGGTGAGTGAGTGAGTGGTGGGTGAGTGGTGGAAGTTGTGATGCAGTAGTGGGTGGTGAGTAGTGAGTGAGTGGTGAGTGAGTGAGTGGTGAGTGAGTGGTGGGTGAGTGAGTGGTTGGTGAGTGAGTGGTTGGTGGGTGAGTGGTGAGTGAGTGGTTGGTGAGTAGTGAGTGAGTGGTGAGTGAGTGAGTGGTGAGTGAGTGGTGGGTGAGTGAGTGGTTGGTGAGTGAGTGAGTGGTTGGTGGGTGAGTGGTGAGTGAGTGGTTGGTGAGTAGTGAGTGAGTGGTGAGTGAGTGAGTGGTGAGTGAGTGGTGGGTGAGTGAGTGGTTGGTGAGTGAGTGGTTGGTGGGTGAGTGGTGAGTGAGTGGTTGGTGATTAGTGAGTGAGTGGTGAGTGAGTGAGTGGTGGGTGAGTGAGTGGTTGGTGAGTGAGTGAGTGGTTGGTGGGTGAGTGGTGAGTGAGTGGTTGGTGAGTGAGTGGTGAGTGAGTGGTGGGTGAGTGAGTGGTTGGTGAGTGAGTGAGTGGTTGGTGGGTGAGTGGTGAGTGAGTGGTTGGTGAGTGGTGAGTGAGTGGGTGAGTGAGTTAGTGGTGGGTGAGTAGTGAGTGAGTGGTGGTTGAGTGGTGAGTGAGTGAGTGGTGAGTGAGCGGTGGGTGAGTGAGTGAGTGAGTGGTGGGTGAGTGAGTGAGTGGTGGGTGAGTAGTGAGTGAGTGGTGGGTGAGTGGTGAGTTAGTGAGTGGTGAGTTAGTGAGTGGTGAGTTAGTGGTGAGTGAGTGAGTTGTGGGTGAGTGGTGAGTGAGTGGTGAGTGAGTGAATGAGTGGGTGAGTGAGTGAGTGAGTGGGTGAGTGAGTGGGTGAGTGAGTGGTGAGTGGGTGAGTGAGTGGTGAGTAAGTGGTGAGTTAATGGTGGGTGAGTTAGTGGTGAGTGAGTGAGTTGTGGGTGAGTGAGTGGTGGGCGAGTGAGTGAGTGAGTGGTGGGTGAGTAGTGATTGAGTGAGTGAGTGGTGGGTGAGTAGTGAGTGAGTGGTGAGTGAGTGGTGGGTGAGTGGTGGGTGAGTAGTGAGTGAGTGAGTGGTGAGTGAGTGGTGGGTGAGTGGTGGGTGAGTGAGTGGTGGGTGAGTGAGTGGTAGGTGTGTGGTGAGTGAGTGGTGAGTTAGTGGTGAGTGTTGAGTGAGTGGTGGGTGAGTAGTGAGTGAGTGGTGAGTGAGTGGTGAGTGAGTGGTGGGTGAGTGAGTGGTAGGTGTGTGGTGAGTGAGTGGTGAGTGAGTGGTGGGTGAGTGAGTGGTGGGTGAGTGGTGAGTGAGTGGTGAGTGAGTGAGTGGTGGGTGAGTGAGTGGTGGGTGAGTAGTGAGTGAGTGGTGAGTGAGTGGTGGGTGAGTGAGTGAGTGGTGGGTGAGTGAGTGGTGGGTGGGTGAGTGAGTGGTGGGTGAGTGGTGAGTGAGTGGGGGGTGAGGTGGGAGCTGCAGAGGTCGCAACCGGGTACCCGATACCCGGCCGGGTACGGGTACCCGTTTGCGACCCTGGTGCGGCCGGGTACGGGTAAGGAATCTAAACCCGTTTGCGACCTGTGCAGTGTGGGGGTGAGGTGGGGGGTGGGTGGGGGCTGTGGGGGGTGGGTGGAGGCTGTGGGGGGTGGGTGGAGGCTGTGGGGGGTGGGTGGGGGCTGTGGGGGGTGGGTGGGGGCTGTGGGGGGTGGGTGGGGCCTGTGGGGGGTGGGTGGAGGCTGTGGGGGGTGGGTGGGGGCTGTGGGGGGTGGGTGGGGGCTGTGGGGGGTGGGTGGAGGCTGTGGGGGGTGGGTGGAGGCTGTGGGGGGTGGGTGGGGGCTGTGGGGGGTGGGTGGGGGCTGTGGGGGGTGGGTGGGGCCTGTGGGGGGTGGGTGGAGGCTGTGGGGGGTGGGTGGGGGCTGTGGGGGGTGGGTGGGGGCTGTGGGGGGTGGGTGGGGCCTGTGGGGGGTGGGTGGAGGCTGTGGGGGGTGGGTGGGGGCTGTGGGGGGTGGGTGGGGCCTGTGGGGGCTGTGGGGGCTGTGGGTGGGGGGTGGGTGATGACGCTACATCCGGTTAACCCTCTCCCGCCAGTCCTCACTCCGCGCATGCGCACTGCGTCCCCGCGTGCTGCTCACCACGTGGTGGAGGAGAGGCCCAGGCGAGCACCATGGCGGAGGCTGCAGGTGAGCGGAGAGCGGAGTGGTGAGAAGGAGTGGTGTGGTGAGGAGGTGTGGAGTGGTGAGGAGGAGTGGTGAGGTGTGGAGTGGTGAGGAGGAGTGGTGAGGAGGAGGAGTGGTGTGGTGAGGTGTGGAGTGGTGAGGAGGAGTGGTGAGGTGTGGAGTGGTGAGGAGGAGTGGTGTGGTGAGGTGTGGAGTGGTGAGGAGGTGTGGTGTGGAGTGGTGAGGAGGAGGAGTGGTGAGGTGTGGAGTGGTGAGGAGGAGTGGTGTGGTGAGGTGTGGAGTGGTGAGGAGGTGTGGTGTGGTGTGGAGTGGTGAGGAGTGGTGTGGTGAGGTGTGGAGTGGTGAGGAGGAGTGGTGAGGTGTGGAGTGGTGAGGAGGAGTGGTGTGGTGAGGTGTGGAGTGGTGAGGAGGAGTGGTGAGGAGGAGTGGTGAGGAGGAGGAGTGGTGTGGTGAGGTGTGGAGTGGTGAGGAGGTGTGGTGAGGTGTGGAGTGGTGAGGAGGTGTGGTGAGGTGAGGAGTGGTGAGGAGGAGTGGTGTGGAGTGGTGAGGAGGAGTGGTGTGGTGAGGTGAGGAGTGGTGAGGAGGAGTGGTGTGGAGTGGTGAGGAGGAGTGGTGTGGTGAGATGTGGAGTGGTGAGGAGTGGTGTGGAGTGGTGAGGAGGAGTGGTGTGGTGAGGTGTGGAGTGGTGAGGGGGAGGAGTGGTGTGGTGAGGTGTGGAGTGGTGAGGAGGAGTGGTGTGGTGAGGTGTGGAGTGGTGAGGAGGAGTGGTGTGGTGAGGAGTGGTGAGGAGGAGGAGTGGTGTGGTGAGGTGTGGAGTGGTGAGGAGGAGTGGTGTGTTGAGGTGAGGAGTGGTGAGGAGGAGTGGTGTGGAGTGGTGAGGAGGAGTGGTGTGGTGAGGTGTGGAGTGGTGAGGAGGAGTGGTGTGTTGAGGTGAGGAGTGGTGAGGAGGAGTGGTGTGGAGTGGTGAGGAGGAGTGGTGTGGTGAGGTGTGGAGTGGTGAGGGGGAGGAGTGGTGTGGTGAGGTGTGGAGTGGTGAGGAGGAGTGGTGTGGTGAGGTGTGGAGTGGTGAGGAGGAGTGGTGTGGTGAGGAGTGGTGAGGAGGAGGAGTGGTGTGGTGAGGTGTGGAGTGGTGAGGAGGAGTGGTGTGTTGAGGTGAGGAGTGGTGAGGAGGAGTGGTGTGGAGTGGTGAGGAGGAGTGGTGTGGTGAGGTGTGGAGTGGTGAGGAGGAGTGGTGTGTTGAGGTGAGGAGTGGTGAGGAGGAGTGGTGTGGAGTGGTGAGGAGGAGTGGTGTGGTGAGGTGAGGAGTGGTGAGGAGGAGTGGTGTGGAGTGGTGAGGAGGAGTGGTGTGGTGAGGTGTGGAGTGGTGAGGAGGAGGTGTGGTGTGGAGTGGTGAGTAGAGTGGTGAGGGACTCTGCTGCCCGAGAGTCGCCGCTGCGGCGGGGAGAGTTGAGAGCGTGGCGAGGGTGGAGGAGGAGGCGGGGAGCTGAGGGAGAGTTTTTATTTTACTTTTATAAATTTTGATTTTTTTACCTACGTGACTTACCGAAAAAAACCTAACAATATGAATACTTGCAGTCACGAAAGCTTCACATCTAGAATTGAGGAGAGAGAGTTGAGGTGGGTGAGGGGGGTGAGGGGGATGAGGGTGAGCGGCGACTCGCGCCCGTGTCTCTCCTCGCCTCTCGCGCGAGACGCGGACCGAGCCGAGGATTTGCCTCCGCGTCTCGTGTGGCGATGTTAGACCACCAGCACCAGTACCACGACTACAGTAGCAGTAGTAGTAGCAGCAGTAGTAGTAGCAGCAGGCCTCGCCTCGTGTGGCGATGTTAGACCACCAGCACCACGACTACAGCAGCAGCAGTAGTAGTAGCAGCAGTAGTAGCAGCAGGCCTCGCCTCGTGTGGCGATGTTAGACCACCAGCACCACGACTACAGCAGTAGTAGTAGTAGCAGCAGTAGTAGCAGCAGGCCTCGCCTCGTGTGGCGATGTTAGACCACCAGCACCACGACTACAGCAGTAGTAGTAGTAGCAGCAGTAGTAGCAGCAGGCCTCGCCTCGTGTGGCGATGTTAGACCACCAGTACCACGACTACAGCAGCAGCAGTAGTAGTAGCAGCAGCAGGCCTCGCCTCGTGTGGCGATGTTAGACCACCAGCACCAGTAGCACGACTACAGCAGTAGTAGTAGTAGCAGCAGTAGTAGCAGCAGGCCTCGCCTCGTGTGGCGATGTTAGACCACCAGTACCACGACTACAGCAGCAGCAGTAGTAGTAGCAGCAGCAGGCCTCGCCTCGTGTGGCGATGTTAGACCGCCACCACGACTACAGTAGTAGCAGCCTCGTGTGGTGATGTTAGACCACCAGCACCACTGCAGCAGTAGCAGCAGCAACAGGCCTCGCCTCGTGTGGCGATGTTATACTACCACGACTACAGCAGCGGCAGGTCTCGTGTGGCGATGTTAGATCACTACCTTACCACAGCAGCAGCAGGCCTCGCCTCGTGTGGCGATGTTAGACCACCGGCACCACCACCACGACTACAGCAGCAGCAGTAGTAGTAGCAGCAGGCCTCGCCGCGTGTGGCGATGTTAGACCACCACGACTACTACAGTAGCAGCAGGCCGCGCCTCGGCCCTGCTGTGATCCTGATGGTGGTGGTGGTGATGTGAGGATGTGATGGTGATGTGAGGATGGTGATGAGGTGGGGTGGATGTGGTGATGAGGTGCACCGCGTGGCTACGCGGGGTAGGCCTCAGGCTTCGTGCAGGGCGCTGGTGGCGGCTCGCACGTGCTGTGTGGTGGTGATGGTGATGATGTTGGGTGATGGTGATGTGTTATGGTGATGATGTTGGGTGATGGTGATGATGTTGGGTGATGGTGATGTGTTATGGTGGGGATGTTGATGTGATGGTGGTGATGATGTTGGGTGATGGTGATGTGTTATGGTGGGGATGTTGATGTGATGGTGGTGATGATGTTGGGTGATGGTGATGTGTTATGGTGGGGATGTTGATGTGATGGTGGTGATGATGTTGGGTGATGGTGATGATGTTGGGTGATGGTGATGTGTTATGGTGGGGATGTTGATGTGATGGTGGTGATGATGTTGGGTGATGGTGATGTGTTATGGTGGGGATGTTGATGTGATGGTGGTGATGATGTTGGGTGATGGTGATGGGTGATGGTGATGTCGTGTGATGGTGGTGATGTTGATGTGATGATCTGGTGGTGATGTTGTGTGATGGTGATGTTGTGTGATGGTGGTGATGTTGATGTGGTGGTGATGTGATGGTGCTGCTGTGTGATGGTGCTGATGGTGCTGCTGGGTGATGATGGTGATGATGGTGGTTGAGATGGTGGTGATGTGTGATGGTGGTGATGTTGATGTGGTGATTATGGTGGTGATGTTGATGTGGTGATGATGGTGGTGGGGATGATGGGGATGGTGGTGGTGGTGATGATGGTGATGGTGGTGATGATGGTGATGGTGGTGGTGGTGGTGATGATGATGATGGTGGTGGTGATGATGATGATGATGGTGGTGATGATGATGGTGGTGATGATGGTGGTGGGGATGATGGTGATGGTGGTGATGATGGTGGTGATGATGATGGTGGTGATGATGGTGGTGGGGATGATGGTGATGGTGGTGATGATGGTGATGGTGGTGATGATGGTGATGGTGGTGGTGATGATGATGGTGATGGTGGTGGGGATGGTGGTGGTGATGGTGGTGGTGATGATGGTGATGATGGTGGTGATGTGGTGATGGTGGTGATGTGGTGATGATGGTGGTGATGTGGTGATGGTGGTGGTGATGGTGATGGTGGTGATGATGATGGTGGTGGTGGTGATGATGATGATGGTGGTGATGGTGGTGATGGTGGTGATGGGGATGATGGTGATGATGGTGGTGGTGATGGTGGTGATGGTGGTGATGGTGGTGATGGTGGTGATGATGGTGGTGGTGGTGGTGATGGTGGTGGTGGTGATGGTGGTGATGGGGATGATGGTGATGATGGTGGTGGTGATGGTGATGATGATGGTGGTGGTGATGATGATGATGGTGGTGATGGTGGTGATGGGGATGATGGTGATGGTGGTGGTGATGATGTGGTGATGATGGTGATGATGGTGATGATGGTGATGGTGATGATGGTGGTGATGCTTGTGATGGTGGCGATGATGGTGATGGTGGCGGTCACCCCCACAGACGCACGCGAGAAGAGAGGCAGCAAGAAGAAGGGAGAGCTACAGGACCGCGAGATCGGGGTACACACACACACACCTACACACACACACCTACACACACACACACCTACACACACACACACCTACACACACACACCTACACACACACACACCTACACACACACACACCTACACACACACACCTACACACACACACACCTACACACACACACACACCTACACACACACACACCTACACACACACACACCTACACACACACACACCTACACACACACACACCTACACACACCTACACACACACACACCTACACACACACACACCTACACACACACACACCTACACACACACACACCTACACACACACACCTACACACACACACACCTACACACACACACACCTACACACACACACCTACACACACACACACCTACACACACACACACACCTACACACACACACACCTACACACACACACACCTACACACACACACACCTACACACACACACACCTACACACACCTACACACACACACACCTACACACACACACACCTACACACACACACACCTACACACACACACACCTACACACACACACACACCTACACACACACACACACACACCTACACACACACACACACACCTACACACACACACACCTACACACACACACACCTACACACACACACACCTACACACACACACCTACACACACACACACCTACACACACACACCTACACACACACACCTACACACACACACACCTACACACACACACACCTACACACACACACACCTACACACACACACCTACACACACACACCTACACACACACACCTACACACACACCTACACACACACACCTACACACACACACCTACACACACACACCTACACACACACACACCTACACACACACACACCTACACACACACACCTACACACACACACCTACACACACACACACCTACACACACACACCTACACACACACACCTACACACACACACCTACACACACACACACCTACACACACCTACACACACACACCTACACACACACACACCTACACACACACACCTACACACACACACACCTACACACACACACACCTACACACACACACACCTACACACACACACATCTACACACACACACACCTACACACACACACACCTACACACACACACCTACACACACACACACCTACACACACACACATCTACACACACACACACCTACACACACACACACCTACACACACACACCTACACACACCTACACACACACACCTACACACACACCTACACACACACACACCTACACACACACACACACCTACACACACACACACACCTACACACACACACACCTACACACACACACACCTACACACACACACCTACACACACACACACCTACACACACACACACCTACACACACACACCTACACACACACACACCTACACACACACACACACCTACACACACACACACCTACACACACACACACACCTACACACACACACACCTACACACACACCTACACACACACACACATGCCTACACACACACACACCTACACACACACACACCTACACACACACACACCTACACACACACCTACACACACACCTACACACACACATACACACACACACACCTACACACACACACCTACACACACACACACCTACACACACACACCTACACACACACACACCTACACACACACACACCTACACACACACACACCTACACACACACACCTACACGCACATCTACACACACACACACCTACACACACACACACCTACACACACACACACCTACACACACACACACCTACACACACACCTACACACACACACACCTACACACACACACACACCTACACACACACACACACCTACACACACACACCTACACACACACACACACCTACACACACACACACCTACACACACACACACCTACACACACACACCTACACACACACACACCTACACACACACACCTACACACACACACCTACACACACACACACCTACACACACACACACCTACACACACACACCTACACACACACCTACACACACACCTACACACACACACACCTACACACACACCTACACACACACACACCTACACACACACACACACACCTACACACACACACACCTACACACACACACCTACACACACACACCTACACACACACACCTACACACACACACCTACACACACACACCTACACACACACACCTACACACACACACACCTACACACACACACACCTACACACACACACACCTACACACACACACACCTACACACACACCTACACACACACACACACCTACACACACACCTACACACCTACACACACACCTACACACCTACACACACACCTACACACACACACACCTACACACACACACACCTACACACACACACACACCTACACACACACACCTACACACACACCTACACACACACACACCTACACACACACCTACACACACACACACCTACACACACACACCTACACACACACACCTACACACACACACACCTACACACACACACACCTACACACACACACACCTACACACACACACCTACACACCTACACACCTACACACACACACCTACACACACACACCTACACACACACACCTACACACACGCACACCTACACACACGCACACCTACACACACGCACACCTACACACACACACACCTACACACACACACACCTACACACAACAACAACAACCGCCATTCGCCACTAAGTGGCGGTGACGTCACCACGACGCTTGTGCCAGGCCATGTGCACCTTGAGGCCACGTGAAGTGTCGAACGGCCGCTGGCAGGAGGTCACGGGGCAGGCCCAGCGGATGCCACGGGTCGACTGACCGAGATGACCGAGATGACTGGCTGATGCACCACCTGTGCCCCCTACTGTACCAACTTGCTGTGCTTTAGCCACCCGGCACTCCGCTCGTTATTGTGAGCGTCGCTCCGCCGCCCTCCGTTGTTGTTGGAGGGCGACTGCCTCCAACTGCCCAGTAGCGTCCTTCACGAGCCTCTTCCACAGAGGCCGATCTTGACACCGCTGGTACCAGTCATCGGCAAGTCCACTCAGCTCCACGTCCTCCTGTACCACATCAGTCCATCTCTTCTCTAGCCCGTGCCGCGCCTGTTTAGCCCCCTCGATCCGGCCGAACAAAAGCTGTCTAGGCATGCGGTGGCTGGGCATGCGGGCTACATGACCCAGCCAACGCAGCCTTGCCTGCCGTAGGAGCTCACCGATGGGACCTTGCCCAGATCTTTCAAGGACTTGTGAGCTCCTCACACAATCCAGCCTGGCCAAACCCAGGATGGATCGTAGGCAGGCCAGCCCAAATGTCTCCAACCGGCGAAGATGCTCCAGTAGGGGGGTCCACATTTCGCAAGCGTCACTATTCCACAAGTAGTGACTAATCCCATATCTGCATTACCCATAAATATGCTAAATTCCTCTTGATATGCAAAATTCCTTTTTCAAGGCGCTCTCCCCCTCCAACCCAGCAGCTTAAATTAACGCTGCCAAGCCTGGTGGTTCCCATTCAGACGCTGTCTTCTCGACAGACCTGTTCTTCACCTGAGGACGGCTGCTTGCGTTGTGGCCGAAACGTCGTGAAAATTATATTATGTTTTTTTATTTCCCTTTTATGTGACTTTACCGAAAAGAAACCAAGAAGATGAATCCCTGCAGTCACGAAAGCTTTGAATCGAAATGTACGTGGGGGATCTTTGTGTGTGTGTGTGTGCGTGCGTCCGTAGGAGATCCAGCATCACGGAGACTTCCTCATCAAGCCCTCCGAGTCCACGGTGGCCAAACTCAACTCGGCACAGTGGCCCCTGCTCCTCAAGGTGCCGCCCTCATGCCCCTCCTGGCAGCGCCCCGGGGCACAGGGGCAGCTGCCACTGGGGGTGCCCCTAGACGAGGCCACAGCAGCAGCAGCCATCAGCGCACGCTACTGGCAGCAGGCCAATTCTCATCAATGTCTCTGTCTCTCTCTCTCCATCTCTCTCCATCTCCCCCCCCCTCTCCCCTACCTCCCCTCCCCCCTCGCTCTCCCCTACCCCCCCATCTCTCCCCACCCCCCCCTCTCTCCCCCACCCCCCTCTCTCTCTCCCCCACCCCCATCTCTCCCCCACCCCCCATCTCTCCCCCACCCCCCATCTCCCCCGCAACCACCGTGTAGAACTTTGACCGCCTGAATGTCCGCACCACCCACTACACGCCGCTCCCGAGCGGAGCGTCGCCACTCAAGCGCGAGCTGCAGGAGTACATCAAGTGAGTGCTCCCACTCGCCGCCATCGTCGTCACCGCCATCGTCGTCACCGCCATCGTCATTGTCATCGTCACCGCCATCGTCACCATCATTGTCATCGTCACCGCCATCGTCACCGCCATCGTCATTGTCATCGTCACCGCCATCGTCATCGCCATCGTCATCGCCATCGTCATTGTCATCGTCAACATCGCCATCGTCACCACCATCGCCACGATCGTCACCGTCATCACCGCCGTCACTGCCATCGTCAACATCGCCATCGTTACCACCATCGCCACGATCGTCACCGTCATCGCCACGATCGTCACCGTCATCGCCACGATCGTCACCATCATCGCCACGATCGTCACCGTCATCGCCATGATTGTCACCGTCATCGCCACGATCGTCACCGTCATCGCCACGATCGTCACCGTCATCGCCACGATCGTCACCGTCATCGCCACGATCGTCACCATCATCGCCACGATCGTCACCGTCATCGCCATGATTGTCACCGTCATCGCCACGATCGTCACCGTCATCGCCACGATCGTCACCGTCATCGCCACGATCGTCACCGTCATCGCCACGATCGTCACCGTCATCGCCATGATCGTCACCATCATCGCCACGATCGTCACCGTCATCGCCACGATCGTCACCGTCATCGCCACGATCGTCACCGTCATCACCGCCATCGTCAACATCGCCATCGTCACCGTCGTCACCACCATCGTCACGATCTTCACAGTCTCATCCGCCATCGTCACCACCATCGCCACGATCGTCACTGTCATCACCACCATTGTCATAGCCATCATCAACATCGCCATCGTCACCCCCATCACCATGATCGCCATTATTGCCATCATTGCCACCACCGTGCTCCATCCACTGCTGGATGACGTCCTCGCCAGTTCACCATCATTGTTGCGACCATCGTCATCTTGTGGTTGTGTCGTGGTTGTGTGGTTGTGGTTGTTGTCGTCGTGGTTGTGATGTTTGCGGTGGTTGTGATTGTGGTTGCCGTGATTGTGTTTGCGGAGGTGTTGCGGTGGTTGTGATGGTTGCGGTGATTGTGGTTGCGGTGGTTGTGACGTTTGCGGTGGTTGCGTCCAGGACGGGCTTCATCAACCTGGACAAGCCAGCCAACCCGTCGTCCCACGAAGTGGTGGCATGGATCAAGCGCATCCTGCGCTGCGACAAGACGGGGCACAGCGGCACGCTCGATCCCAAGGTCACAGGCTGCCTCATCGTGTGCATCGACCGTGCCACGCGTCTCGTCAAGTCCCAGCAGAGCGCCGGTGAGCACCGCACAACACCGTACAAACACCGTACCGCACCGTACAAACACCGTACCGCACCGTACAAACACCGTACAAACACCGCACAACACCGCACAAACACCGCACAAACACCGCACAAACACCGCACAACACCGCACAAACACCGCACAACACCGCACAACACCGCACAAACACCGCACAAACACCGCACAAACACCGCACAAACACCGCACAAACACCGCACAAACACCGCACAAACACCGCACAAACACCGCACAAACACCGCACAAACACCGCACAAACACCGCACAAACACCGCACAAACACCGCACAAACACCGCACAACACCGCACAAACACCGCACAACACCGCACAAACACCGCACAAACACCGCACAAACACCGCACAAACACCGCACAAACACCGCACAAACACCGCACAAACACCGCACAAACACCGCACAAACACCGCACAAACACCGCACAAACACCGCACAAACACCGCACAAACACCGCACAAACACCGCACAAACACGCGCACCGCATGCACCACACCCTCGTTGGTGGTGCGTGGAAGGAGACGCTGGTTTACCCCTCTCTGTGTGTCTTAGTGGTCGTGGTGGTGGTAGTGGTGGTAGTGGTGGTGGTAGTGGTGGTAGTGGTGGTAGTGGTGGTAGTGGTGGTGGTAGTGGTGGTGGTGGTGGTAGTGGTGGTGGTAGTGGTGGTGGTGGTGGTGGTGCGAAGTGATGATGATGTTTATCCATTCTCAGAGCCACCGCCCCCCTCTCCCCACAACGGCCGCCCCCCCCCCAGCGTCTTGCCGGGCGGGGGAGTAAGCTCGGCTCCCATTGGCCAACGGTCTCTGGGAGCCGAGCGCCGATTGGTCGGCGGAGGAGGGGGCAGGCGGGGTTGGAGGGGGGTGGGGGCCTCCGGGCCCCCCACTGCCCCTCCCCTCCCCGTCGGCTGAGACGAGTCGACTTTTCTGATCGCACGCCGAGTAGAGACAGAGTTGGTGGTCTAGACAAGGCTGAGACGAGTCGACATGATGAGAGTCTTTCTGTGCGGGGCAGCACAACTTTGTGTGCTGTTTTGTCTACACTCACCAACCCGCTCACCCACCCCACTCACTCACCCACCCCACTCACCCCACTCACCCATCCACCCAACCCACCCCACTCGCTCACCCACCAACCCACTCACTCGCCCAACTCACTCACCCACTCACCCACCCCATTCACCCACCCCATTCACTCACCCCACTCACTCACCCACCAACCCACTCACCCACCAACCCACCCACTCCACTCACTCACCCACCCCACTCACCCCACTCACCCCACTCACCCATCCACCCAACCCACCCCACTCACTCACCCACCCCACTCACCCCACTCACCCATCCACCCAACCCACCCCACTCGCTCACCCACCAACCCACTCACTCGCCCAACTCACTCACCCACTCACCCACCCCATTCACCCACCCCATTCACTCACCCCACTCACTCACCCACCAACCCACTCACCCACCAACCCACCCACTCCACTCACTCACCCACCCCACTCACCCCACTCACCCATCCACCCAACCCACCCCACTCACTCACCCACCCCACTCACCCCACTCACTCATCCACCCAACCCACCCCACTCGCTCACCCACCAACCCACTCACTCAACCAACTCACCCACCCACATTCACTCACCCCACTCACTCACCCACCAACCCACTCACCCACCAACCCACCCACCAACCCACCCACCAACCCACTCACCCACCCCACTCACTCACCCACCCCACTCACCCCACTCACCCATCCACCCAACCCACCCCACTCACTCACCCACCCCACTCACCCCACTCACCCGTCCACCCAACCCACCCCACTAGCTCACCCACCAACCCACTCACTCGCCCAACTCACTCACCCACTCACCCACCCCATTCACTCACCCCACTCACTCACCCACCAACCCACTCACCCACCCACCCACCAACCCACTCACCCACTCACCCACCCCATTCACTCACCCCACTCACCCACCAACCCACCCACCAACCCACCAACCCACTCACCCACCCCATTCACTCACCCCACTCACTCACTCACCCACCAACCCACTCACCCACCCCATTCACTCACCCCACTCACTCACCCACCCCACTCACCCCACTCACCCGTCCACCCAACCCACCCCACTAGCTCACCCACCAACCCACTCACTCGCCCAACTCACTCACCCACTCACCCACCCCATTCACTCACCCCACTCACTCACCCACCAACCCACTCACCCACCCACCCACCAACCCACTCACCCACTCACCCACCCCATTCACTCACCCCACTCACCCACCAACCCACCCACCAACCCACTCACCCACCCCATTCACTCACCCCACTCACTCACTCACCCACCAACCCACTCACCCACCCCATTCACTCACCCCACTCACTCACCCACCCCACTCACCCCACTCACCCGTCCACCCAACCCACCCCACTAGCTCACCCACCAACCCACTCACTCGCCCAACTCACTCACCCACCCCATTCACTCACCCCACTCACTCACCCACCAACCCACTCACCCACCCACCCACCAACCCACTCACCCACTCACCCACCCCATTCACTCACCCCACTCACCCACCAACCCACCCACCAACCCACCAACCCACTCACCCACCCCATTCACTCACCCCACTCACTCACTCACCCACCAACCCACTCACCCATCAACCCACCCACTCACCCAACCCACCCGCACCTCTCTACTCGTCCGGCGTTGTGTAACCGAGTCGTCACCGGGGATGTTGATTGCGTGTACCATGTGCCCCCCCTCCCCCATGTGCCCCCCCCCGTGACCCCCTCCCCCATGCCCCCCCCCTCCCCCATGATCCCCCGTGCCCCCCCCTCCCCCATGTGCCCCCCCCTCCCCCATGTGCCCCCCCCGTGCCCCCCCCCGTGGTGCTGCAGGCAAGGAGTACGTGGGGATCGTCCGCCTGCACAGCGCCATCGAGAGCGAACTGCAGCTCGCCAAGGTGCACGTCGGTTCAGACCCAGGGCCAAATCCAGGGCTGGGCAAACATCCTCCCTTCCCCCGTTCCCTTCGCCCCCCCCCTCCTCCATTCCCTCATCCCTCTCTCATTCCGCTGTACCCAGGGGCACCCCCAGGGGCACCCCCAGGGGCACCCCCAGGGGCACCCCCAGGGGCAGCTGTCCCCTGTGCGGGCACAAGGCGACGATGATTAGACGAGAATTCCAGTGTAGGAACTCAGAGCTTGGGAAATTAACATTTTTGTCATTGTCGTCGTCACAATCATTATCGTGATCATCGTCATGATCATCGTCGTCGTCATTGTCATTATTGTAATCATCATCACAGTCATCGTCACCATCGCGATGGCTGTGGTGGTGGTGGTGGTAGTGGTGGTGGTAGTGGTAGTGGTGGTAGTGGTGGTGGTAGTGGTGGTGGTAGTAGTGGTGGTAGTGGTGGTGGTAGTGGTGGTGGTAGTGGTGGTAGTGGTGGTGGTGGTGCGAAGTGATGATGATGTTTATCCATTCTCAGAGCCACCGCCCCCCTCTCCCCACCACGGCCGCCCCCCCCCCAGCGTCTTGCCGGGCGGGTGAGTAAGCTCGGCTCCCATTGGCCAACGGTCTCTGGGAGCTGAGTGCCGATTGGTCGGCGGAGGAGGGGGCAGGCGGGGTTGGGGGGGGTGGGGGCCTCCGGGCCCCCCACTGCCCCCCCCCTCCCCGTCGGCTGAGACGAGTCGACTTTTCTGATCGCACGCCGAGTAGAGACACAGAGTTTGGTGGTCTAGACAAGGCTGAGACGATACATAGGGAAAGATGATGAGGTAATGTTAGAAGTAATGTTTCTGTTGTGAGTCTATGGGTCTGTGTGAGTCTGTGGGTCTCTGTGTGAGTCTGTGGGTCTCTGTGTGAGTCTGTGGGTCTCTGTGCGAGTCTGTGGGTCTTTGTGTGAGTCTGGGTCTTTGTGTGAGTCTGTGGGTCTCTGTGTGAGTCTGTGGGTCTCTGTGTGAGTCTGTGGGTCTCTGTGTGAGTCTGTGGGTCTCTGTGGGTCTCTGTGTGAGTCTGTGGGTCTCTTTGTGAGTCTGTGGGTCTCTGTGTGAGTCTGTGTGTCTCTGTGAGTCTGTGGGTCTCTGTGTTAGGCTGTGTGGTGAGTCTGGGTCTGTGTGAGTCTGCGGGTCTCTGTGCGAGTCTGTGTGTCTCTGTGCGAGTCTGTGGGTCTCTGTACCTTGCCGGCCTTCATTGACGCCGCTGCTGCTGCACTTGCCCCAACAGTCTTGTGAAGGTTACACGGGGGGGGGGGGACACCTTTGTCTGTGTGTGGCGAAGGCGATGGATACCCTGACGGGAGCCCTGTTCCAGCGGCCGCCCCTCATCGCCGCCGTCAAGCGGCAGCTTCGCGTGCGCACCATCTACGAGAGCAAGATGATCGAGTACGACCCCGAGCGACGCCTCGGTACTGTCAAATACCCCCCCTGGTGCAGAGTCACTGCCATTCACTCACCCCCCTGGTGCAGAGTCACTGCAGAGTCACTGCCATTCACACCCCTGGTGCAGAGTCACTGCCATTCACTCTCCCCCCTGGTGCAGAGTCACTGCCATTCACTCACCCCCCTGGTGCAGAGTCACTGCCATTCACTCTCCCCCCTGGTGCAGAGTCACTGCCATTCACTCTCCCCCCTGGTGCAGAGTCACTGCCATTCACTCCCCCCCCTGGTGCAGAGTCACTGCCATTCACTCTCCCCCCTGGTGCAGAGTCACTGCCATTCACTCCCCCCCCTGGTGCAGAGTCACTGCCATTCACTCCCCCCCTGGTGCAGAGTCACTGCCATTCACTCTCCCCCCTGGTGCAGAGTCACTGCCATTCACTCCCCCCCCTGGTGCAGAGTCACTGCCATTCACTCTCCCCCCTGGTGCAGAGTCACTGCCATTCACTCTCCCCCCTGGTGCAGAGTCACTGCCATTCACTCTCTCCCCCTGGTGCAGAGTCACTGCCATTCACTCTCCCCCCTGGTGCAGAGTCACTGCCATTCACTCTCCCCCCTGGTGCAGAGTCACTGCCATTCACTCTCCCCCCTGGTGCAGAGTCACTGCCATTCACTCTCTCCCCTGGTGCAGAGTCACTGCCATTCACTCTCCCCCCTGGTGCAGAGTCACTGCCATTCACTCTCCCCCCTGGTGCAGAGTCACTGCTATTCACTCCCCCCCCGGTGCAGAGTCACTGCCATTCACTCTCCCCCCTGGTGCAGAGTCACTGCCATTCACTCCCCCCCCCTGGTGCAGAGTCACTGCCATTCACTCTCCCCCCTGGTGCAGAGTCACTGCCATTCACTCTCCCCCCTGGTGCAGAGTCACTGCCATTCACTCTCCCCCCTGGTGCAGAGTCACTGCCATTCACTCTCCCCCCTGGTGCAGAGTCACTGCCATTCACTCTCCCCCCTGGTGCAGAGTCACTGCCATTCACTCTCCCCCCTGGTGCAGAGTCACTGCCATTCACTCTCCCCCCTGGTGCAGAGTCACTGCCATTCACTCTCCCCCCTGGTGCAGAGTCACTGCCATTCACTCTCCCCCCTGGTGCAGAGTCACTGCCATTCACTCCCCCCCCTGGTGCAGAGTCACTGCCATTCACTCCCCCCCCTGGTGCAGAGTCACTGCCATTCACTCTCCCCCCTGGTGCAGAGTCACTGCCATTCACTCACCCCCCTGGTGCAGAGTCACTGCCATTCACTCTCCCCCCTGGTGCAGAGTCACTGCCATTCACTCTCTCCCCTGGTGCAGAGTCACTGCCATTCACTCTCCCCCCCTGGTGCAGAGTCACTGCCATTCACTCTCCCCCCTGGTGCAGAGTCACTGCCATTCACTCCCCCCCCTGGTGCAGAGTCACTGCCATTCACTCCCCCCCCTGGTGCAGAGTCACTGCCATTCACTCTCTCCCCTGGTGCAGAGTCACTGCCATTCACTCTCCCCCCTGGTGCAGAGTCACTGCCATTCACTCTCCCCCCTGGTGCAGAGTCACTGCCATTCACTCTCCCCCCTGGTGCAGAGTCACTGCCATTCACTCCCCCCCCTGGTGCAGAGTCACTGCCGTTCACTCCCCCCCCTGGTGCAGAGTCACTGCCATTCACTCCCCCCCCTGGTGCAGAGTCACTGCCATTCACTCTCTCCCCTGGTGGAGAGTCACTGCCATTCACTCTCCTCCCTGGTGGAGAGTCACTGCCATTCACCCCCTCCCTGGTGCAGAGTCACTGCAGAGTCACTGCCATTCACTCCCCCCCCTGGTGCAGAGTCACTGCCATTCACTCCCCCCCCTGCCCAGAGTCACTGCCATTCACTCTCTCCCCTGGTGCAGAGTCACTGCCATTCACTCCCCCCCCTGGTGCAGAGTCACTGCCATTCACTCTCCCCCCTGGTGCAGAGTCACTGCCATTCACTCTCCCCCCTGGTGGAGAGTCAATATCATTCACTCCCCTAAACACGCTGTATTGCAATGTACCGCACTAGTAATGGAAGAACTCCAGGAAGTGGCCCCGACGCTTGCCACAACGTAAGGGACCGTGGTGATTTACCGCGAACGTGAGTTGAGCGTGGACAGTTAGACCCAAGCCGAAACATAAGATGTAAAAAATAATGCTTAAAAATAAATATATTTTTTATGATGGTTATATAGTATTGTCATCGGTATGACATGAGTAATATCAAGTTTGCAGTCGATACCACATTGGGAAGTGGGTAAAAATTGAGTTGCAAGATTTGAGGATAATAAAAATTGAGTTACAAGATTTGAGGATACAACAACAGACGGAGTGAGTTAATACAAAGCGTGCAATAAAAAGATGCTCACGCGAGCCACTGGTTTGGTCTTCGCGTTAATCTTCTCCCCCCGTGCCCCCCCCCCGTGCCCCCCCCCGTGCCCCCCCCCGTGCCCCCCCCCGTGCCCCCCCCGTGCCCCCCCCGTGCCCCCCCCCCCTCGTGCCCCCCCCCCGTGCCCCCCCCCCCCCGTGCCCCCCCCCCCGCCGTGTCCAGGTATCTTCTGGGTGAGCTGTGAGGCGGGCACCTACATCCGCACGCTGTGCGTGCACATGGGCCTTCTGCTGGGGGTCGGCGGGCAGATGCAGGAGCTGCGGCGAGTTCGCTCCGGAGTGCTCAGCGAGAAGGTGAGGGCTGGGCTACCCCCCCCCCCCGGCTACCCCCCTCCCCCTCCTCCCCCGGCTACCCCCCCCCCTCCCCCCAGCTGCCCCCCCCTCCTGCCCTGGCCACCCCCCCCCCCCCGGCTACCCCCCTCCCCCTCCTCCCCCGGCTACCCCCACCCCTCCCCCAGCTACCCTCCCCTCCCCAGCTACCCCCCCCCTCCTCCCCTGGCCACCCCCCCCCCCCCGGCTACCCCCCTCCCCCAGCTACCCCCCCCTCCCCCCCCGGCTACCCCCCCCACCCGCACCGCCACCCGCACACCACCCAATCGGGCCCCACGGTGGCGAGGAGACGTTGACTATGTCACCTGGTATCCCCAACCCTGACACAACGCCTGCTGCTGCTGCTGTATATTTGTAGATGTTAACCACCTCGCCTGGTCTGCAGGAGGTCGTGGGGTCGATCCCGACCCTGACACAACGCCTGCTGCTGCTGCTGCTGCTGCTGTATATTTGTAGATGTTAACCACCTCGCCTAGTCTGCAGGAGGTCGTGGGGTCGATCCCGACCCTGACACAACGCCTGCTGCTGCTGCTGCTGCTGTATATTTGTAGATGTTAACCACCTCGCCTGGTCTGCAGGAGGTCGTGGGGTCGATCCCGACCCTGACAATTCCTGGCCGTCACCTGATGAGGCTGGTGGTTGTTGTTGTAATTAGTGCTGAACTAGCAACTAATTTGCATATTTAGTTTCCACGACGAAACCTGCCTTGCCGCTGCGTGCCTCCGAGTCGTCCCCTGTACGAGTCGTCCCCTGTACGAGTCGTCCTCTCTTGAGTCGTCCTCTCTGAGTCGTCCTCAGTCTCTCTCTGTGGTCAAATCCAAAGTTGTTGAGTTCGGCACGGAGCTCCCCTCTCCGCGCTGTTAATTACTCTTTGGAACAGCAACGCCGCCGGGTGGACGAGGTTGGAAACTCGCAGTCGGGGAAGTCGCCCACCCCCCCGACTCCCCGGCCACCCAACCCGCACCCTACAACGACCCTCGTCCGCTCAGCGGGGCTCAGGGGTAGCGATGACTGCTGCTGTGTGCGGAGTAGCCCTAGGGGCACCCCCAGCGGCAACCGTCCCTGTGCGTCGTGTGAAACGTGCGTTTGTTGAACTTCTGTCGCATCGTCCGTAGCTGGCCGTGCTCGCCGGAGGTGCCGTGTATAGGTTGGTGTCATCTGTAGTGTGTAATGTAGAGTAGTGTATACAAGTGTAGTTTATAGTGGCGTAGTGTATAGTGTAGGGTAGTGTATAGTGTATACAAGTGTAGTGTATAGTGGTATAGTGTATACAAGTGTAGTGTATAGTGGTATAGTGTAGGGTAGTGTATAGTGTATACAAGTGTAGTGTATTGTGGTATAGTGTAGGGTAGTGTATAGTGTATACAAGTGTAGTGTATAGTGGCGTAGTGTATAGTGTAGGGTAGTGTATAGTGTATACAAATGTAGTGTATAGTGGTGTAGTGTATAGTGTAGGGTAGTGTATAGTGTATACAAGTGTAGTGTATAGTGGCGTAGTGTATAGTGTAGGGTAGTGTATAGTGTATACAAGTGTAGTGTATAGTGGTATAGTGTAGGGTAGTGTATAGTGTATACAAGTGTAGTGTATAGTGGCGTAGTGTATAGTGTAGGGTAGTGTATAGTGTATACAAGTGTAGTGTATAGTGGTATAGTGTAGGGTAGTGTATAGTGTATACAAGTGTAGTGTATAGTGGCGTAGTGTATAGTGTAGGGTAGTGTATAGTGTATACAAATGTAGTGTATAGTGGCGTAGTGTATAGTGTAGGGTAGTGTATAGTGTATACAAGTGTAGTGTATAGTGGTGTAGTGTATAGTGTAGGGTAGTGTATAGTGTATACAAGTGTAGTGTAGGGTAGTGTATAGTGTATACAAGTGTAGTGTATGGTAGTGTATAGTGTATACAAGTGTAGTGTAGGGTAGTGTATAGTGTATACAAGTGTAGTGTATAGTGTAGGGTAGTGTATAGTGTATACAAGTGTAGTGTAGGGTAGTGTATAGTGTATACAAGTGTAGTGTATGGTAGTGTATAGTGTATACAAGTGTAGTGTATAGTGTATACAAGTGTAGTGTATGGTAGTGTATAGTGTATACAAGTGTAGTGTATAGTGTATACAAGTGTAGTGTAT
Organism: Lampetra fluviatilis; assembly: GCF_964198595.1. Classification (NCBI taxonomy): domain Eukaryota; kingdom Metazoa; phylum Chordata; class Hyperoartia; order Petromyzontiformes; family Petromyzontidae; genus Lampetra; species Lampetra fluviatilis. The sequence goes on along the minus strand of NC_136340.1, from coordinate 3,960,239 downwards.
GGTAGTGTATAGTGTATACAAGTGTAGTGTATAGTGTATACAAGTGTAGTGTATAGTGTATACAAGTGTAGTGTATAGTAGTGTATAGTGTATACAAGTGTGTGGTATAGTGTATACAAGTGTAGTGTATAGTGTATACAAGTGTAGTGTATGGTAGTGTATAGTGTATACAAGTGTAGTGTATAGTGTATACAAGTGTAGTGTATAGTAGTGTATAGTGTATACAAGTGTAGTGTAGGGTAGTGTATAGTGTATACAAGTGTAGTGTATGGTAGTGTATAGTGTATACAAGTGTAGTGTATAGTGTATACAAGTGTAGTGTATAGTGTATACAAGTGTAGTGTATAGTAGTGTATAGTGTATACAAGTGTGTGGTATAGTGTATGTATGTGAGTTGAACTTGTTTCCCACCGTACATAGCCAACCGCTTCTAGCAAGGGGCTCTGAGATGACTGCTGCTGTGTGGCCTCGCCTAGGGGCTAGGCCACACAGCAGCTTCGTGTGCACGATGCATGACGTGTGTGCGTGTGCGCGTGTGCGTGTGTGTACGCGTGTGTGCGTGGTGTGTGTGTACGTGTGTGGTGTGTGTGTACGTGTGTGTGTACGTGTGTGTGTACGTGTGCGTGTACGTGTGCGTGTGTGTACGTGTGTGTGTGGTGTGTACGCGTGTGTGTGGTGTGTGCGTGTGTGTGTACGTGTGTGTACGTGTGTGCGTGTGTGTACGTGTGTGCGTGGTGTGTACGCGTGTGTGTGGTGTGTGCGTGGTGTGTGTGTTCAAATCCAAAGTTGTTGAGTTCGGCACGGAGCTCCCCTCTCCGCGCTGTTAATTACTCTTTGGAACAGCAACGCCGCCGGGTGGACGAGGTTGGAAACTCGCAGTCGGGGAAGTCGCCCACCCCCCGACTCCCCGGCCACCCAACCCGCACCCTACAACGACCCTCGTCCGCTCAGCGGGGCTCAGGGGTAGCGATGACTGCTGCTGTGTGCGGAGTAGCCCTAGGGGCACCCCCAGCGGCAACCGTCCCTGTGCGTCGTGTGAAACGTGCGTTTGTTGAACTTCTGTCGCATCGTCCGTAGCTGGCCGTGCTCGCCGGAGGTGCCGTGTATAGGTTGGTGTCATCTGTAGTGTGTAATGTAGAGTAGTGTATACAAGTGTAGTTTATAGTGGCGTAGTGTATAGTGTAGGGTAGTGTATAGTGTATACAAGTGTAGTGTATAGTGGTATAGTGTATACAAGTGTAGTGTATAGTGGTATAGTGTAGGGTAGTGTATAGTGTATACAAGTGTAGTGTATTGTGGTATAGTGTAGGGTAGTGTATAGTGTATACAAGTGTAGTGTATAGTGGCGTAGTGTATAGTGTAGGGTAGTGTATAGTGTATACAAATGTAGTGTATAGTGGTGTAGTGTATAGTGTAGGGTAGTGTATAGTGTATACAAGTGTAGTGTATAGTGGCGTAGTGTATAGTGTAGGGTAGTGTATAGTGTATACAAGTGTAGTGTATAGTGGTATAGTGTAGGGTAGTGTATAGTGTATACAAGTGTAGTGTATAGTGGCGTAGTGTATAGTGTAGGGTAGTGTATAGTGTATACAAGTGTAGTGTATAGTGGTATAGTGTAGGGTAGTGTATAGTGTATACAAGTGTAGTGTATAGTGGCGTAGTGTATAGTGTAGGGTAGTGTATAGTGTATACAAATGTAGTGTATAGTGGCGTAGTGTATAGTGTAGGGTAGTGTATAGTGTATACAAGTGTAGTGTATAGTGGTGTAGTGTATAGTGTAGGGTAGTGTATAGTGTATACAAGTGTAGTGTAGGGTAGTGTATAGTGTATACAAGTGTAGTGTATGGTAGTGTATAGTGTATACAAGTGTAGTGTAGGGTAGTGTATAGTGTATACAAGTGTAGTGTATAGTGTAGGGTAGTGTATAGTGTATACAAGTGTAGTGTAGGGTAGTGTATAGTGTATACAAGTGTAGTGTATGGTAGTGTATAGTGTATACAAGTGTAGTGTATAGTGTATACAAGTGTAGTGTATGGTAGTGTATAGTGTATACAAGTGTAGTGTATAGTGTATACAAGTGTAGTGTATGGTAGTGTATAGTGTATACAAGTGTAGTGTATAGTGTATACAAGTGTAGTGTATAGTGTATACAAGTGTAGTGTATGGTAGTGTATAGTGTATACAAGTGTAGTGTATAGTGTATACAAGTGTAGTGTATAGTAGTGTATAGTGTATACAAGTGTGTGGTATAGTGTATACAAGTGTAGTGTATAGTGTATACAAGTGTAGTGTATGGTAGTGTATAGTGTATACAAGTGTAGTGTATAGTGTATATAAGTGTAGTGTATGGTAGTGTATAGTGTATACAAGTGTAGTGTATAGTGTATACAAGTGTAGTGTATAGTGTATACAAGTGTAGTGTATGGTAGTGTATAGTGTATACAAGTGTAGTGTATAGTGTATACAAGTGTAGTGTATAGTGTATACAAGTGTAGTGTATAGTAGTGTATAGTGTATACAAGTGTAGTGTATAGTGTATACAAGTGTAGTGTATAGTGTATACAAGTGTAGTGTATAGTGTATACAAGTGTAGTGTATAGTGTATACAAGTGTAGTGTATAGTAGTGTATAGTGTATACAAGTGTGTGGTATAGTGTATGTATGTGAGTTGAACTTGTTTCCCACCGTACATAGCCAACCGCTTCTAGCAAGGGGCTCTGAGATGACTGCTGCTGTGTGGCCTCGCCTAGGGGCTAGGCCACACAGCAGCTTCGTGTGCACGATGCATGACGTGTGTGCGTGTGCGCGTGTGCGTGTGTGTACGCGTGTGTGCGTGGTGTGTGTGTACGTGTGTGGTGTGTGTGTACGTGTGTGTGTACGTGTGTGTGTACGTGTGCGTGTACGTGTGCGTGTGTGTACGTGTGTGTGTGGTGTGTACGCGTGTGTGTGGTGTGTGCGTGTGTGTGTACGTGTGTGTACGTGTGTGCGTGTGTGTACGTGTGTGCGTGGTGTGTACGCGTGTGTGTGGTGTGTGCGTGGTGTGTGTGTGCGTGGTGTGTGTGTGCGTGGTGTGTACGTGCGTGGTGTGCGTGGTGTGTGTGTGCGTGGTGTGTGTGCGTGGTGTGTGTGGTGTGTGTGTGTGTGCGTGGTGTGTGCGTGCGTGTGGTGTGTGCGTGGTGTGTACGTGTGTGTGTACGTGTGTGTGGTGTGTGTGTGTGCGTGGTGTGTACGTGCGTGGTGCGGCCTGTAGGACAACCTGGTGACGATGCACGACGTGCTGGACGCGCAGTGGCAGTACGACCACAACAAGGAGGAGTCGTACCTGCGCAGGGCCATCTTCCCCCTGGAGAAGCTGCTGGTCTCGCACAAGAGGGTCGTCATGAAGGACAGCGCTGTGAGTGGGACCGGGCCGCAACCCCCACCCCCCCACTCTCACCCCCCCCCACCCCCCCCCCCCACTCTCACCCCCCCCCCCACTCTCCCCCCCACACTCTCACCCCCCCACACTCTCACCCTCCCACTCTCACCCCCCACTCTCACCCCCCCCCCACTCTCCCCCCCCTACTCTCACCCCCCCCACTCTCCCCCCACTCTCACCCCCCACTCTCACCCCCCCCACTCTCCCGCCCCCCACTCTCCCCCCCCCACTCTCCCCCCCCCCCCCACTCTCCCCCCCCCACTCTCCCCCCCCCCCCACTCTCCCCCCCCCCACTCTCCCCCCCCCCACTCTCCCCCCCCCCCCACTCTCCCCCCCCCCCCACTCTCCCCCCCCCCACTCTCACCCCCCCCCCCACTCTCCCCCCCACACTCTCACCCCCCCCCACTCTCCCCCCCCCACTCTCCCCCCCCCCCACTCTCACCCCCCCCCCCCACTCTCCCCCCCACACTCTCACCCCCCCACACTCTCACCCTCCCACTCTCACCCCCCACTCTCACCCCCCCCCACTCTCCCCCCCCCACTCTCACCCCCCCCACTCTCCCCCCACTCTCTCCCCCCACTCTTACCCCCCACTCTCACCCCCCCCACTCTCCCGCCCCCCACTCTCCCCCCCCCCCACTCTCCCCCCCCCCCCACTCTCCCCCCCCCCACTCTCCCCCCCCCACTCTCCCCCCCCCCACTCTCCCCCCCCCCACTCTCCCCCCCCCACTCTCCCCCCCCCCACTCTCCCCCCCCACTCTCCCCCCCCCCACTCTCCCCCCCCCCCCCACTCTCCCCCCCCCCACTCTCCCCCCCCCCCCCACTCTCCCCCCCCCCACTCTCCCCCCCCCCCACTCTCCCCCCCAGGCGTAAGGCCCCAGTGAGCTACGCAGCTACCTTTCAGATAGCTCCTCCAAGTGTCGACTTATCATCATCATCACCATCATCACCATCATCATCACCATCATCATCACCACCATCATCACCATCATCACCATCATCATCACCACCATCATCATCACCACCATCACCACCACGTGGTGGCATCATCGTCATGATCATCATCATGATCATCATCACCGTTGTCATCAGCATCCTCATGATCGTCACCATCACGATGGTGGTGGTAGTGGTGGTGGTGGTAGTGGTGGTAGTGGTAGTGGTGGTGGTAGTGGTAGTGGTGGTAGTAGTGGTGGTGGTGGTGGTGCGAAGTGATGATGATGTTTATCCATTCTCAGAGCCACCGCCCCCCTCTCCCCACCACGGCCGCCCCCCCCCCCAGCGTCTTGCCGGGTGGGGGAGTAAGCTCGGCTCCCATTGGCCAACGGTCGCTGGGAGCCGAGCGCCGATTGGTCGGCGGAGGAGGGGGTAGGCGGGGTTGGAGGGGGGGTGGGGGCCTCCGGGCCCCCCACTGCCCCCCCCCCTCCCCGTCGGCTGAGATGAGTCGACTTTTCTGATCGCACGCCGAGTAGAGACGCAGAGTTGGTGGTCTAGACAAGGCTGAGACGAGTCGACTTTTCTGATCGCACGCCTCGAGTTGACCATTATCGTAACCGATCCTCGTGGGTCTCCCCTAGGTTGACTCGGCCTCAAACGAGTCCCCTAGGTCGCGGCGTGTGGTAAACATCGCCACCGGGGAGACGAAGGCCGCTAACGGCACTTGCCCCACAGTCTGGTTGAAGGCTACCTGGGGGGTGGGCCGCTTTGTCTGTGTGCGGGGCAGGTGAACGCCGTGTGCTACGGGGCCAAGGTGATGCTGCCGGGCGTCCTGCGCTACGAGGACGGCATCGAGGTGAACCAGGACGTGGTGGTCATCACCACCAAGGGAGAGGCCATCTGTGTCGGTGAGCACTCCACAGTGTAGTGTAGCGTGTAGTGTAGTGTAATGTGTAGTGTAGTGTAGCGTGTAGTGTAATGTGTAGTGTAGTGTAGCGTGTAGTGTAGTGTATAGTGTAGCGTGTAGTGTAGTGAACCAGGACGTGGTGGTCATCACCACCAAGGGAGAGGCCATCTGTGTGGGTGAGCACTCGGTAGTGTAGTGTGTAGTGTAGTGTAGCGTGTAGTGTAGCGTGTATAGTGTAGTGCGTAGTGTAGTGAACCAGGACGTGGTGGTCATCACCACCAAGGGAGAGGCCATCTGTGTCGGTGAGCACTCCCAACAGCTAGTGTAGTGTATAGTGTAGTGTATAGTGTAGGTGTGTAGTGTATAGTGTAGTGTGTGGTGTAATGTGTAGTGTAGTGTATAGTGTAGTGTGATGTGTAGTGTGTAGCGTGTAGTGTAGGTGTGTAGTGTAATGTGTAGTGTGTGGTGTAGTGTGTAGCGTGTAGTGTAGTGTATAGTGTAGTGTAATGTGTAGTGTATAGTGTAGTGTATAGTGTAGTGTATAGTGTAGTGTATAGTGTAGTGTGTAGTGTAGTGTAGTGTGTAGTGTATAGTGTAGGTGTGTAGTGTAGTGTATAGTGTAGTGTATAGTGTAGTGTGTAGTGTAGTGTATAGTGTAGTGTATAGTGTAGTGTAATGTGTAGTGTGTAGTGTAATGTGTAGTGTGTAGTGTAATGTGTAGTGTATAGTGTAGTGTAATGTGTAGTGTAATGTGTAGTGTAGTGTGGTGTGTAGTGTAGTGTATAGTGTAGTGTGTAGTGTAGTGTACAGTGTAGTGTACAGTGTAGTGTACAGTGTAGTGTGCAGTGTAGTGTGCAGTGTAGTGTGCAGTGTAGTGTACAGTGTAGTGTGTGGTACATCGGAGGGGGAAAGAGAAAAATCAAAATATCTCTAAATAGCTCGTGGCTGTGCAGGTGACCCCCCCGTGACCCCCCCGTGACTCCCCGTGACCCCCCCGTGACCCCCCGTGACCCCTGCCGCCCGTCCACAGCCAGCGCTCTGATGACCACGGCGGTGATGTCCACGTGCAGCCACGGCGTGGTGGCCAAGATCAAGCGCGTCATCATGGAGCGCGACACCTACCCACGCAAGTGGGGCCTGGGCCCCAAGGTGAGTGTGGACCCACCACCCCCATCACCCCGTCAACCCCATCACCCCCATCACCCCCATCACCCCGTCAACCCCATCACCCCCATCAGCCCATCACCCCCATCACCCCCATCACCCCCATCACCCCCATCACCCCCATCACCCCACATCACCACCGCATCCCCCCTCCACCACCACATCCCCCGCCCACCCCTCCCCTTCCATGTCCCATCCCTCCCCCCCACCACGACCACCGCCGCCGCCCGCACCTCCCGTCCACCGTCACATCTTCCCCCCGCCGCCCGCAGGCGAGTAAGAAGAAGCTGCTGATCAAGCAGGGCCTGCTGGACCCACACGGCAAAGCCAACGACAAGACACCCAGCGACTGGAAGGAGACTTACGAAGACTACGGGTGAGACACACCCCCCACCCCCTCACCCCTCACTCTCACCCCACCACCCCTCACCCCCCCACCCCCTCACCCCTCACTCTCACCCCCACCACCCCTCACCCCACCACCCCTCACCCCACCCCCCTCACCCCACCCCCCTCTCACCCCACCACCCCCTCACCCTCTCACCCCACCACCCCTCACCCCACCCCCCTCACCCCACCACCCCCTCACCCCACCACCCCCTCACCCTCTCACCCCACCCCCCTCACCCCACCCCCCCCTCACCCCACCACCCCCTCACCCTCTCACCCCACCCCCCTCACCCCACCACCCCTCACCCCACCACCCCCTCACCCCTCACTCTCACCCCACCACCCCTCACCCCACCACCCCTCACCCCACCACCCCTCACCCCACCCCCCCTTTGTTGATGTTTATTTCCGCCCCCCCCCCCCCGCTCAGTGCCGGCCGGCGTGGTCCGTCGAAGAAATCTGCGGCAGCCGCCCCCCCCACCGCTGCGGGGGATGGGGAGGAGGAGGGGAAGCCTCCGGCTAAGGTGGGGCGACGTCACCGTCACCGCGGCGACGTCACCGTGACGTCACCGCGGCGACGTCACCGTCACCATGGCGACATCACCGTGACGACGGTTTAGATTGAAGCGGTTTAACCCAAACAAACCTCTCGTGGATAAGAATTGTCGTAACTTACGAGCGAACGTCTTGGTGTAGACATAAAGCTGTTATTATTATTATTAAAGCTCTTAGAAGTTGTTACCCGCTCAGCGTCGTGAGTGAAGCTATCACGTGACTAACTTACTACCCAGTCAGCGTCGTGAGTGAAGCTATCACGTGACTAACTTACTACCCGCTCAGCGTCGTGAGTGAAGCTATCACGTGACTAACTTACTAACCGCTCAGCGTCGTGAGTGAAGCTATCACGTGACTAACTCCCGCTCAGCGTCGTGAGTGAAGCTATCACGTGACTAACTTACTACCCAGTCAGCGTCGTGAGTGAAGCTATCACGTGACTAACTGACTACCCGCTCAGCGTCGTGAGTGAAGCTATCATGTGACTAACTTACTAACCGCTCAGCGTCGTGAGTGAAGCTGTCACGTGACTAACTTACTACCCGCTCAGCGTCGTGAGTGAAGCTATCACGTGACTAACTGACTACCCGCTCAGCGTCGTGAGTGAAGCTATCACGTGACTAACTTACTAACCGCTCAGCGTCGTGAGTGAAGCTGTCACGTGACTAACTTACTACCCGCTCAGCGTCGTGAGTGAAGCTATCACGTGACTAACTTACTAACCGCTCAGCGTCGTGAGTGAAGCTGTCACGTGGCTAACTCCCGCTCAGCGTCGTGAGTGAAGCTATCACGTGACTGACTACCCGCTCAGCGTCGTGAGTGAAGCTATCACGTGACTAACTTACTAACCGCTCAGCGTCGTGAGTGAAGCTGTCACGTGGCTAACTCCCGCTCAGCGTCGTGAGTGAAGCTATCACGTGACTGACTACCCGCTCAGCGTCGTGAGTGAAGCTATCACGTGACTAACTTTCTACCCGCTCAGCGTCGTGAGTGAAGCTATCACGTGACTAACTTACTACCCGCTCAGCGTCGTGAGTGAAGCTATCACGTGACTAACTTACTACCCGCTCAGCGTCGTGAGTGAAGCTATCACGTGACTAACTTTCTACCCGCTCAGCGTCGTGAGTGAAGCTATCACGTGACTAACTTACTACCCGCTCAGCGTCGTGAGTGAAGCTATCACGTGACTAACTTACTACCCGCTCAGCGTCGTGAGTGAAGCTATCACGTGACTAACTTTCTACCCGCTCAGCGTCGTGAGTGAAGCTATCACGTGACTAACTTACTACCCCGCTCAGCGTCGTGAGTGAAGCTATCACGTGACTAACTTACTACCCGCTCAGCGTCGTGAGTGAAGCTATCACGTGACTAACTTTCTACCCGCTCAGCGTCGTGAGTGAAGCTATCACGTGACTAACTTACTACCCGCTCAGCGTCGTGAGTGAAGCTATCACGTGACTAACTTTCTACCCGCTCAGCGTCGTGAGTGAAGCTATCACGTGACTAACTTACTACCCGCTCAGCGTCGTGAGTGAAGCTATCACGTGACTAACTTACTACCCGCTCAGCGTCGTGAGTGAAGCTATCACGTGACTAACTTTCTACCCGCTCAGCGTCGTGAGTGAAGCTATCACGTGACTAACTTACTACCCGCTCAGCGTCGTGAGTGAAGCTGTCACGTGACTAACTTACTAACCGCTCAGCGTCGTGAGTGAAGCTATCACGTGACTAACTTTCTACCCGCTCAGCGTCGTGAGTGAAGCTATCACGTGACTAGCTTACTACCCGCTCAGCGTCGTGAGTGAAGCTGTCACGTGACTAACTTGCTACCCGCTCAGCGTCGTGAGTGAAGCTGTCACGTGACTAACTTGCCGGCGTGTTTGTGTCGTCGCCCGTGTAGAGGAAGCGCGCCGGCGACAGCGACGGGGAGGCCCGGCAGGCGCCGTCGTCGCCGGGCACCGACCACGACGACGCCGCCGCCCGCAAGACGAAGAAGAAGCAGGAGAAGCAGAAGAAGAAGCTCCGGGGGAGTGGCGGCGACAGCGACGACGGCGCCGCAGCAGCAGAAGCAGCGGCGCCATCGTCGCTGAAGAAGAAGGACAAGAAGAAGAAGAAGGTCGAGGAGGAGGAGGAGGCTATGGAGGCATCGGCAGGGACGGCCGAGGAGGTGGGTGGTGGTGGTGGTGGGGGTGGTGATGGTGGTGGTGATGGTGGTGGTGATGGTGATGATGATGGTGGTGGTGGTGGTGGTGATGGTGGTGGTGATGATGATGGTGGTGGTGGTGGAGGTGGTGGTGGTGGTGGTGGGGGTGGTGGTGGTGGTGGTGGGTGATGGTGGTGGTGGTGGTGATGATGGTGGTGGTGGTGGTGATGATGGTGGTGGTGGTGGTGATGATGGTGGTGGTGGTGGTGATGCTGGTGGGGGTGGTGATGGTGGTGATGGTGGTGATGGTGGTGATGGTGGTGATGGTGGTGTTGGGGGTGGTGGGGGTGGTGATGGTGGTGTTGGGGGTGGTGGAGGTGGTGCCCAACACTGCTGGGGGCGGGATCGTGCGGAGGGAGGGGCGAGTTTTTCATCGTCGTCATAGTTACCTTGATCGTGGTCGTCATCGTCATAGTTACTGTGGTCGTCATAGTTATTATGGTCGTCGTCATCACCATCGTGATCGTCACCGTCATAATCACAATCGTCACCATCACGATGGTAGTGGTGGTAGTGGTGGTGGTAGTGGTGGTGGTGGTGGTAGTGGTGGTGGTGGTAGTGGTGGTGGTGGTGGTAGTGGTGGTGGTGGTGGTAGTGGTGGTGGTGGTGGTGGTGGTAGTCGTGGTGGTGGTAGTGGTGGTGGTGGTAGTGGTGGTAGTGGTAGCGGTGGTAGCGGTGGTAGCGGTGGTAGCGGTGGTAGTGGTGGTAGTGGTGGTAGTGGTGGTAGTGGTGGTAGTGGTGGTGCGAAGTGATGATGATGTTTATCCATTCTCAGAGCCACCGCCCCCCTCTCCCCACCACGGCCGCCCCCCCCCCAGCGTCTTGCCGGGCGGGGGAGTAAGCTCGGCTCCCATTGGCCAACGGTCTTTGGGAGCTGAGCGCCGATTGGTCGGCGGAGGAGGGGGCAGGCGGGGTTGGAGGGGGGGGTGGGGGCCTCCGGGCCCCCCACTGCCCCCCCCCTCCCCGTCGGCCGAGATGAGTCAACTTTTCTGATCGCACGCCGAGTAGAGACGCAGAGTTGGTGGTCTAGACAAGGCTGAGACGAGTCGACTTTTCTGATCATGCGTAGCATAAGGAATCTGCTCACTCATCCACCCACTCACCCACCCATCCACTCACTCACCCACCCATCCACTCACTCACCCACCCATCCACATACCCACTCACCCAACCACTCACCCACCCATCCACTCATCCACTCACTCACCCACTCATTCATCCACCCACTCACCCACCCATCCACATACCTACTCACCCAACCACTCACCCACCCATCCACTCATCCACTCACTCACCCACTCATTCATCCACCCACTCACCCACCCATCCACATACCTACTCACCCAACCACTCACCCACCCATCCACTCACCAACTCATCCACTCACCCTTTCACCCACCCACTCATCCGCTCGCTCACCCACCCATCCACTCACTCACCCACCCATCCACATACCCACTCACCCAACCACTCACCCACCCATCCACTCACTCACCCACTCATTCATCCACCCACTCACCCACCCATCCACATACCTACTCACCCAACCACTCACCCACCCATCCACTCATCCACTCACTCACCCACTCATTCATCCACCCACTCACCCACCCATCCACATACCTACTCACCCAACCACTCACCCACCCATCCACTCACCAACTCATCCACTCACCCTTTCACCCACCCACTCATCCGCTCGCTCACCCACCCATCCACTCACTCACCCACCCATCCACATACCCACTCACCCAACCACTCACCCACCCATCCACTCATCCACTCACTCACCCACTCATTCATCCACCCACTCACCCACCCATCCACATACCTACTCACCCAACCACTCACCCACCCATCCACTCACCAACTCATCCACTCACCCTTTCACCCACCCACTCATCCGCTCGCCCACCCACTCACCCAACCACTCATCCGCTCACCCACCCTTTCACCCACCCACTCATCCGCTCGCCCACCCACTCACCCAACCACTCATCCGCTCACCCACCCACTCACCCACCCACTCATCCGCTCGCCCACCCACTCACCCACCCACTCATCCGCTCGCCCACCCACTCACCCACCCACTCATCCGCTCGCCCACCCACTCACCCAACCACTCATCCGCTCACCCACCCACTTTGGTGAAGCACCAAGGGCTGAGTGAGGGGGGGGGCTGTGTGAGGGGGGGGTGCTGAGTGAGTGAGTTTGCCGCCTGCAGGCTGAGTGAGGGGGGGGGGCTGTGTGAGGGGGGGGTGCTGAGTGAGTGAGTTTGCCGCCTGCAGGCTGAGTGAGGGGGGGCTGTGTGAGGGGGGGGGTGCTGAGTGAGTGAGTTTGCCGCCTGCAGGCTGAGTGAGGGGGGGGGGGCTGTGTGAGGGGGGGGGTGCTGAGTGAGTGAGTTTGCCGCCTGCAGGCTGAGTGAGGGGGGGGGGGCTGTGTGAGGGGGGGGGTGCTGAGTGAGTGAGTTTGCCGCCTGCAGGCTGGTGGTGATGAGGAGGCGGCGACGAAGAAGAAGCGGAAGAAGGCGAAGAAGGTGAAGCAGGAGGAGGAGTCTGAGTGACGTCATCACAGGGGGGGGGGGGTGACGGGGGGGGGGGGCACCACCCACCACCGCATCTCCCCCAGCACACACACGCATTGACGTGTGTGTGCTGGGGGTGTGTGTCCGTGTGTGTGTAGGTGTGTGTGTGTGTGTAGGCGTGTCCGCGTGTGTGTAGGGGCGTGTCCGTGTATGTAGGTGTGTGTGTAGGTGTGTCCGCGTGTGTGTAGGGGCGTGTCCGTGTGTGTCCGTGTGTGCGTGTGTGTGTCCGTGTGTGTGTGTCCGTGTGTGTGTAGGCGTGTGTGTGTGTAGGCGTGTGTCCGTGTCCGTGTGTGTGTGTAGGCGTGTGTCCGTGTGTGTCCGTGTGTGTGTAGGCGTGTGTGTGTAGGCGTGTGTCCGTGTCCGTGTGTGTCCGTGTGTGTGTAGGCGTGTGTGTGTGTGTGTAGGCGTGTGTCCGTGTCCGTGTGTGTCCGTGTGTGTGTGTGTGTAGTGGGGAGCGGTAGTGCAGCCACAGAGACCCGAGTTTGATTCCGTCTCATGGCCAGCAGCAGCAGCAGCAGCGACAACGATTATCCGAACCGGTCCTGGACCTCCTCCCCTAGGTCGACTCGGCCTCAAATGAATTCTTGTTGCGGAGTGTAGCAAACATCGCCACTGGGGGAGACAAAGGCGGCCGGGCGTGGTGCTGTTCACCCCCCCCACCCCCCCTTGTGCCAGCTGCTGCTGTGTCAGCACTTGGCCAAACAGTCTTGTTGAAGACGACACGGGGGGGTGGGGGGGGAGGACGTGTGTGTGTGTGTGTCGTGCGCGTGTTGTGTGTCTGTGGGGGGATGAGGAGGAGGGGGGGCTGTGAGTGTCTCCTAAACTGTAAATAAAGACAGCTTTTTAAGTCCGTCCTGCCAAGTTCATTTTGGTGTCTTTCTGATTTTCCCCACTGACACAACCACAACTGTGCCAAGCCAGCCCAGCACAGTTTTTTTTCCACTGACGCAACCACAACTGTGCCAAGCCAGCCCAGCACAGTTTTTTTCCACTGACACAACCACAACTGAGCCAAGCCAGCCCAGCACAGTTTTTTTCCACTGACACAACCACAACTGTGCCAAACCAGCCCAGCACAGTTTTTTTTCCACTGACGCAACCACAACCGTGCCAAGCCAGCCCAGCACAGTTGATTTTTTTTCCACTGACACAACCACAACCGTGCCAAGCCAGCCCAGCACAGTTGATTTTTTTTTTCCACTGACTCAACCACAACCGTGCCAAGCCAGCCCAGCACAGTTGATTTTTTTTCCACTGACACAACCACAACCGTGCCAAGCCAAGCCCAGCACAGTTTATTTTTTTTCCACTGACGCAACCACAACCGTGCCAAGCCAGCCCAGCACAGTTGATTTTTGTTTTCCACTGACACAACCACAACCGTGCCAAGCCAGCCCATCACAGTTGATTTTTTTTCACTGGCACAACCACAACCGTGCCAAGCCAAGCCCAGCACAGTTTATTTTTTTTCCCACTGACAACCACAACAGTGCCAACCCAAGCACAGCACAGTTTTTTTCCACTGACAACCACAACAGTGCCAACCCAAGCACAGCACAGTTTTTTTTCCACTGACAACCACAACAGTGCCAACCCAAGCACAGCACAGTTTTTTTCCACTGACACAACTGTGCCAAGCCAAGCCCGGCACTTTTGTTTTGCACTGCGTACGTGTGTGGCCAAAACAGCCCTCAACTTCCTCATTTGGTGCCGGATGGTAAACGATGTGGTGAGCAGTGCCATGGTGGGGGGAGGGATAATTTCGATTGGCCCATTCCCTTCATGGTATTTGTACCACGACAGAGACCAAATGGGGGCTCTGGATGGGTGCAAGGGGCTGGTAACCCCTCCACCTTTAATTAATTACCACCAAACCACGTGACAAGCCCCGAGGGGACAGGCTTCTATGACGTCTGGCCAAACCCCATTTGGCGGATACTTGTAGGTTTTTTCGGTAAAGTCACGTAGGTAAAAAATAAATAATAGAAATAAAATTACTGTATCAAGTAAATATATACAGTAAATTTAGCTGTGACGATCCCACCTGAAGACGGAGACTTGTGTTGCCTCCGAAACGTCGTGATTTAATTGAGTTATTTTATTTCTATTAATATTTTTTTCCTACGTCACTTTACCGAAAAAGCCTTAGAGTATGAATCCTTGCAGTCACGAAAACTTCAAATCCTAGAACCCATTTGGCGGAGCCAGGAGACTACATCCGTACCCTTGGGGGTTCTTCAAAAAATAACAAAAATCTCGACTTAAAGCTTTCGTGACTGCAGGAATTCATATTCTTTGGGTCTTTAGGTTCAAAGAAAAAAAAAACGACGTTTCGATCGCATATCAAGCGGTCGTCATCAGGACAAGGGGGTCAGCCTCTAAAGGCAAACTGTTGATGAAGGTTCAGAGATGGGTGTGGCCCACGTGTCAGCAGCGTGGGTGGGACAGCGAATGTTAAAGTGATGGTACTCAAGAGGGCCACGTCGGGAAATAATAAAATAAAAATAAACCAATAAAATACATCTTATTTTATTATTTTTCTTTTTATTATTTTATTATTTCCCTTCTACGTGACTTTACCGAAAGAACCAAGAAGATGAATCCCTGCAGTCACGAAAGCTTTAAATCGAAATGTATGTGCTGTGTTAAATCCAACCTGGATTTTGTGTTTGTTCATGATTTTGGAAATATTTTTAGTGACCCCTGCTGTGTATGGCAAGGTGATGGTTTTGATTGGGTCCTCAGATGGTTCTTTCGCAACGGTTGGGGTGATAGCTTCACGGATTGTGTGGTCTGAATATCCTCTTGAGGGCTTGGTGCACGTGCTCCAGTTCACTGGCTCGGTGATGACGGTCGGAAATGCATCGAGCTGTATGGTGTAGAGTTTTCACCAGAGATGTGGACTCGAGTCATGCGACTTGGACTCGAGTCATGATTTTGATGACTTCAGACTCGACTTGGACTTGCCTCATCTTTGACTCGACTTGACTCGGGACTCGAGAGCAAAGACTTGAGACTTACTTGAGACTTGCACAACAATGACTTTGTCCCACCTCTGGTTTTCATGAGCGAATTCTTCTGGGATGGATGGTGGTGGGAGTCAGGTTTTAGGTAGGCGTCAGTATGGATGGCTTTCCTGTAGACAGTGTCCCATTGAGCCATCTGGTCTCTTTTTTTTATTAAAACATCCAAGAATGGTGGCTTGCCATCTGTTTCCACCTCGATGGTGAATCTGATGGCTGGGTGTGTGGAATTGATGCGGTTGAGGAATTGGTTCAGAGCTGGTCGCCCATGTGGCCATATGACGAACGTGTCATCTACGTACCTCTTCCACAAGGACAGACGTAGGGTGGATGCCTGGATGGCATCTGTCTCAAATTTTTGCATGAAAACATTGGCTACAACCGAAGATAAGGGAGCACCCATTGGGGTACCTTCAACTTCGATGTAAAGCTTTCGTGACTGCAGGGATTCATCTTCTTGGTTCTTTCGGTAAAGTCACGTAGAAGGGAAGTAATACAATAATAAAAATAAAACATAATTACATTTCGATTTAAAGCTTTCGTGATTGCAGGGATTAATCTTCTTGGTTCTTTCGGTAAAGTCACGTAGAAGGGAAGTAATAAAATAATACAAATAAAGCAATAAAATAAAATATATATATTTTAAATATTTTATTTTATTATGTTTTATTTTTATAATTGTATTATTTCCTTAATAATAAAAATAAAACATAATAAAATAAAAAAATATATATTTTTAATATTTTATTTTATTATGTTTTATTTTTATAATTTTATTATTTCCCTTCTACGTAACTTTACCGAAAGAACCAAGAAGATGCCTTCAACTTGTTTGTAGAATGTTCCGTTCCAGGTGAAGTAAGTGTTGGTGAGTCAGTGTCTCACCAGGGCCGGTACATCAGCATTCAGTCATTATTTGTCCAAATCTTCAATGACTGCAATGGTGTCAGGCACAGGAACTTTGGTAAACAAAGAGATGACATCGAAACTAACGAGCAAGTCACCTGGAGGTAGTGAGACGTCCTTCATTAACGATACCAGGTGAGCTGAGTGCAGCTGAGGTGGTCTTACCAGTGAATGGTTGTCAGGTCTCAGACAGAAACCGGGCCAGTTTGTAGGTGGGTGAGTCAATGGTGGAGACGATAGCACGAAAGGGTGTCCCGTCTTTATGGATTCTTGGTAAGCCATATAATCTGGGTGGTCGAGCAGCAGAGGGTTTTAAGGAAAACCGCTTGCTTGGTTCGATTAAAGATGTGGAATCGGTGATGATATTGTTGGTTTTCGTAACGAGGCTCTTGGTGGGATCTCTTTAAATGTTTGTATAGCTACCATCATGCCCAACGGTTGGGTTGATAGCTTCACAGATTGTGTAGTCTGAAATCAGGACCTCCTTACCGCAGCCTTCGCTCGGAGGTGCGGAGAGTAGCGGGTGGCCCAGGAGATGGCTATGTGGGCGAGGCATTCCCATCAAGTTGGAGAGAGAGATTCGTTCTAGATTTGAAGCTTTCGTGACTGCAGGGATTCATCTTCTTGGTTCTTTCGGTAAAGTCACGTAGAAGGGAAATAATAAAATAATAAGATAAAAATATCGATTTAAAGCTTTCGTGACTGCAGGGATTCATCTTCTTGGTTCTTTCGGTAAAGTCACGTAGAAGGGAAATAATAAAGTAATAAAATTAAAACATAATATAATAATGGAGAACAGGTCTGTCGAGAAGACGTCTTCTCGACAGACCCGTTCTCCACCTGAGGACGGCTGCTTGCGTTGTGGCCGAAACGTCGTGAGAATTATTTTATTACGTTTTATTTTTATGATTTTATTATTTCCATTCTACGTGACTTCACCGAAAGAACCAAGAGGAGAGATTCGTGTTTCTGGGCGCGGTCCTTTGCGTGGAGCCAGGAGCCACCATAGCGTGGTCAGTGGAACAGGCCAAGCAGGGAGAGGCGATCTCAGATCATGAAGAGTCGGACCTCTCACGTGATTGGCCCAGGGGCTAACCAATGGGCTGAGAGCAGACACGGAAAACGACCTCCCAAATCGGCAGTTGGGGGTGGATCTCAACGCAGCAGCGGCGGTGATGGCGGCAGCGGCAGCATTTCACCATCACCACCATCACCATCACCACCACCATCGCCACCATCACCATCATCACCATCACCATCATCACCATCATCACCATCATCACCATCACCACCATCACCATCATCACCACCATCACCATCACCACCACCATCACCATCACCACCATCATCACCATCACCACCATCATCACCATCACCATCATCACCATCACCACCATCATCACCATCACCACCATCACCATCATCACCACCATCACCATCACCACCATCATCACCATCACCACCATCATCACCATCACCACCATCATCACCATCATCACCATCATCACCATCACCACCATCATCACCATCACCACCATCACCATCATCACCACCATCACCATCACCACCATCATCACCATCACCACCATCATCACCATCACCACCATCATCACCATCATCACCATCACCACCATCACCATCACCACCATCACCATCATCACCATCACCACCATCACCACCATCACCATCATCACCATCACCATCACCACCATCACCATCATCACCATCACCACCATCACCACCATCACCATCACCACCATCACCATCATCACCATCACCACCATCACCACCATCACCATCATCACCATCACCACCATCACCATCATCACCATCACCACCATCACCATCATCACCATCACCACCATCACCATCATCACCATCACCACCATCACCATCACCACCATCACCACCCAGTCGTGGCTGAGCGAGATCCCAGCCTCAAGCCCGACGCGAGCGAGAGGACCAGCGGAACTTCGCTGTAAGTAGCAGTGGAGGTCTGTCTCCCACTCCACTGAATATATATGTGTGTGTGTGTTAGGCAGTATTAGTATATTTCGATGTAAAGCTTTCGTGACTGCAGGGATTCATCTTCTTGGTTCTTTCGGTAAAGTCACGTAAAAGGGAAGTAATACAATAATTAAACACAATAAAATACAATTCTCACGACGTTTCGGCCACAACGCAAGCAGCCGTCCTCGGGTGAAGAATGCTATTGTCGGTTTTCGGTTTCACCTGAGGACGGCTGCTTGCGTTGTGGCCGAAACGTCATGAGAATTGTATTTTATTATGTTTAATTATTGTATTACTTCCCTTCTACGTGATGACTTTACCGAAAGAACCAAGAAGAAGAGTTGTAGTATTGTTCAGTTCCCAGCGGTCGACCTGGGGCTTGCCCCAGGGCACGTGTGACTTGTGTGATGGAGCGGTGGCCGTGGCAGGAGCGGGTCGCCAGGCCGTGGCAGCCTGCCACTTGGCAAGACGTGGAACCTGCCACCAGCTGATTGCCTGGGTGGATGCTCGACTCGCTGTGGGCATCTCCCACTGCACGCAGAGGGGGCGAGCTCGAGGCACGAGGGGTGGGACCTCCTTGGGCAGGAATACGTGTCCGTCTGGAAAGCCGAGTTGTGTGTGGGACAGTGGGGAGGTGTCTGACCTCCACCCCCATCCCCCCCGAAGCTTCTGTGTGAGTTTCGTGAAGGCGTTAGGGACACGAGGGGTGGGACCCCCTTGGGCAGGAATACGTGGCCGTCTGGAAAGCCGAGTTGTGTGTGGGACAGTGGGGAGGTGTCTGACCTCCACCCCCATCCCCCCAGAAGCTTCTGTGTGAGTTTCGTGAAGGCGTTAGGGACACGAGGGGTGGGACCCCCTTGGGCAGGAACACGTGTCCGTCTGGAAAGCCGAGTTGTGTGTGGGACAGTGGGGAGGTGTCTGACCTCCACCCCCATCCCCCCCGAAGCTTCTGTGTGAGTTTCGTGAAGGCGTTAGGGACACGAGGGGTGATTAGGGGCCATCCATAAATGACGTCACACGATTTCGGACGATTTTTGACCCCCCCCCCCATCGTCACACGGCGTCAGACCCCCCTTCAAATATGACGTCACAAAGCTCTGCCCCCCCCCAAAAAAACATGCTTCAAATCGCTTTAAACTATTGTCATTGTAGTGCGTATTTAATGTGGCGCTGCACTCTGATGTTGTAGGAGAAAAACATGTATTACAAAGTCTATTTAATTAAGTGATGTGACGTCACATTTCTCAAACTCCCACCCCTCCCCCCTCGTCACACATCGTCACAAAAAGTCAGACCCCCCTCAACTGTGACGTCACAAAGCTCTGCCCCCCCCCCCCAAACCATATTTCCATTTTGAAAATGAAACTTGCTTCAAATCGCTTTAAAATATTGTCATTGTAGTGCGTATTTAATGTGGCGCTGCACTCTGATGTTGTAGGAGAAAACATGTATTACAAAGTCTATTTAATTACGTAGAACGTGTCGTCATTTAAAGTTGCGCATTTTGATGTGACGTCACATTTATCAAACCCCCCCCCCCTTAGGTGCGTGACGTCATTTATGGACGGCCCCTTAGAGGTGTGTGGGTGGTTTGTATTCGTTTGATGTTCTGTGTGGTAGCCAGCTCACAGGCTATAGCGGCTCTGTTCGTGGTGGTTGGTGTCAACTGGTGGGACAGGTTTGCAGATTCGCTGTGAGCATTTCTGTGAGGTCCTGGGGGAGGGGAAATCCCTCAGCCTGGAAAACATCATGGCACAAAGTGGGGATGACCCTGCTGAGGCTGCGGTGCCTCAATTATTGGAAGAGGTCACCCCCTGTAAGTTGCTGGCTGAGGTGCCATCTGTTGAGGAAGTACTGAGGGCGATCCGGAGTCTGAGACCAGGAAAGGCACCGGGCAGAGATGATCTCCCAAGCGAAATGCTGAGGGAGGGTGGCGTTTGTGCACAGACTGCCCTAGATGACATCATAACAACAGTCTGGACCACTGGACGGGTTCCGCAGGATTGGAAGGATGCCCTGGTGGTCCCCCTCTTTAAGAAGGGGGGACTGCACAGACTGTAACAACTACAGGGGCATCTCACTCCTTAGCCCGCCGTGGCTAGGAGATGTTGACTACCTCGCCTGGTCTGCAGGAGGTCGTGGGTTTGATCCCGACCCTGACGATGCCTGCTGCTGCTGCTGTATATTTGGAGTCTGCGTCTCTCTCTCATCATCATCATCACGGTGGCTAGGAGATGTTGACTACCTCGCCTGGTCTGCAGGAGGTCGTGGGTTCGATCCCGACCCTGACGATGGCTGCTGCTGCTGTATATTTGGAGTTTGCGTGTCTCTCTCATCATCATCATCATGGTGGCTAGGAGATGTTGACTACCTCGCCTGGTCTGCAGGAGGTCGTGGGTTCGATCCCGACCCTGACGATGGCTGCTGCTGCTGTATATTTGGAGTTTGCGTGTCTCTCTCATCATCATCATCATGGTGGCTAGGAGATGTTGACTACCTCGCCTGGTCTGCAGGAGGTCGTGGGTTCGATCCCGACCCTGACGATGCCTGCTGCTGCTGTATATTTGGAGTCTGCGTCTCTCTCTCATCATCATCATCACGGTGGCTAGGAGATGTTGACTACCTCGCCTGGTCTGCAGGAGGTCGTGGGTTTGATCCTGACCCTGACGATGCCTGCTGCTGCTGTATATTTGGAGTCTGCGTCTCTCTCTCATCATCATCATCATCACGGTGGCTAGGAGATGTTGACTACCTCGCCTGGTCTGCAGGAGGTCGTGGGTTTGATCCCGACCCTGACGATGCCTGCTGCTGCTGTATATTTGGAGTCTGCGTCTCTCTCTCATCATCATCATCACGGTGGCTAGGAGATGTTGACTACCTCGCCTGGTCTGCAGGAGGTCGTGGGTTCGATCCCGACCCTGACGATGGCTGCTGCTGCTGCTGTATATTTGGAGTCTGCGTCTCTCTCCCCGTGGTGGTCACTGCGTGGTTTTTTTTTTTCTCCGGGTTTCCTTCCACGTTTTAGAATCGACATCGCCACGCGTTCTAAGAGGATTTGGCTTCTGCTATGAAGTTCCACACGGAGACGAGCCACTAAGTTGAGCTGTCATTTGAGGCCAGATCACTCGTGACAAAGTTTTAGTATGGACCCACGTGGGCCTCTGTGTGTCTCTGCGTGTCTCTGTGTGTCTCTGTGTGCCTCTGTGTGTCTCTGCGTGTCTCTGTGTGTCTCTGTGTGCCTCTGTGGGCCTCTGTGGGCCTCTGTGTGTCTCTGTGAGTCTCTGTGGGTGTCTGTGTGTCTCTGTGTCTCTGTGGGCCTCTGTGTGTCTCTGTGTGTCTCTGTGTGTCTCTGTGGGTCTCTGTGTGTCTCTGTGGGCCTCTGTGTGTCTCTGTGTGTCTCTGTGTATCTCTGTGGGTCTCTGTGTATCTCTGTGGGTCTCTGTGGGTCTCTGTGGGTCTCTGTGTGTCTCTGTGTGTCTCTGTGTGTCTCTGTGGGTCTCTGTGGGTCTCTGTGAGTCTCTGTGGGCCTCTGTGTGTCTCTGTGGGTCTCTGTGGGTCTCTGTGAGTCTATGTGGGCCTCTGTGTGTCTCTGTGGGTCTCTGTGTGTCTCTGTGTGTCTCTGTGTGTCTCTGTGGGTCTCTGTGGGTCTCTGTGTGTCTGTGTGTCTCTGTGGGTCTCTGTGTGTCTGTGTGTGTCTGTGTGTCACTGTGTGTCTCTGTGTGTCTCTCGGTCTCTGTGTATCTCTGTGGGCCTCTGTGTGTCTATGTATCTCTGTGTGTCTATGTATCTCTGTGTGTCTCTCGGTCTCTGTGTGTCTCTGTGTGCCTCTGTGTGCCTCTGTGGGCCTCTGTGTGTCTCTGTGGGTCTCTATGTGGCTCTGTGTGCCTCTGTGCCTCTGTGTGCCTCTGTGTGTCTCTGTGTGCCTCTGTGGGCCTCTGTGTGTCTCTGTGGGTCTCTATGTGACTGTGTGCCTCTGTGTGTATCTGTGTGCCTCTGTGTGCCTCTGTGTGTCTCTGTGTGCCTCTGTGTGTCTCTGTGTGCCTCTGTGGGCCTCTGTGTGTCTCTGTGGGTCTCTATGTGGCTCTGTGTGCCTCTGTGTGCCTCTGTGGGCCTCTGTGTGTCTCTCGGTCTATGTGTGTCTCTGTGTGTCTATGTATCTCTGTGGGTCTCTATGTGACTGTGTGCCTCTGTGTGCCTCTGTGTGTCTCTGGGTCTCTAATGGTCTCTACGAGCCTGAGGAAACACGTGTCCAGTGTCTGTCTGCTGCTATGAATGACCACGTGGTGGCCAGGTCGCTTCTGAAAGAAAACTACAGAGCTCAGGTGGCCTTACCTGGTAAAATACAAATACACTGGTTCTACAAAGGGTCCTTGTTGGGCTCTGTAGGTCTCTGGGGTACCATCCGAGTCTCACGATCTATATGAGTATGGGTCTCTGTGTTTCTATGCGTCTCTGGATATCTGTGGATCTCTGAGTGGATATCTGTGGTCTCTGTATCTCTGAGTGTGTGTGGGTCTCTATGTGTGTGTGTGGGTCTCTATGTGTCTGTATGGGTCTCTATGTGTCTCTGTGTGTCTGTGTGGGTCTCTATGTGTCTCTGTGGGTCTCTATGTATCTGTGTCTGTGTGGGTCTCTATGTATCTCTGTGTGTGGGTCTCTATGTATCTCTGTGTGTGGGTCTCTATGTATCTCTGTGTGTGGGTCTCTATGTATCTCTGTGTGTGGGTCTCTATGTATCTGTGTCTGTGTGTGTCTCTATGTGTCTGTGTGGGTCTCTATGTGTCTCTGTGGGTCTCTGTGTCTCTGTGTGTGTGGGTCTCTATGAATCTGTGTCACGTGTCGGATTGAAAGTCAGACGCGACGCTTTTGCACCAGCGGTATTTGGTTTTTTAATTCCTTAATAAATTTACAAAATTAAACGCTAAGTGTATATAAATGTGTCTACGGAGAAAGGAAACGGGGGGGGGGATAAACAAAATTGTTGGGTGGGGGGCATGGGGGGGGGGGCAGGGGGGGGGGCATAGGTGGCGTCGTAGAGAAAGTGAAACCAAATTTACAAAAACTTCACGCCACTGATTCTTCTCGGAGGGAGAGGGGGGCACAATGGGGGGGGGGGGGGGGGTGGAGAGGGGGGCAAAGCCGTTCTAACATTGGGTGGGGGGGGGGGGCTCGCCGCGTCTAGTGGAGGGGGGGGGGCTACTCTAGGGGTTCGCATGCATAGATTGCTGTGAGAATGTTGAGATTCGTAACAAAGACAAAGACTCCCCACCCACCGTCCCGACAGCCTGAACAGACTGTTGGGGCAAGTGCTGTTAGCGAACGCACACACACGCACACGCAGACACGCGCACACACACAGATGCACGCACACACACGCAGACACACGCAGACACACACACAGACACACACACAGACACACACACGCGCGCACGCACACAGACACGCACACACACACAGATGCACGCACACACACGCAGACACACACAGACACACACACACACGCATACACACACACGCGCGCACACACGGACGCACGGTGACACACACACACACACACACGCGCACACACACACACACGCAGACACGCACACACGCAGACACACTGCGCACACACACACACACGCCACCCACCCACCCCACACCCCCCTACCCCCCTAATTAATTATGTAACCACGTGGAATGTTTAACCCCCCCCCCACCACCCGACCACCCCCACCACGAGGGGCTCCTTCAACTTCGCGTGCACGCGACGACCGCCATTTTGGGGTGTGGCGCGAAAAACTGACGTCACAAAGGGTGGGGGGGGGGGCAGTGACAGGGGCGGGTCACGAGGGGTGTGTGCGGTCACGTGGTGCGGGCACGTGCTGCAGCCGTTTGGGTTTGTGGGTCTCTATGGTTCTGAGTTTCTGAGGTTCTATAGGAGTCTGGGTCTCTAGGGTCGTCCATAAATGACGTCACACACCTAGGGGGGGAGGGGGTCAGACATGAGTGACGAGGGGGGGTTTGAGAAATGTGGCGTCACATCAAAATTTGCAACTTTAACTAAAATATAAACAATATAATTGTTATAACATTAATTTTGACTAATTTTCATTAACTATTTGATTATTTAAATTTACTAAGGTCACCTTTTTCTTCTCCATGGCAGATTGGAGAAGCATACATTTTGTAAATGTTTTGAATGATTGTTACGAAACATTTTGATTCTAATGATTCTAGCAGGACTTTTCATTCTGTGGAATGAATATAATGTTTGATTGTTATAATTGAACTCTCCATTTTGCTTCGTTCTACTACAAAGTTTCAAGTATTTGTTTATAGTTATAATTACTTTTAATATTTAATAATGATAAGATAATTTTAATCTAATATTCTGAACATCTGCAGTTTTAGTTAGACGTTGAATAATTGAAAGTACATTTCATGATACATTTCAGCTTTCCAACGCCTCCTTAATGTTTTCTCCTACAACATCAGAGTGCAGCGCCACATTAAAGACGCACTACAATGACAATAGTTTAAAGCGATTTGAAGCATGTTTAATTTTTAAAATGGAAATGTGGTTTGGGGGGGGGGGCAGAGCTTTGTGACCTCATATTTGAGGGGGGTCTGACTTTTTGTAACGCCGTGTGACGAGGGGGGGGGGGTCAAATGTCAGCCAAAATCGCGTGACGTCATTTATGGACGGCCCTTCTGGTTCTATACGAGTCTCTGTGTGTCTCTATGAGTCTCTATGAGTCTCTGTGGGTCTATACGAGTCTCTGTGGGTCTCTGATTCTATATGAGTCTCTGTGGGTCTCTATGCGTCTCTGTGGGTCTTTATGGTTCTATGTGAGTCTCTGTGGGTCTCTATGGTTCTATATGAGTATCTGTGGGTCTCTATGAGTCTCTGTGGGTCTCTGATTCTATATGAGTCTCTGTGGGTCTCTGAGTCTCTGTGGGTCTGTGAGTCTCTGTGGGTCTCTATGGTTCTATACGAGTCTCTGTGTCTATATGAGTCTCTGTGGGTCTCTATGGGTCTCTACGGGTCTCTGTGGGTCTCTATGGGTCTCTGTGGGTCTCTGTGGGTCTCTGATTCTATATGAGTCTGTGGGTCTGTATGAGTCTCTGTGGGTCTCTATGGTTCTATGTGAGTCTCTGTGGGTCTCTGAGTCTCTGTGGGTCTCTATGAGTCTCTGTGGGTCTGTGAATCTCTGTGGGTCTCTATGGTTCTATACGAGTCTCTGTGTCTATACGAGTCTCTGTGGGTCTCTATGGGTCTCTGTGGGTCTCTGTGGGTCTCTGATTCTATATGAGTCTGTGGGTCTGTATGAGTCTCTGTGTGTCTCTATGGTTCTATGTGAGTCTCTGTGGGTCTCTACGGGTCTCTGTGGGTCTCTATGGGTCTCTATGGTTCTATACGAGTCTCTGTGGGTCTCTATGGGTCTCTGTGGGTCTCTGGGTCTCTATGGTTCTATACGAGTCTCTGTGGGTCTCTACGGGTCTCTACGGGTCTCTATGGTTCTATACGAGTCTCTGTGGGTCTCTATGGGTCTCTGTGGGTCTCTGTGGGTCTCTGATTCTATACGAGTCTCTGTGGGTCTGTATGAGTCTCTGTGGGTCTCTATGGTTCTATACGAGTCTCTGTGGGTCTCTGTGGGTCTCTAATGAGGGTGACCACCACCACACGCACCGCCGCCGCGGTATTTAAGAGGGCGGCCCACATCTCCAGATCCGCACCGCGATCCTCTGCAACCAACGGCGCCCCAAACGTGAATGGGACTGTGAAACCAAAAGTGTCACTGTGTGTGTGTCACTGCGTGTGTGTGTTACTGTGTGTGTGTGTTACTGTGTGTGTGTGTCACTGTGTGTGTGTCACTGTGTGTGTGTCACTGCGTGTGTGTGTCACTGCGTGTGTGTCACTGCGTGTGTGTGTGTCACTGTGTCAGTGTGTGTGTCACTGCGTGTGTGTGTGTGTCACTGTGTGTGTGTCACTGCGTGTGTGTGTGTCACTGCGTGTGTGTCTTTGTTTTTGTGTCGCTGCGTGTGTGTCACTGTGCGTGTGTCACTGTGTGTGTGTCACTGTGTGTGTGTGTCAATGTGAGTGTCAGTGTGTGTGTGTCACTGTGTGTGTGTGTCACTGTGTGTGTGTGTCACTGTGTGTGTGTGTCACTGTGTGTGTGTCACTGTGTGTGTGTGTGTGTCACTGCGTGTGTGTCTTTGTTTTTGTGTCGCTGCGTGTGTCACTGTGCGTGTGTCACTGTGATTGTCAGTGTGTGTGTCACTGTGTGTGTGTGTGTCACTGTGTGTGTGTGTGTGTCACTGCATGTGTGTGTCTTTGTTTTTGTGTCGCTGCGTGTGTGTCACTGTGCGTGTGTCACTGTGTGTGTGTCACTGTGTGTGTGTGTCAATGTGAGTGTCAGTGTGTGTGTGTCACTGTGTGTGTGTGTCACTGTGTGTGTGTGTCACTGTGTGTGTGTGTCACTGTGTGTGTGTGTGTCACTGTGTGTGTCACTGTGTGTGTGTGTGTCACTGTGTGTGTCACTGTGTGTGTGTGTGTGTCACTGTGTGTGTGTGTCACTGTGTGTGTCACTGTGTGTGTGTGTGTCACTGTGTGTGTCACTGTGTGTGTGTGTGTGTCACTGTGTGTGTGTGTCACTGTGTGTGTCACTGTGTGTGTGTGTGTGTCACTGTGTGTGTGTGTCACTGTGTGTGTCACTGTGTGTGTCACTGTGTGTGTGTCAGTGTGTGTGTCACTGTGTGTGTGGGGAGTGGTGGTGTCGTGGTTAACGCTGCGCTACGAACCCGGGAGACCCGAGTTCGATTCCCGCTCACGACCACCACCACCACTGATAGCGATGCTCTGAACCGGTCCAGGCCCTCCGCTAGGTCGACTCGGCCTAAAATGAGTACCCGGTGCGTAGTAAACATCGCCACTGGGGGAGACAAAGGCGGCCGGGCGTGGTGCTGTCCACCCACTCACCCCCTCGTGTGCCACAGCGCCGGTAGCCTTCACAGCTGCTGCTGCTGCTGCTACCGCTACTGACAACACTTGCCCCTGCAGCCTGCTGATACTGTGTGTGCGTGTTAGACTCTGTGTCTGTGTGCGCGTTAGACTGTGTCTGTGTGTGCGTTAGACTCTGTGTCTGTGTGCACGTTAGACTCTGTGTCTGTGTGCACGTTAGACTCTGTGTCTGTGTGCACGTTAGACTCTGTGTCTGTGTGTGCGTTAGACTCTGCGTCTGTGTGCGTGTTAGACTGCGTCTGTGTGCACGTTAGACTCTGTGTCTGTGTGCGCGTTAGACTCTGTGTCTGTGTGCGCGTTAGACTGTGTCTGTGTGCACGTTAGACTCTGCGTCTGTGTGCGTGTTAGACTCTGTGTCTGTGTGCGCGTTAGACTCTGCGTCTGTGTGCGTGTTAGACTCTGTGTCTGTGTGCGCGTTAGACTCTGTGTCTGTGTGTGCGTTAGACTCTGTGTCTGTGTGTGCGTTAGACTCTGTGTCTGTGTGCGCGTTAGACTCTGCGTCTGTGTGCGTGTTAGACTGCGTCTGTGTGCACGTTAGACTCTGTGTCTGTGTGCGTGTTAGACTCTGCGTCTGTGTGCGCGTTAGACTCTGCGTCTGTGTGCGTGTTAGACTCTGTGTCTGTGTGCGCGTTAGACTCTGCGTCTGTGTGCGTGTTAGACTGCGTCTGTGTGCACGTTAGACTCTGTGTCTGTGTGCACGTTAGACTCTGTGTCTGTGTGCGCGTTAGACTGTGTCTGTGTGCACGTTAGACTCTGCGTCTGTGTGCGTGTTAGACTCTGTGTCTGTGTGCGCGTTAGACTCTGCGTCTGTGTGCGTGTTAGACTCTGTGTCTGTGTGCGCGTTAGACTCTGTGTCTGTGTGTGCGTTAGACTCTGTGTCTGTGTGTGCGTTAGACTCTGTGTCTGTGTGCGCGTTAGACTCTGCGTCTGTGTGCGTGTTAGACTGCGTCTGTGTGCACGTTAGACTCTGTGTCTGTGTGCACGTTAGACTCTGTGTCTGTGTGCGCGTTAGACTCTGTGTCTGTGTGCGTGTTAGACTGCGTCTGTGTGCACGTTAGACTCTGCGTCTGTGTGCGTGTTAGACTGCGTCTGTGTGCACGTTAGACTCTGTGTCTGTGTGCACGTTAGACTCTGTGTCTGTGTGCGTGTTAGACTCTGTGTCTGTGTGCGTGTTAGACTCTGTGTCTGTGTGCGCGTTAGACTCTGTGTCTGTGTGCACGTTAGACTCTGTGTCTGTGTGCGCGTTAGACTCTGTGTCTGTGTGCGCGTTAGACTATGTGTGTGTGCGCGTTAGACTCGTGGTCTGTGTGCGCGTTAGACTCTGTGTCTGTGTTAGACTCTGTGTCTGTGTTAGACTCTGTCTGTGTGCGCGTTAGACTCTGTGTCTGTGTGCGCGCGTGAGAATTGGCGGATCCATCTGTGCGGATTCCGCCGGGGATTTTAGGGGACGAGGATTGGAGCGAAGGCGGCGATAATGAACACAAAACCAACAACGTCGTCATCATCAACATCATCATCATCAACATCATCGTCGTCAACAACACTATCATTAAAATGCATTTGCTTAAAAGGTACTTAAAGTAAAATATCTCCATCATCATAATTATTATAATTCATTAATCGTATTATTTATCATTCGTCAATAATATGAACTCTTTTAAATACCGTGCCACCACCACCACCGCCGCCGCCACCACCGCCACCACAACCACCGCCACCACCGCCACCACCGCCACCACAACCACCACCGCCAAATTCACGTTGCCGTGAGCCTCACTTCCATTGCACCCAGCCCCTCCCGCCCCGCGCCGCGCTCTGTGTTTGTGTCTCACACCTGGCTGGTATCAAACACCGGGCTTGCTGTCATCTGCCAATCCACCCACCCACCCACCACAGCAACCACCCACCCACCACAGCAACCACCCACCACATCAACCACCCACCCACCACATCAACCACCCACTCACACATCCACAGTAACCACCAACCCACCACATCAACCACCCACCAACAACCCAGCCACATCAACCACATCAACCACCCACCAACAACCCAGCCACATCAACCACCCACCTACCACATTAACCATCCTGCCACCACATCAACCACCCACCAACAACCCACCACATCAACCACACACCCACCACATCAACCATCCTGCCACCACATCAACCACCCACCCACCACATCAACCAGTCAATTTAACCACCCACTCACTACTCACCCAGCCACTACCCACCCACCCACTACCCACCCACTACCCACTAACCACCCACCCACCACCCCCCCACCACCAGCTGACGCCTCTCTAGGCCGCACCGAGTTGAGAGCCACCAAGCGGCATCACCGCCGCCTTGGGTCGGGCTCCTCACAAGGGGGGGGGGGCGGGGGGGGCACGGGGGGGGGCACGGGGGGGGGGCACGGGGGGGGGCACGGGGGGGGGGGGGGGCTGTGAGTTGGGGGGGGGGGGCTGTGAGTTGGGGGGGGGGGGGGCTGCGAGTTTGAGTTGGGGGGGGGGGGAGCTGCGAGTTCCACCGCCTGATTGGTCGACCGTTGGAATCATCCATCCAATCGCGAGCCGCGTATATCCCATCCGTGGGCAATTGACTATTTATTACACCACCACCACCACCACCATCCCCAGATCAACAACTCCCACCCACCACCAACCACCCCCCATCAACAACCCGAATCAAGGAGAACCCGTATTAACAAGACATACTATCAGCCACCACCACCACCCCTACCAACAACCACCCACAGCATCAGCAATCGGCAACAACCCCGGGGTCATACCGAGCCAGGCTGGTTTTTCCACTACACGAGCCGAGCCGTGCCAGGGCCATACCGAGCCGGCCTGGCTCGGTATGGCTCGTGAGGCCAGCATAGCACGGTTTGGCTCTGGCTCAGCTCGGGTTTGCCAATGGAAAAGGCTCCATCTGATTTCTCGTGAGGCCAGCGTAGCACGGTTTGGCTCTGGCTCAGGTCGAGTTTGCCAGTGGAAAAGGCTCCATCTGATATCTCGTGAGGCCAGTGTAGCCCGGTTTGGTTCCGGGTCGGTTCGGAAAAGTGGACCAGTGGGAAAACCCCCCACCAGTGCCACGCTGGCCCTGCAGGTGGCTTGGCTCGGGTTCGGCAGTGGAAAAACGTTTCCATCGGAGAATCGGAAACCGCCGGAAACCGCGATCGCAGATCCCTCCCCCCCCCCCACAAGGTGATGTCACAGAAGTCTGCCCCCCAACGCCACCGCCCGTCCACCGTCACCTCTCCTCCTCCTACGCCTCTCACCTCCCGACCGCCGTCACGCAGAAGCACGTACAAGAATCCAGCCGGCCCGGCGACATGCGACATGTTGCATGTTGTCATGTCGCATGTTGTCATGTCAACAGAACTCCCTCCCCCCCCCTCTTGCCCCCCACCTCGCATCACGACGACGCACACACACACACACGCGCACACACACACACACACGCGCACACACACACACACTTGCATGTACACACACACACACCGCGCACACACACACACACGGGGGAGGGTGACGTGGTGGGCGTTGCGTGGGTGGGTGGTGGGGGCTGCGTACGTGGGGGGGAGGGGGGCTACCCGGCGGGGGATGTGGGAGGAGACTTTGGGGGTGCGGGACGCGGGGGGGGGGGGGGGGCGTTCAGGGGGGGTGGAACTCGGATTCTCAATTAACCAATCAGCTCCACCAAACAGCTCCACCAAACAGCTCCACCACCGGGGAAGAAGCTCGCGGCGGCGGCCGCACCCCCCCCCCCCTCCAACCCCCCCCTCCCTTCACCCCCGGGGGGGTCGGTGGCTGAGTGGACGGGGAGGGTCACGCGGGGGTCACGCGGGGGTCACGCAGGGGTCACCCCCCCCTCCCCCCCCGCGGCGCTCAGTAGACCCAGGAGACGGGGACCCACTGCGGCGTGGCGCTGACGGCGGCGATGGCCTCCTCCACCTGGCGGATGGTCTCCTCGATCTCGTTGTTGACCACCGTCAGGTCGAAGTAGTGGCCGTACGCCTTCTGCAGCAGCTCGGACTCCTTCTGCAGGCGCTGCAGAGACTCGTCCTAAGAGTGGGGGGGGGCGGGGGGGGGTCATCGGCGTCGTCGCGACCGTCGGTACGTGGGTCGCCGTCGTGGCAAAAAGCGTCGGCGGCGTCGGCGTTAATCCGGCGGCGTTGGCGTCGGTAATCCGGCGTCGGCGTCGAGGGTTTAGCGAGGAACGCTCTTAGAAGTCCTCTCTCTCGAGGTGGCGGTGAGATCGCTGGTGAGACGGCGTTCACGGTGAGACTCGCGACCACCCAGTTTCACTCACAGAGTTCACGATGAGACTCACCATCACCCAGTTTCACTCACAGAGTTCACGGTGAGACTCACCATCACCCAGTTTCACTCACAGAGTTCACGATGAGACTCACCATCACCCAGTTTCACTCACAAAGTTCACGATGAGACTCACCATCACCCAGTTTCACTCACAGAGTTCACGATGAGACTCACCATCACCCAGTTCACTCACAGAGTTCACGATGAGACTCACCATCACCCAGTTTCACTCACAGAGTTCACGATGAGACTCACCATCACCCAGTTTCACTCACAAAGTTCACGATGAGACTCACCATCACCCAGTTTCACTCACAGAGTTCACGATGAGACTCACCATCACCCAGTTTCACTCACAGAGTTCACGATGAGACTCACCATCACCCAGTTTCACTCACAGAGTTCACGATGAGACTCACCATCACCCAGTTTCACTCACAGAGTTCACGATGAGACTCACCATCACCCAGTTTCACTCACAAAGTTCACGATGAGACTCACCATCACCCAGTTTCACTCACAGAGTTCACGATGAGACTCACCATCACCCAGTTTCACTCACAGAGTTCACGATGAGACTCACCATCACCCAGTTTCACTCACAAAGTTCACGATGAGACTCACCATCACCCAGTTTCACTCACAGAGTTCACGATGAGACTCACCATCACCCAGTTTCACTCACAGAGTTCACGATGAGACTCACCATCACCCAGTTTCACTCACAGAGTTCACGATGAGACTCACCATCACCCAGTTTCACTCACAGAGTTCACGATGAGACTCACCATCACCCAGTTTCACTCACAGAGTTCACGATGAGACTCACCATCACCCAGTTTCACTCACAAAGTTCACGATGAGACTCACCATCACCCAGTTTCACTCACAGAGTTCACGATGAGACTCACCATCACCCAGTTTCACTCACAGAGTTCACGATGAGACTCACCATCACCCAGTTTCACTCACAAAGTTCACGATGAGACTCACCATCACCCAGTTTCACTCACAGAGTTCACGATGAGACTCACCATCACCCAGTTTCACTCACAGAGTTCACGATGAGACTCACCATCACCCAGTTTCACTCACAGAGTTCACGATGAGACTCACCATCACCCAGTTTCACTCACAGAGTTCACGATGAGACTCACCATCACCCAGTTTCACTCACAGAGTTCACGATGAGACTCACCATCACCCAGTTTCACTCACAAAGTTCACGATGAGACTCACCATCACCCAGTTTCACTCACAGAGTTCACGATGAGACTCACCATCACCCAGTTTCACTCACAGAGTTCACGATGAGACTCACCATCACCCAGTTTCACTCACAGAGTTCACGATGAGACTCACCATCACCCAGTTTCACTCACAGAGTTCACGATGAGACTCACCATCACCCAGTTTCACTCACAAAGTTCACGATGAGACTCACCATCACCCAGTTTCACTCACAAAGTTCACGATGAGACTCACCATCACCCAGTTTCACTCACAGAGTTCACGATGAGACTCACCATCACCCAGTTTCACTCACAGAGTTCACGATGAGACTCACCATCACCCAGTTTCACTCACAGAGTTCACGATGAGACTCACCATCACCCAGTTTCACTCACAGAGTTCACGATGAGACTCACCATCACCCAGTTTCACTCACAGAGTTCACGATGAGACTCACCATCACCCAGTTTCACTCACAAAGTTCACGATGAGACTCACCATCACCCAGTTTCACTCACAGAGTTCACGATGAGACTCACCATCACCCAGTTTCACTCACAAAGTTCACGATGAGACTCACCATCACCCAGTTTCACTCACAAAGTTCACGGTGAGACTCACCATCACCCAGTTTCACTCACAAAGTTCACGATGAGACTCACGAACTCCCAGTTTCACTCACAAAGTTCACGATGAGACTCACCATCACCCAGTTTCACTCACAGAGTTCACGATGAGACTCACCATCACCCAGTTTCACTCACAAAGTTCACGATGAGACTCACCATCACCCAGTTTCACTCACAAAGTTCACGATGAGACTCACCATCACCCAGTTTCACTCACAGAGTTCACGATGAGACTCACCATCACCCAGTTTCACTCACAGAGTTCACGATGAGACTCACCATCACCCAGTTTCACTCACAGAGTTCACGATGAGACTCACCATCACCCAGTTTCACTCACAGAGTTCACGATGAGACTCACCATCACCCAGTTTCACTCACAGAGTTCACGATGAGACTCACCATCACCCAGTTTCACTCACAAAGTTCACGATGACTCACCATCACCCAGTTTCACTCACAGAGTTCACGATGAGACTCACCATCACCCCAGTTTCACTCACAAAGTTCACGATGAGACTCACCATCACCCAGTTTCACTCACAAAGTTCACGGTGAGACTCACCATCACCCAGTTTCACTCACAAAGTTCACGATGAGACTCACGAACTCCCAGTTTCACTCACAAAGTTCACGATGAGACTCACCATCACCCAGTTTCACTCACAGAGTTCACGATGAGACTCACCATCACCCAGTTTCACTCACAAAGTTCACGATGAGACTCACAATCACCCAGTTTCACTCACAAAGTTCACGATGAGACTCACCATCACCCAGTTTCACTCACAGAGTTCACGATGAGACTCACCATCACCCAGTTTCACTCACAGAGTTCACGATGAGACTCACCATCACCCAGTTTCACTCACAGAGTTCACGATGAGACTCACGATCACCCAGTTTCACTCACAGAGTTCACGATGAGACTCACCATCACCCAGTTTCACTCACAGAGTTCACGATTAGACTCACCATCACCCAGTTTCACTCACAGAGTTCACGATGAGACTCACGATCACCCCCCGCCCCAGTTTCACTCACGAAGAGAGCCACACGAAAACTAAGCGACCCGCTGGCTATCACTAATGACAGCTCCACCAAGCAGCGGCTTCTCGTCATAGTCACCGTGTGGGAATCTAGAGCAGTGGCCAAACACTGTGAAGGCGTCGTGATGTTGATTTTTAAATTGCATACTGGGCGAGTGGGTGAGTTGGGGAGCGTGTGTACGAGTGGATGAGTGGGTAGGTTGGGTGGGTGGAGTGAGCAGCTGAGTTTGTGAGGGAGTGGATGAGTGGGTGGAGTGGATGAGTGAGTTGGGTGGATGGGGTGGATTAGTGGGTTGGTTGGGTGGGTGGTGTGAGCAGCTGAGATGATGAGTGAGTGGATGAGTGGGTGAGCGAGTGGATGAGTGGGTAGGTTGGCTGGGTGGTGTGAGCAGCTGAGTTGGTGAGCGAGTGGATGAGTGGGTGAGCGAGTGGATGAGTGGGTGAGCGAGTGGATGAGTGGGTAGGTTGGCTGGGTGGAGTGAGCAGCTGAGTTGGTGAGCGAGTGGATGAGTGCGTGGAGTGGATGAGTGAGTTGGGTGGATGGGGTGGATTAGTGGGTTGGTTGGGTGGGTGGTGTGAGCAGCTGAGATGATGAGTGAGTGGATGAGTGGGTGAGCGAGTGGATGAGTGGGTGAGCGAGTGGATGAGTGGGTAGGTTGGCTGGGTGGAGTGAGCAGCTGAGTTGGTGAGCGAGTGGATGAGTGC
Organism: Lampetra fluviatilis; assembly: GCF_964198595.1. NCBI lineage: Eukaryota > Metazoa > Chordata > Hyperoartia > Petromyzontiformes > Petromyzontidae > Lampetra > Lampetra fluviatilis. The sequence continues at coordinate 3,925,190 of NC_136340.1, read as the reverse complement.
GTGGAGTGGATGAGTGAGTTGGGTGGATGGGGTGGATTAGTGGGTTGGTTGGGTGGGTGGTGTGAGCAGCTGAGATGATGAGTGAGTGGATGAGTGGGTGAGCGAGTGGATGAGTGGGTAGGTTGGCTGGGTGGAGTGAGCAGCTGAGTTGGTGAGCGAGTGGATGAGTGGGTTGGTTGGCTGGGTGGAGTGAGTGTGCGAGTGAATGAGTGAGCAGCTGAGATGATGAGTGAGTGGATGAGTGGGTGAGCGAGTGGATGAGTGGGTGAGCGAGTGGATGAGTGGGTAGGTTGGCTGGGTGGAGTGAGTGTGCGAGTGAATGAGTGAGCAGCTGAGATGATGAGTGAGTGGATGAGTGGGTGAGCGAGTGGATGAGTGGGTGAGCGAGTGGATGAGTGGGTGAGCGAGTGGATGAGTGGGTGAGCGAGTGGATGAGTGGGTGGACTGAACCAGATCATTCTGATGTAAGCGGCCTAACCCACAACAACAACAAAACAGGCGTAATCTACGTCGCTAAATTCTGTGGCTGAGCGGGCTAACGAGCGATCTAACAACAGAGCTAACGAGCGAGCGGACTAATGAGCGATCTAACAACAGAGCTAACGAGCGGTCTAACGAGCGGTCTAACGGTCTAACGAACTAACTAACGAGCGATCTAGCGAGCGATCTAACGAGCGATCTAGCGAGCGGACTAACGAGCGGGCTAACGAGCGATCTAGCGAGCGATCTAGCGAGCGGGCTAACGAGCGATCTAGCGAGCGGAGTAACGAGCGCTACAATGGGTAGAATGCAAAGGAAAATAAACGTACTTACTGGCAACTTCTTACACCAGCGTGGGAGCTACGGGGTACATTGGAGGCATGCAGCGGGGCGCCAGATAGCAGAGGAACGGACAAAGCCAAAGCGAAGCGAAAAGTAAAAATACACACAACGCACGCAAGCACGTGAGAACGCGAGCACGCGAGCACGCGAGCACGCGAGCACGCGAGCACGCGAGCACGCGAGCACGCGAGCACGCGAGCACGCGAGCACGCGAGCACGCGAGCACGCGAGCACGTGAGCGTCCGTCACCCACACCACGGCAGCGGCATTCCATACAGAGGATAGGGCGGTGGTGGTGCGGTGGTGGTGGTAGCGCTGTGGTGGTGGTGTCGTTGGTGGTGGTGGTGGCGCTGTGGTGCTCTGGGAGTGGCGGTGGTGGCGCTGTGGTGGTGGTGGTGGTGGTGGCGCTGTGGTGGCACTGTGGCGATGGTGGTGGTGGCGCTGTGGTGCTCTGGGAGTGGCGGTGGTGGCGCTGTGGTGGTGGTGGTGGTGGTGGCGCTGTGGTGGCACTGTGGCGATGGTGGTGGTGGCGCTGTGGTGCTCTGGGAGTGGCGGTGGTGGCGCTGTGGTGATGTCAATGACGCTATGGTGGTGGTAGTGGTGGTGGCGCTTAGTGAAGGTGGCAATGATAGTGGAGGTGGCGGTGGTTGTGTCGGTGATAGTTGTGGTGGATGCGGTGGTGATGTTGGCGCTAGCGGCGGTGGATGGAGGTGGCAGTGCTTCTGGTGGTTGTGGAGGTGGTGGTGGCGGTGTTAATGGTGGAGGTGGTGGAGACGGTGGCGGTGTTAATGGTAGAGGCGGTGGTGGTGTTCATGGCGGTGGTGGTGTTCGTGGTGGTAGTAGTGGTGGTGGTGTTCATGGTGGTGGTTGTGTTCATGGTTGTGGGGCTCACCTCGTTCATGATGGTTGTGGTGCATGTTGTTTTGGTGGTGATGGTTGTGGTGATGGATTTGGTGGTGATGGTTTTTGTGGTAGTGCTGGTGGTTGTGATGGTTGTGGTGGTGGTCGTGATGGTTGTGATGGTTGTAGTCGTGGTGGTGATGGTCGTGGTGGTTGTGGTGGTTGTGGTGGTGACGTGGTGGTGGTCGTGATGGTGGTGATGGTTGTGGTGGTGATGGTCGTGGTGGTCGTGATGGTGGTGATGGTGGTGATGGTTGTGGTGGTGGTTGTGGTGGTTGTGGTGGTGACGTGGTGGTGGTCGTGATGATGGTGGTGATGGTGGTGATGGTTGTGGTGGTGGTGGTGGTGATGGTCGTGGTGGTCGTGATGGTGGTGATGGTGGTGATGGTGGTGATGGTTGTGGTGGTGGTTGTGGTGGTTGTGGTGGTTGTGGTGGTGACGTGGTGGTGGTCGTGATGGTGGTGATGGTTGTGGTGGTGGTGATGGTTGTGGTGGTTGTGGTGGTGATGGTCGTGGTGGTCGTGATGGTGGTGATGGTGGTGATGGTTGTGGTGGTTGTGGTGGTGGTTGTGGTGGTTGTGGTGGTGACGTGGTGGTGGTGTCGTGATGGTGGTGATGGTTGTGGTGGTGATGGTTGTGGTGGTGGTGGTTGTGGTGGTTGTGGTGGTGACGTGGTGGTGGTCGTGATGGTGGGTGATGGTTGTGGTGGTGGTGATGGTTGTGGTGGTGGTGGTTGTGGTGGTTGTGGTGGTGACGTGGTGGTGGTCGTGATGGTGGTGATGGTTGTGGTGGTGGTGATGGTTGTGGTGGTTGTGGTGGTGACGTGGTGGTGGTCGTGATGGTGGTGGTGATGGTTGTGGTGGTGGTGCTAACCTCGTTCATGGCTGGTGTCACCGTGGGAGCGGCGATGAAGACGATGAACGGAGCAAACTCAGCCGTCCTCAGCACCTTGAGAGCCTGCGGGGGGGAGCAGGGGGGCGAG
>NC_136340.1:3902424-3922286 GCF_964198595.1 Lampetra fluviatilis | reverse complement strand
CGGTAGTGGTGGCGGTGGGGCGGTGGTGGTGGTAGTGGTGGCGGTGGTGGTGGGGCGGTGGTGGTGGTGGTGGTGGGGCGGTGGTGGTGGCGGCGGTGGCGGTAGTGGTGGTGGTGGCGGTGGCGGTAGTGGTGGTGGTGGCGGTGGTGGCGGTGGTGACGGCGGTGGCGGTAGTGGTGGCGGTGGGGCGGCGGTGGTGGTGGCGGTGGTGGTGGTGGTGGTGGAGGCGGTGGTGGAGGCGGTGGTGGAGGCTTGCCGGGTGTGGTAGTACGCGCACCTTGAGCCAGGGGTGGTTGAGTGCCTCGTAGACGGTGATGCGCTCCGCCGGGTCCAGCATGAGCATCCTGCGGATCAGGTCCTTGGCGCTCTCAGAGATGTTGTCCCACTGCCGCGGGTTCATCTGCGCACAAAGACAAAGGCGGCCCCGGGTAGCCTTCGGCGGCATATCGGGGCAAGTGCTGCGAGACCCCCGGCATAGCCTGGAACGGGCTGCCGGGGCGAGTGTGCGTGCGCGTGTGCGCATGTGTGCGTGTGTGCGTGTGTGCGTGTGTGTATGTGCGTGTGTGCGAGTGAGTGTGTATGCGTGTGCGAGTTGGAGTGTGTGTGTGTATGTGCGTGTGTGCGTGTGTGGATGTGCGTGCGCGTGTGCGCGTGTGCGTGTGTGTGTGTGCGTATGTGCGTGTGTATGTGCGTGTGCGTGTGTGCGAGTGAGTGTGTATGCGTGTGCGAGTTGGAGTGTGTGTGCGTGTGTGTGCGTGTGTGCGTGTGTGTATGTGCGTGTGCGTGTGTGCGAGTGAGTGTGTATGCGTGTGTGCGTGTGTGCGTGTGTGTATGTGCGTGTGCGTGTGTGCGAGTGAGTGTGTATGCGTGTGCGAGTTGGAGTGTGTGTGCGTGTGTGCGTGTGATGTTGTGTGTTGTCAAGTAATAAAGAGTGTTGCTCCCAAGACAACGTCTGTGACTCAATAGGACTCACTACACAGATGATGACGATGATGCTAATGCTGACGATGATGCTGATGCTGATGATGCTAATGCTGATGATGATAATGATTTTAATGATGATGATGCTAATGATGATAATGCTGCAAATGATGATGATGATGCTAATGATGATGCAGCTGATGATGCTGTCACTGATGATGCTGCTGACACTGCTGATGATGATGACACTGCTGATGCTGATGACACTGCTGCTGCCGATGCTGATGATGATGCCACCTTACCTTGTACTTGCCACTGATGATGATGACACTGCTGATGATGATGACACTGCTGATGATGATGACACTGATGATGATGACACTGCTGATGATGATGATGCCACCTTACCTTGTACTTGCCCCTGATGATGATGATGATGACACTGCTGATGATGATGATACTGCTGATGATGACACTGCTGATGATGATGATGCCACCTTACCTTGTACTTGCCCCTGATGATGATACTGCTGATGATGATGACACTGCTGATGATGATGATGATACTGCTGATGATGATGACACTGCTGATGATGATGATGATACTGCTGATGATGATGATGACACTGCTGATGATGATGATGATGCCACCTTACCTTGTACTTGCCCCTGATGATGATGATGACACTGCTGATGACACTGCTGATGATGATGATACTGCTGCTGCTGATGATGACACTGCTGCTGATGATGATGACACTGCTGCTGCTGATGATGATGACACTGCTGATGACACTGCTGCTGCTGATGATGATGATGCCACCTTACCTTGTACTTGCCCCTGATGATGATGCTGCTGCTGATGATGATGATGCCACCTTACCTTGTACTTGCCCCTGATGATGATGATGATGACACTGCTGATGATGATGACACTGCTGCTGATGATGATGCCACCTTACCTTGTACTTGCCCCTGACGATGGCCTCGAAGAGGCGCTCCTTGGTGCCGTAGAAGGGGAGGCACCCGCTGAGCAGGATGAAGAGCATCACCCCGCAGCCCCACACGTCCACGGGCTTGCCGTAGGGCTCCCGCTTCACCACCTCGGGCGCCATGAAGTGAGGCGTGCCAACTCGCCCTGCCAACGTCACCACCACCATCACCACCGTCATCATCACCACCATCACCACCGTCACCACCGTCATCATCACCACCATCACCACCGTCACCACCGTCATCATCACCACCATCACCACCATCACCACCGTCATCATCACCACCATCACCACCGTCACCACCGTCATCATCACCACCATCACCACCGTCACCACCGTCATCATCACCACCATCACCACCATCACCACCGTCATCATCACCACCATCACCACCATCACCACCGTCATCATCACCACCATCACCACCGTCACCACCGTCATCATCACCACCATCACCACCGTCACCACCGTCATCATCACCACCATCACCACCATCACCACCGTCATCATCACCACCATCACCACCGTCACCACCAACACCACCATCATCACCCCGCAGCCCCACACGTCCACGGGCTTGCCGTAGGGCTCCCTCTTCACCACCTCGGGCGCCATGAAGTGAGGCGTGCCAACTCGCCCTGCCAACATCACCACCACCATCACCACCATCACCACCGTCATCACCACCATCATCATCATCACCACCGTCACCACCATCACCACCATCACCACCATCATCATCATCATCATCATCACCACCATCATCATCATCACCACCACCACCATCATCATCACCATCATCACCATCATCACCACCATCATCATCACCATCACCACCATCATCATCATCACCATCATCACCATCATCACCACCATCACCATCATCATCACCATCACCACCATCATCATCATCACCACCACCACCATCATCACCACCATCACCACCATCATCATCATCACCACCATCACCACCATCATCACCACCATCACCACCATCACCACCACCATCACCACCACCACCACCACCATCACCACCACCATCATCACCACCATCATCACCATCATCACCATCATCACCATCATCATCACCACCACCACCATCATCACCACCATCACCATCATCATCACCACCATCACCACCACCATCACCACCACCATCACCACCACCACCATCATCATCATCATCACCACCACCATCACCATCATCGTCGTCACCATCATCACCACCATCACTGCCATCACCGCCATCACCACCATCAACGTCATCACCAACAGCATCATCACCATCATCACCATGAAGTGTATCTGTGTATATGTATCTGTATGTGTGTATATGTATGTATGTATATGTATAGAAACATTTAGGCTGGCCTGCCTACCATCCATCCTGGGTTTAACCAGGCTGGCTCACAAATCCTTGAAAGATCTGGACACAGTCCCATTGGTGAGCTCCTCCGGCAGGCAAGGCTGCGTTGGCTGGGTCATGTAGCCCGCATGCCCAGCCACCGCATGCCTAAACAGCTTTTGTTCGGCCGGATCGAGGGGGCTAAACGGGCGCGGCACGGGCTAGAGAAGAGATGGAGTGACGTGGTACAGGAGGACGTGGAGCTGAGTGGACTTGCCGATGACTGGTACCAGCGGTGTCAAGATCGGCCTCAGTGGAGGAGGCTCGTGAAGGACGCTACTGGGCAGTTGGAGGCAATCGCCCTCCAACAACAACGGAGGGCGGAGGAGCGACGCTCACAACAACGAGCGGAGCGCCGGGTGGATAAAGCACAGCAAGTTGGCACAGTAGGGGGCACAGGTGGTGCATCAGCCAGTCATCTCGGTCATCTCGGTCAGTCGACCCGTGGCACCTGCTGGGTCTGCCCCGTGACCTCCTGCCAGCGGGCGTTCGACACTTCACGTGGCCTCAAGGCGCACTTGGCCTGGCACAAGCGTCGTGGTGACGACACCGCCACTTAGTGGCGAATGGCGGTTGTTGTTGTTGTGTGTGTGTATGTATCTGTGTGTGTATCTGTGTGTATCTGTATCTGTGTGTGTATGTATCTATCTGTATGTCTGTATGTATCTGTGTGTATGTGTGTATGTGTGTATCTGTGTGTGTGTGTGTGTATCTGTGTATCTGTGTGTATGTGTGTGTATCTGTGTGTCTGTATGTATCTGTGTATGTGTATGTATCTGTGTGTATGTGTGTGTATCTGTGTGTGTCTGTATGTATCTGTATGTATCTGTGTATCTGTGTGTATGTGTGTGTATGTGTGTGTATGTGTGTGTATCTGTGTGTATGTGTGTGTGTATGTGTGTGTGTATCTGTGTGTGTATCTGTGTGTGTATCTGTGTGTGTATCTGTGTGTGTATCTGTGTATATCTGTGTGTGTATCTGTGTATATCTGTGTGTGTATCTGTGTGTATCTGTGTGTGTATCTGTGTGTGTATCTGTGTGTGTATCTGTGTGTGTATCTGTGTGTGTATCTGTGTGTGTATCTGTGTGTGTATCTGTGTGTATCTGTGTGTGTATCTGTGTGTATCTGTGTGTGTATCTGTGTGTATGTGTGTATCTGTATCTATCTGTGTGTATCTGTGTGTGTATCTGTGTGTGTATCTGTGTGTGTGTGTATCTGTGTGTGTGTGTATCTGTGTGTGTGTGTATCTGTGTGTGTGTGTATCTGTGTGTGTATCTGTGTGTGTGTGTATCTGTGTGTGTGTGTATCTGTGTGTGTGTGTATCTGTGTGTGTATCTGTGTGTGTGTGTATCTGTGTGTGTGTGTATCTGTGTGTGTATCTGTGTGTGTGTGTATCTGTGTATCTGTGTGTGTATCTGTGTGTGTGTGTATCTGTGTGTGTATCTGTGTATCTGTGTGTGTGTGTATCTGTGTGTGTATCTGTGTGTGTGTGTATCTGTGTATCTGTGCTGCACCCACCGCCAGCGACGAGCCCGGACTCCCCGAGCTGAATGGCGACGCCGAAGCCCCCCAGCTTCACCGGCGCCGAGTTCTCCTTGGAGGCGAGCAGTACGCAGTGAGGCTGGGCACACACACGCATACACGCACACACACACACACGCACACACACACACACACACGCACACACGCACACACACACACGCACACACACACACACACGCACGCACACGCACACACACACACGCTGCCTGGTCACACACACACTCAGTGAGGCTGGGCACACACACGCACACACGCACACACACACACACACACACACGCACGCACGCACACACACACACGCACGCACGCACGCACACACACACGCACGCACACACACACACACACGCACGCACACACACGCTGCCTGGTCACACACACACGCAGTGAGGCTGGGCACACACGCACACACACACACACACGCACACACACACGCACACACACACACACGCACACACACACACACACGCACGCACACACACGCTGCCTGGTCACACACACACGCAGTGAGGCTGGGCACACACACACACACACGCTGCCTGGTCACACACACACGCAGTGAGGCTGGGCACACACACACACGCTGCCTGGTCACACACACACGCAGTGAGGCTGGGCACACACACACACACACGCACACACACACACGCTGCCTGGTCACACACACACGCAGTGAGACTGGGCACACACACACACGCACACACACACATGCTGCCTGGTCACACACACACACACGCTGCCTGGTCACACACACACACAGTGAGGCTGGGCACACACACACGCACACACACACACGCTGCCTGGTCACACACACACACGCAGCCTGGTCACACACACACACACGCAGTGAGGCTGGTCACACACACGCACGCTGCCTGGTCACACACACACGCTGCCTGGTCACACACACACACACGCTGCCTGGTCACACACACACACACGCTGCCTCGGCACACACACGCAGTGAGGCTGGGCACACACACACACGCAGTGAGGCTGGTCACACACACACACGCTGCCTGGTCACACACACACACACACACACGCTGCCTGGTCACACACACACACGCAGTGAGGCTGGTCACACACACACACGCTGCCTGGTCACACACACACACACACACACGCTGCCTGGTCACACACACACGCAGTGAGGCTGGTCACACACACACACACGCAGTGAGGCTGGTCACACACACGCACACGCAGTGAGGCTGGTCACACACACACACACACGCTGCCTGGTCACACACACACACACACACACGCAGTGAGGCTGGTCACACACACACACACGCTGCCTGGTCACACACACACACGCAGTGAGGCTGGTCACACACTCACACACGCTGCCTGGTCACACACACACACACGCAGTGAGGCTGGTCACACACACACACACACGCACACACACACACGCTGCCTGGTCACACACACACACACACGCAGTGAGGCTGGTCACACACACACACGCAGTGAGGCTGGTCACACACACACACACACGCTGCCTGGTCACACACACACACACACGCAGTGAGGCTGGTCACACACACACACGCAGTGAGGCTGGTCACACACACACACACACGCTGCCTGGTCACACACACACACACACGCAGTGAGGCTGGTCACACACACACACGCAGTGAGGCTGGTCACACACACACACACACGCAGTGAGGCTGGTCACACACACACACACACGCTGCCTGGTCACACACACACACACGCAGTAAGGCTGGTCACACACACACACACACACGCTGCCTGGTCACACACACACACACGCAGTGAGGCTGGTCACACACACTCACACACGCTGCCTGGTCACACACACACACACGCAGTGAGGCTGGTCACACACACACACGCAGTGAGGCTGGTCACACACACTCACACACGCTGCCTGGTCACACACACACACACGCAGTGAGGCTGGTCACACACACACACACGCAGTGAGGCTGGTCACACACACACACACACGCTGCCTGGTCACACACACACACACCACACACGCAGTGAGGCTGGTCACACACACACACACACGCTGCCTGGTCACACACACACACACGCTGCCTGGTCACACACACACACACGCAGTGAGGCTGGTCACACACACACACACGCAGTGAGGCTGGTCACACACACACACACGTTGCCTCGGCACACACACACACGTTGCCTCGGCACACTGGCGGCACCGGCGCCGGCACCACCGCGGCAAGAGCCGCCACGAGCCGGGAGCAGCGCCTACCCGGGGCGGCACCGCGGGCGGGGGGGGGGGGGGGCGGCCCCCGTGTAGCCCACGTGCCAGAGGTCGCAACCGGGTACCCGATACCCGTACCCTACGCGATACCCGGCTACCCGGCCGGGTACGGGTAGCCGTTTGCGACCCTGGTGCGGCCAGGTACGGGTAGGCCGTGAGTCACTGGTGAGTCACCGTTTGTCACTCATTTCGGGTAGGGTACGGGTACGGCCGGGTACGGGTACGGGTATGGGTACCCGTTTGCGACCCTGGTGCGGCCAGGTACGGGTACGGGGGGTAAGTAATCAAAACCCGTTTGCGAGCTCTGGCCCACGCAGACTCACGGCAGGGGGGGAGGGGGGCAAGTGCCGTCAATAAGTTCAGCACACGGGAATGGGGCCTTGCCCTCCCTGGCTGTAGCAACACGGCGTGGTGGTGGTGGAGATGTTCAAACACCGAATAGATTACGCCGCTCGCAAGGAATCACGTTACCGCATTAACCACACGCACGGTGCCTCGCGGTGCACACGCAACCAACACGGCTCTGGTGATAATAATAAAATCATAATTACATTATAATAATAATAGTAATCTATGATGATGGAGCGTCTTGGAAACTGATTGGCCTGCACCGGCCTTCTGGTCCGACACTGGTGGTGAGACCAGACCCCCCCATTGAAGGATGCTCTCTCTTTCGAAGACGATCCATCATCATGTATTTTATAATTATTTTATTATTATTTTATTATTAGCTCATTATTATTTTATTATTATTTTATTAGTATTTTAGTATCATTTTATTATTATTTTATTATTATTTTATTATTATTTAATTATCACCAGAGCCGTGTTGTTTGAATGTTCACTACAAGGTACTGTGCGTACGGCTAATGCGGTTTAATCTGTTTGGTGTTTGAACATCTCAAACATCTCAGACACCTCAAACGCCCCTCTGCAGTTTTATCGCCAGAGATGGGTAAAGCGCCCTCTTCTGTTCAGACTTTGCTCCTGGCAAACACTAAAGTTCAACATATTCACCAACAGCAACGAGGAGGGGGGCGTGGCGCTGGCCCCCACCCCCCCCCCCGTGCCACAGCACTCGCCCCGACCGCCTGCCGAGGCTACACGGGGGACCTTTGTCTGTGCGTGCGAGAGCGTCCGCTCACGCGGGGAGCGGCGGCACTTGCCCCCTTCCGGCGCGAGGCTACGCGGGGCGCCTTTACCTTCATGTCCCTGTGGATGACGTTGTTGTCGTGGCAGTAGCGGAGGGCCTCCAGGATCTGGCGCATGTAGTGGCTGCGGGTGCGAAACGACGGACAGAGAAGGGTTGGGGTGGGGGGGAGTTGAAGCACCGCGCGTGGTCAAAACAAACAGCGAGAGAGAGAGAGGTGATAGTTCCTGTAGAACTGCCTCCACAATGCGATGGAGAGGGTACAGAGCCCCCACCCTCCACCCCCCACCCCCCCCACCCCCCCCTACACCCCCCCCCCTCCACCCCACGCTCCACGCCGGCTGTGGATCGGCACGCACAGCGGCGCCGCACCGATGGATTCGTTGATTTCCGTCGTGAGCTTCTGTGGCCTGTTTGGGAAGTTGGTCAGCCTGGAGGAGGTGGGGGGGGGGGGCGTGGTGGGGGGGGAGGGGGGGTGGGGGGTATGGGGGGTGGTGATGGGGGGGGAGGGGGGTGGGGGGGGTATGGGGGGAGGGGGGTGGGGGGGGCGGGTGGGGGAGGGGTGGTGGGGAGGGAGGTGGTGATGGGGGAGGGGGTGGGGGTATGGGGGGAGGGGGGTGGGGGAGGGGTCACGGGGGGGAGGGGAGGGGCTGTCACCCACCTGGCCACGGCCTCACTGTACACGAAGCCGGCGTCTGCCCGCTTCACGATCTCGAAGCACAGGTCAGCGCCGTCCATGCTGCGGGGACACGCGGGGGGACATCACACACACAGTCACACACACACAGACACACACAGTCACACACACACAGACACACAGTCACACACACACACACAGACACACAGACACACACACACACACAGACACACACACACACACACACAGACACACACACACACACACACACAGACACACACACACACAGTCACACACACACAGACACACACACAGTCACACACACACACACACAGACACACACACACACAGACACACACACACACACAGACACACACACACACACACACACAGACACACACACACAGACACACACACAGTCACACACACACACAGACACACACACACACACACAGACACACACACACAGACACACACACAGTCACACACACACACACACAGACACACACACACACAGACACACACACACACAGACACACACACACACACACAGACACACACACACAGACACACACACAGTCACACACACACACACACAGACACACACACACACGTAAAGACCCCCCGTGTAGCCCACACACACAGGCTGGAGGGGCAAGTGCTGTTAGTAGCGAGCAGCAGCAGCACCTACACACAGACAAAGATCCCCCGTGTAGCCTCTAGCAGGCTGCAGGGGCAAGTGCTGTTAGTAGCGAGTAGCAGCAGCACCTAGACACAGACAAAGATCCCCCGTGTAGCCTCTAGCAGGCTGCAGGGGCAAGTGCTGTTAGTAGCGAGTAGCAGCAGCACCTGTGAAGGCTACCGCCACTGTCGCCGGGTTTGTAGCGAGCACACGTGCGTGCATGCCAGTGCGTGTGTGCATGTGCTTGTGTGCATGTGCGTGCATGTGCGTGCGTGCCTGTGCGTTCACGCACGCCTTTGTGTGCGTGCCCGTGCGTGCCTGTGCGTGCGTGCCTGTGCGTGCCTGTGCTTGTGTGCATGTGCGTGCCTGTGCATGCGTGCCTGTGCGTGCGTGCCTGTGCGTGCCTGTGCTTGTGTGTATGTGCGTGCCTGTGCATGCGTGCCCGTGCGTGCCTGTGCGTGCGTGCCTGTGCATGCGTGCCCGTGCGTGCCTGTGCGTGTGTGCATGTGCGTGTGTGTATGTGCGTGCCTGTGCATGCGTGCCGTGCGTGCCTGTGCATGCGTGCCCGTGCGTGCCTGTGCGTGTGTGCATGTGCTTGTGTGTATGTGCGTACCCGCGTGCCCGTGCGTGCCTGTGCGTGCGTGCGTACCCGTGCGTGCCCGTGCGTGCGTGCAACTCACAACTCGAAACACCATGTAGAGCATCCCATCGGAGCTGTAGGTCTCCAGCAGCTCCACAATGTGGGGGTGCTTCAGCATGTGGCAGATGCTGGCTTCTCGCTTCAGGTCTGGGGGGCGAGGTGGGGGGGGGGGGCACAGGGAGGGGAGGGACAGAGGGAGGGGGGGCGGGGGGGGCGGAGAGAGGGGGCGGGGGGGGCAGCAAAGGTCAACTCGGGGTCACTCCCTTGCTGCGTCCACCACTCACTCCAGTCCTCTTCTTCTCCCGCACGGCTCACGTCAACCAAACTGGTCTCATGAGGGGGGGGGCGAGGGGGGTATCAGTGGGGGGGGGGGGGGATGGCAGCTGCCATGGCAACGCCGGGAAGCTGTCGCCGTGCCAACCAAGCAGGGCTCACCGCCGTGATGGGAGCGGTGGTGGTGGTGGTGGTTATAATGATGGTGGTGGTGTCGTTGTGGTGGTTATTGTGGTGGTGGTGATGGTGGTTATAGTGGTGGTGGTGGTTATAGTGGTGGTGGTGGTTATAGTGGTGTGCGTGAGGCTGCTGCCACGAGGGGGTGGTGATTGGTGCTGCGCGTTCTGGCCTCGGGGCACCCCCCGCGGCAGCCGCCCCACCTTCGGTGCTGAGGCCCGGGCTGGATGTGAACTTGGCCACGTCCACGATCTTCACGGCAAACTGCTGCGACGTCTCGCGGTTGATGCATCGCCGCACCACGCTGAAGGGGCCCCTGCAGGCGGACACAACCACCACAACAACAACAACAATCAGCGTGGCACAACCACAACAACCGGCGTGGCACAACCACAACCAGCGTGGCACAACCAGCGTGGCACAACCACAACCAGCGTGGCACAACAACCACAATCAGCGTGGCACAACAACAATCAGCGTGGCACAACCACAAGCAGCGTGGCACAACCACAATCAGCGTGGCACAACAACCACAACCAGCGTGGCACAACAACCACAACCAGCGTGGTACAACCACAACCATCAGCGTGGCACAACCACAACCATCAGCGTGGCACAACCACAACAACCAGCGTGACACAACCACAACAATCAGTGTGGCACAACCACAACCAGCGTGGCACAACAACAACAATCAGCGTGGCACAACCACAACAATCAGCGTGGCACAACCACAACAATCAGTGTGGCACAACCACAACCAGCGTGGCACAACAACAACAATCAGCGTGGCACAACCACAACAACCAGCGTGGCACAACCACAGCCGGCTAACCACTGCACCACCACTCACCACAAACCTCATCCACACACAAAGACAAAGACTCCCCGTGTAGCCTGTAACAGACTGTAGGGGCAAGTGCTGTTAGCGAGCGCCTTTGAAGGCCGGCACTGTGGCACACACACTCATGTACACACACACACTCATGTACACACACACACTCATGTACACACACACACTCGCGTACACACACACACTCTTGTACATACATACACACTCACGTACACACACACACTCACGTACACACGCACACACTCACGTACACACGCACACACTCACGTACACACGCACACACACTCATGTATACATGCACACACACTGACGTACACACACACACGTACACACTCACGTACACACACTCACGTACACACACACACGCACACACTCACACACTCACGTACACACGCACACACACACGTACACACGCACACACTCACGTACACACGCACACACACACGTACACACGCACACACTCACGTACACACGCACACACTCACGTACACACGCACACACTCACGTACACACACACACACTCACGTACACACGCACACACTCACGTACACACGCACACACACTCACGTATACACGCACACACACTCACGTACACACGCACACACACACGTACACACGCACACACACTCACGTACACACGCAAACACTCACGTACACACGCACACACACACGTACACACGCACACACTCACGTACACACGCACACACTCACGTACACACGCACACACTCACGTACACACGTACACACGCACACACTCACGTACACACGCACACACTCACGTACACACGCACACACTCACGTACACACGCACACACTCACGTACACACGCACACACTCACGTACACACGCACACACTCACACACTCACGTACACACGCACACACTCACGTACACACGCACACACACTCACGTATACATGCACACACACTGACGTACACACACACACACACACGTACACACTCACGTACACACACACACACACACGCACACACTCACGTACACACGCACACACTCACGTACACACGCACACACTCACGTACACACGCACACACACACGTACACACGCACACACACTCACGTATACATGCACACACACTCACGTACACACACACACACTCACGTACACACGCACACACTCACGAACACACACACACTCACGTACACACGCACACACTCACGTACACACACACACTCACGTATACACGCACACACGCACACACTCACACACTCACGTACACACGCACACACTCACGTACACACGCACACACACACGTACACACGCACACACACTCACGTATACATGCACACACTCACGTATACACGCACACTCACGTACACACGCACACACTCACGTACACACACACACACTCACGTATACACGCACACACGCACACACTCACACACTCACGTACACACGCACACACTCACGTACACACGCACACACACACGTACACACGCACACACAGTCACGTATACACGCACACACACTCACGTACACACACACACTCACGTACACACGCACACACTCACGTACACACACACACACTCACGTACACACGCACAC
This sequence comes from Lampetra fluviatilis, assembly GCF_964198595.1. NCBI lineage: Eukaryota > Metazoa > Chordata > Hyperoartia > Petromyzontiformes > Petromyzontidae > Lampetra > Lampetra fluviatilis. The sequence continues at coordinate 3,909,181 of NC_136340.1, read as the reverse complement.
ACTCACGTACACACACACACACTCACGTATACACGCACACACGCACACACTCACACACTCACGTACACACGCACACACTCGCGTACACACGCACACACACACGTACACACGCACACACACTCACGTACACACGCACACACACTCACGTACACACGCACACACTCACGTACACACGCACACACTCACGTACACACGCACACACTCACGTACACACGCACACACTCACGTACACACGCACACACACTCACGTACACACGCACACACTCACGTACACACGCACACACTCACGTACACACGCACACACTCACGTACACACGCACACACTCACGTACACACGCACACACTCACGTACACACGCACACACTCACGTACACACGCACACACTCACGTACACATGCACACACACTCACGTATACATGCACACACACTCACGTACACACTCACGTACACACACTCACGTACACACACTCACGTACACACGCACACACACACTCACGTACACACGCACACACTCGCGTACACACGCACACACTCACGTACACACGCACACACTCACGTACACACGCACACACTCACGTACACACGCACACACTCACGTACACACGCACACACTCACGTACACACGCACACACACTCACGTACACACGCACACACTCGCGTACACACGCACACACTCACGTACACTCACGTACACACACTCACGTACACTCACGTACACACACTCACGTACACTCACGTACACACACTCACGTACACTCACGTACACACACTCACACCTGCTGGAGTAATGACCTCGCAGTCACTGCTAAGAGGCCAGAGTACAGGCAACGCGATAGGCAAATTGCGACGTTGGTAGCGCCCCGTGTGGACAGAACAGCCTGCACCAGAGTCCCTCACTCACTCACCCACCCACTCACCCACCCACTCACTCACCCACCCACTCACCCACTCACCCACCCACTCATTCATCCACCCACCCACTCACCCACCTACCCACTCACCCACCCACTCACCCACCCCTCACCCACCCACTCACTCACCCACCCACTCACCCACTCACTCATTCATTCACCCACCCACCCACTCACCCACCCACCCACTCACTCACCCACCCACTCACCCACTCATTCACCCACCCACTCACCCACCCACTCACCCACCCACTCATTCATCCACCCACCCACCCACTCACCCATCCACCCACCCACCCAACCATCCACCCACCCCCTCACTGAACCTACACAGTTGACATCTCCACGGGGAGAGAGCGAGAGACAAACTCCAAATATACAGCAGCAGCAGGCATCGTCAGGGTCGGAATCGAACCCACGACTTCCTGTGTACCAGGCGAGGTAGTCAACATCTCGTGTAGTGGCTGCGCCAATGACGGGCTGATCCAATCGACGAGACCTTTGTTGCCGATGTCAAAACGATGATTAACAAAAATCATTATCATCGGCTTCTCACCCTTGCCGGGAAAAAACAAGACGCGAGGCAAAATTTCGATTTAAAGCTTTCGTGACTGCAGGGATTCATCTTCTTGGTTCTTTCGGTAAAGTCACGTAGAAGGGAAATAATAAAATAATAAAAATTAAACAATAAAATTTCGATTTAAAGCTTTCATGACTGCAGGGATTCATCTTCTTGGTTCTTTCGGTAAAGTCACGTAGAAGGGAAATAATAAAATAATAAAAATTAAACAATAAAATTTCGATTTAAAGCTTTCGTGACTGCAGGGATTCATCTTCTTGGTTCTTTCGGTAAAGTCACGTAGAAGGGAAATAATAAAATAATAAAAATTAAACAATAAAATTTCGATTTAAAGCTTTCGTGACTGCAGGGATTCATCTTCTTGGTTCTTTCGGTAAAGTCACGTAGAAGGGAAATAATAAAATAATAAAAATTAAACAATAAAATTTCGATTTAAAGCTTTCGTGACTGCAGGGATTCATCTTCTTGGTTCTTTCGGTAAAGTCACGTAGAAGGGAAGTAATAAAATAATAAAAATACAACATAATAAAATAATTCTCACGACGTTTCGGCCACAACGCAAGCAGCCGTCCTCAGGTGCAGAACAGGTCTGTCAGACGCTGTCTTTCCGACAGACCTGTTCTTCACCTGAGGACGGCTGCTTGCGTTGTGGCCGAAACGTCGTGAGAATTGTATTTCATTATGTTTTATTTTATTATTTCATCATTTCCCTTCTACGTGACGACTTCACCGAAAGAACCAAGAAGAAGACGCGAGGCCGTTTGGATGTTCAGACACCCTTAAAAGAGGCACCCATCACTCGCCCGCGTCCACGTGACCCGCACGCGTCTTTGTTGAGACGTGGGAACACCACACGCTGCGGCAGTGACTGCGTTGTCCTGCACGGCGCATCCAGCACACGCACAATGTGCGGGGCCAACCCCAAACCCGCGCGCACGAATTGTCCCTGGAACCGAACGGAATGCGCCAGGCGCCACTGTACCACTGCCTTCACAAGCTGCTGCTGCTGCTGCTGCTGCTATTCGCTATTAAAGGCACTTGCCCCTACGGCATGTTGCAGGCTAGATGGGGTACATTTGTCTTTGTGTAGGTGCCCGCGAGCAACAGCTGTTGCCCCTACGGGGACCAACGTTTCGGGCGACGGGCCCCCTGTCCATTCTTCGAAAGCTTTACCCCCATGGCTTGTCATCCCCCCTCCCCTCCCCACCGTACCCACCCAGCCCCCACCCAGCCCCCACTGTACCCCCCCCCCCCCAACAACCCGGCCCTTCGAACCCCAGCGAGTCGGATCTTTATTCGGCGAACAGAAGCAATCCCCCCTCCCCCGCACATCAAGGGCTGGCACGAAACGTTCGCAAGGCTGATTTCTCATGGCCGCAGGTAATTAGAGCCAAACACCCACGCACGCACATGCCACGCGGACACCACCGCCACTGCCACTACCGCCACTGCCACTACCGCCACTGCCACTACCGCCGCGACCACCACCACCACCACCACCACGACCACCGCGACCACCACCACCACCACCACCACCTCGAACACCACCACCACCCCCCCCACCCCCCCCCACCCCCACCACCACGTGACACCACTCCTGACACCATCACAGCAGCGGCATCCACGCGGGAAATGCGAAGAGAGACGCCGGTAGACGCCGCACGGCGATGGCTCTGTACGCGGTGGGGGGTGGGGGGAGTGGTGGGGGGGGGGAGTGGTGGGGTAGGGGGGAGTGGTGGGGTGGGGGGGAGTGGTGGGGTAGGGGGGAGTGGTGGGGTGGGGGGGAGTGGTGGGGTAGGGGGGGAGTGGTGGGGTGGGGGAGTGGTGGGGTGGGGGGGGAGTGGTGGGGTAGGGGGGAGTGGTGGGGTGGGGGGGAGTGGTGGGGTAGGGGGGAGTGGTGGGGTGGGGGAGTGGTGGGGTGGGGGGGGAGTGGTGGGGTAGGGGGGAGTGGTGGGGTGGGGGGGAGTGGTGGGGTAGGGGGGAGTGGTGGGGTGGGGGGGAGTGGTGGGGTAGGGGGGAGTGGTGGGGTGGGGGGGAGTGGTGGGGTAGGGGGGAGTGGTGGGGTGGGGGAGTGGTGGGGGGGGGGGGTGGTGGGGTAGGGGGGAGTGGTGGGGTAGGGGGGAGTGGTGGGGTGGGGGAGTGGTGGGGTAGGGGGGAGTGGTGGGGTAGGGGAGTGGTGGGGTAGGGGGGAGTGGTGGGGTAGGGGAGTGGTGGGGTAGGGGGGAGTGGTGGGGTGGGGGAGGAGGAAGCGGTGGGAGAAGCGGTGGGAGGGGGGGAGGGAGGGGGGGAGGGAGGGGGGGAGGGAGGGGAGGGGGGTAATTAAAGTGATGTTTGTAATCATCGCGGGACAACTTCCCCGAGAATTAAAAGGTCATTTAATGTCACCGCGACATCGTCGTGCGGCCAGACACGAGGGGGAGGGGGGGGGGGGGCACGGGGGGGGGGGGGCACGGGGGGGTGGGGCAACGGTGGGGGCAGACCTCCCCCCCCACCCCCACGCCTTGAAGACTCCACAGGGCCTGACGCGCGGTAGCTGTTTCATCTTCGCTCGTGAGAGAGCGTTGGACCGCACAATCCTGCCTGCGCTACCGGACGGAACCCGCGGAAGTGGCTAGCACAGAGCTACCGCTGAGGTCCCCGCTCCCCCGTGTAGCCTCTAGCAGGCTGCAGGGGCAAGTGCTGTTAGCGAGTAGTAGCAGCACCTATACACAGACAAAGATCCCCCGTGTAGCCTCTAGCAGGCTGCAGGGGCAAGTGCTGTTAGTAGCGAGTAGTAGCACCTATACACAGACAAAGATCCCCCGTGTAGCCTCTAACAGGCTGCAGGGGCAAGTGCTGTTAGTAGCGAGTAGCAGCAGCACCTATACACAGACAAAGATCCCCCGTGTAGCCTCTAACAGGCTGCAGGGGCAAGTGCTGTTAGTAGCGAGTAGTAGCAGCACCTATACACAGACAAAGATCCCCCGTGTAGCCTCTAACAGGCTGCAGGGGCAAGTGCTGTTAGTAGCGAGTAGCAGCAGCACCTGTGAAGGCTACCGCCACTACGGCACACGAGGGGGTGGGTGGCCAGCACCACGCCCGGCCGCCTTTGTCTCCCCCTGTGGCGATGTTTGCTACGCACTTCGCACAGGTGCTCATTTCAGGCCGAGTCGAGCTAGAGGAAGGCCCAGCCACCGGTTCAGATCATGGCCGGTGCAGTGGCCGTGAGCGGGAATCGAAGCCGGCCCTCTGCCGGCTTCGTAGCGCGGTGCGACGCTAACCGCTGCACCACCACTCCCCCCACAGCGCGCGTGCGCGGTTCCTGCCCCCCCCACCACCCCTCACCACCACCCCCCCCCCCACCACCACCCCCCCACCACCCCCCCCACCACCCACCGAGGTCTGACCGAGCGCTGCGTTTAGCCGAATTAGAATTCTGCGATGTTCACGTTGAGTGGTGACAGCGCCCGCCGCTGCCGCCGCTAGCGCCTGGAGCGCACGCAGCCAGACGGGCCCCCCCCCCCCCCCTCAGTGTTAATCACTGGGGGGGCCCCCACAGGGTTCAGTGTTAATCACTGGGGGGCTCCCACAGGGTTCAGTGTTAATCACTGGGGGGCTCCCACAGGGGTCAGTGTTAATCACTGGGGGGCTCCCACAGGGGTCAGTGTTAATCACTGGGGGGCTCCCACAGGGTTCAGTGTTAATCACTGGGGGGCTCCCACAGGGGTCAGTGTTAATCACTGGGGGGCTCCCACAGGGTTCAGTGTTAATCACTGGGGGGGGGGGGGGGGGGCTCCCCACAGGGTTCAGTGTTAATCACTGGGGGGCTCCCACAGGGGTCAGTGTTAATCACTGGGGGGCTCCCACAGGGTTCAGTGTTAATCACTGGGGGGGGGGGGGGGGGGGGCTCCCACAGGGTTCAGGTGTTAATCACTGGGGGGCCCCATGGCTCTCTGTGTGGTGAGTCTGTGGGTCTCTGTGTGATGAGTCTGTGGGTCTCTGTGTGATGAGTCTGTGGGTCTCTGTGTGATGAGTCTGTGGCTCTCTGTGTGATGAGTCTGTGGTCTCTGTGTGATGAGTCTGTGGGTCTCTGTGTGGTGAGTCTGTGGGTCTCTGTGTGGTGAGTCTATGGGTCTCTGTGTGATGAGTCTGTGGGTCTCTGTGTGATGAGTCTGTGGGTCTCTGTGTGATGAGTCTGTGGGTCTCTGTGTGATGAGTCTGTGGGTCTCTGTGTGATGAGTCTGTGGGTCTCTGTGTGGTGAGTCTATGGGTCTCTGTGTGATGAGTCTGTGGGTCTCTGTGTGATGAGTCTGTGGGTCTCTGTGTGATGAGTCTGTGGGTCTCTGTGTGGTGAGTCTATGGGTCTCTGTGTGATGAGTCTGTGGGTCTCTGCGTGGTGAGTCTGTGGGTCTCTGTGTGATGAGTCTGTGGGTCTCTGTGTGATGAGTCTGTGGGTCTCTGCGTGGTGAGTCTGTGGGTCTCTGTGTGGTGAGTCTGTGGGTCTCTGTGTGATGAGTCTGTGGGTCTCTGCGTGGTGAGTCTGTGGGTCTCTGTGTGGTGAGTCTGTGGGTCTCTGTGTGGTGAGTCTGTGGGTCTCTGTGTGGCGAGTCTGTGGGTCTCTGTGTGGTGAGTCTGTGGGTCTCTGCGTGGTGAGTCTGTGGGTCTCTGTGTGATGAGTCTGTGGGTCTCTGTGTGATGAGTCTGTGGGTCTCTGCGTGGTGAGTCTGTGGGTCTCTGTGTGATGAGTCTGTGGGTCTCTGTGTGATGAGTCTGTGGGTCTCTGTGTGATGAGTCTGTGGGTCTCTGCGTGGTGAGTCTGTGGGTCTCTGCGTGGTGAGTCTGTGGGTCTCTGTGTGGTGAGTCTGTGGGTCTCTGTGTGATGAGTCTGTGGGTCTCTGTGTGGCGAGTCTGTGGGTCTCTGTGTGGTGAGTCTGTGGGTCTCTGCGTGGTGAGTCTGTGGGTCTCTGCGTGGTGAGTCTGTGGGTCTCTGTGTGGTGAGTCTGTGGGTCTCTGCGTGGTGAGTCTGTGGGTCTCTGTGTGGTGAGTCTGTGGCTCTCTGTGTGGTGAGTCTGTGGGTCTCTGTGTGATGAGTCTGTGGGTCTCTGTGTGATGAGTCTGTGGGTCTCTGTGTGATGAGTCTGTGGCTCTCTGTGTGATGAGTCTGTGGGTCTCTGTGTGATGAGTCTGTGGGTCTCTGTGTGGTGAGTCTGTGGGTCTCTGTGTGGTGAGTCTATGGGTCTCTGTGTGATGAGTCTGTGGGTCTCTGTGTGATGAGTCTGTGGGTCTC
>NC_136340.1:3869924-3894924 GCF_964198595.1 Lampetra fluviatilis | reverse complement strand
GAGTGAGAGAGCGAGCGAGAGAGCGAGAGAGAGCGAGAGAGTGAGCGAGAGAGAGAGCGAGCGAGAGAGTGAGCGAGAGAGCGAGCGAGCGAGTGAGAGAGCGAGCGAGAGAGAGAGCGAGTGAGCGAGGGTTACATAAAGCCCCGTTTAATAAAAAAAAAACATTTTTACGAAATGATGAACGAAACAAAGTGCCGAATACACCGAGCATCTTCTTGTTTCCACTGATCGTAAAAAAAAAGAGAGAGAGAGACACAGACTCCACATACACAGCAGCAGCAGGCGTCGTCAGGGTCTGGGGCCGAACCCACGACCTCCTGCGTACCGGGCGAGGTAGTCAACATCTCCTAGCCACCGTGACGATGATTAGAGACACGCAAACACCAAATACACAGCAGCGGGCATTGTCAGGGTCCGGGATCGAACCCACGACCTCCTGCGTACTAGGCGAGGTCGTCAAAATCTCGCTAAATACAGGCATTGTCAGGGTCCGAGATCGAACCCACGACCTCCTGCGTACCAGGCGAGGTAGTTAACATCTCACTAAATACAGGCATTGTCAGGGTCTGGGATCGAACCCACGACCTCCTGCGTACCAGGCGAGGTAATCAACATCTCCTAGCCACAGCCACCGGGGCACCGCGAATAGAAATCGGCACAAAAACAACGGCGTCACCGTCGCCACCACCACCGCTACCACGAGAATTGGAAAATACTGAAAATAAAAATGCAACTAACGGAGAAAACGGCGAATTCCCCGTAGCGTGAGTGGGATGGGCAGAACGTCATTTAAACAAGCGACAAATACCTCCGGCGCGCTCACACTGACGCTCACACTCGCACTCACGCTCACACTCACGCTCGCACTCGCACTCACGCTCACGCTCATGCTCACACTCACGCTCGCACTCACACTCGCACTCACGCTCATGCTCACACGCTCACGCTCACACTCACGCTCACACTCACGCTCGCACTCATGCTCACACTCACGCTCGCACTCACGCTCACACGCTCACGCTCACACTCACGCTCACACTCACGCTCGCACTCACGCTCACACGCTCACGCTCACACTCACACTCACGCTCACGCTCACACTCACACTCATGCTCACACTCACGCTCGCACTCGCACTCACGCTCACGCTCACACTCACGCTCACACTCACGCTCGCACTCACGCTCACACGCTCACGCTCACTCACGCTCACGCTCACGCTCACGCTCACACTCACGCTCACACTCACGCTCGCACTCGCACTCACACTCACGCTCATGCTCACACTCACGCTCACATTCGCACTCATGCTCACACTCACGCTCACACTCGCACTCACGCTCACGCTCACGCTCACGCTCACGCTCACACTCACGCTCACGCTCACACTCACGCTCACACTCACGCTCACGCTCACGCTCAAGCTCACACTCACACTCACGCTCACACTCACGCTCACGCTCACACTCACGCTCACGCTCACGCTCAAGCTCACACTCACACTCACGCTCACACTCACGCTCACACTCACGCTCACACTCACGCTCACACTCACACTCACGCTCACGCTCACGCTCACACTCACGCTCATGCTCACACGCTCACGCTCACGCTCACGCTCACACTCACGCTCACACTCACGCTCACACTCACGCTCACACTCACACTCACGCTCACGCTCACACTCACGCTCATGCTCACACGCTCACGCTCACGCTCACGCTCACACTCACGCTCACACTCACGCTCACGCTCAAGCTCACACTCACGCTCATGCTCACACTCACGCTCACACTCACGCTCACACTCATGCTCACACTCACGCTCAAGCTCACACTCACACTCATGCTCACACTCACGCTCACACTCACGCTCACACTCATGCTCACACTCACGCTCACACTCATGCTCACGCTCAAGCTCACACTCACACTCATGCTCACACTCACGCTCACGCTCACACTCATGCTCACACTCACGCTCAAGCTCACACTCACACTCATGCTCACACTCACGCTCACACTCACGCTCGCACTCACGCTCGCACTCACGCTCACGCTCGCACTCACGCTCACACTCACGCTCACGCTCACACTCACGCTCACACTCACGCTCACACTCACGCTCGCACTCACGCTCACACTCACGCTCACGCTCGCACTCACGCTCACACTCACGCTCACGCTCACGCTCACACTCACGCTCACACTCATGCTCACACTCACGCTCGCACTCACGCTCACGCTCAAGCTCACACTCACACTCATGCTCACACTCACGCTCACACTCACGCTCACACTCATGCTCACACTCACGCTCAAGCTCACACTCACACTCATGCTCACACTCACGCTCACACTCACGCTCACACTCATGCTCACACTCACGCTCGCACTCACGCTCACACTCACGCTCGCACTCACGCTCATGCTCACGCTCACACTCACGCGACTCTGTTTGGTGAACTTCTTCATGAGCGCACGCAGCCAACCGCGCTAATCGGAGGTGTGGGGCAAGGACAATAAACTAGAAGCAACTAGAAGCAGTTGCAAAGAAATGAGTTTCTCAATCCAGATGATGATTTTAAAAGTGCATCACAGCTCCCATGTCGGATGGAAGAGCGCTCCAGACGGCCGCAGAAGTGCGTCTGAAAGCGGCGCGCGGCGGTGCGGTGACCGCCACCAACTTTGTTCGATGGCCGCAGCCAAAAGACGCCGCGGCTGACCCCGCGAAGATAACCACCGGAGTGTCGTGATGATGATGACGGTGGTGATGATGGTGGTGGTGATGATGGTGGTGGTGATGATGGTGGTGGTGATGATGGTGGTGGTGATGATGGTGGTGGTGATGATGGTGGTGGTGATGATGTTGGTGGTGATGATGTTGGTGGTGATGGTGGTGGTGGTGATGATGTTGGTGGTGATGATGTTGGTGTTGGTGGTGATGATGTTGGTGGTGATGGTGGTGGTGATAATGATGATGGTGGTGGTGATGTTGGTGGTGATGATGTTGGTGTTGGTGGTGATGATGTTGGTGGTGATGGTGGTGGTGATAATGATGATGGTGGTGGTGATGATGATGATGATGGTGGTGGTGGTGATGATGGTGGTGGTGATGATAATGATGATGGTGGTGGTGATGGTGATGATGGTGGTGATGGTGATGATGGTGGTGATGATCACGAGGCTCAGGCTCCGTGGCTGTGTGCGGCAAGCGCTGTGTGTGTGTAACGTGTGCGACCTGCACACGACGGGTTCGTCCAAAGTGGCTCCGCGAGAAAATGTGGTGCGGGAGAGAACGTGGTGAGGGAGAGAACGTGGTGAGGGAGAGAACGTGGTGAGGGAGAGAACGTGGTGAGGGAGAGAACGTGGTGAGGGAGAGAATGTGGTGAGGGAGAGAACGTGGTGAGGGAGAGAATGTGGTGAGGGAGAGAACGTGGTGAGGGAGAGAACGTGGTGCGGGAGAGAACGTGGTGAGGGAGAGAACGTGGTGAGGGAGAGAACGTGGTGAGGGAGAGAACGTGGTGAGGGAGAGAACGTGGTGAGGGAGAGAACGTGGTGCGGGAGCGAACGTGGTGAGGGAGAGAATGTGGTGAGGGAGAGAACGTGGTGAGGGAGAGAATGTGGTGAGGGAGAGAACGTGGTGCGGGAGAGAACGTGGTGAGGGAGAGAACGTGGTGAGGGAGAGAACGTGGTGAGGGAGAGAATGTGGTGAGGGAGAGAACGTGGTGAGGGAGAGAATGTGGTGAGGGAGAGAACGTGGTGCGGGAGAGAACGTGGTGAGGGAGAGAACGTGGTGAGGGAGAGAACGTGGTGAGGGAGAGAACGTGGTGAGGGAGAGAACGTGGTGCGGGAGCGAACGTGGTGAGGGAGAGAATGTGGTGAGGGAGAGAACGTGGTGAGGGAGAGAATGTGGTGAGGGAGAGAACGTGGTGAGGGAGAGAATGTGGTGCCGGAGAGAACGTGGTGAGGGAGAGAACGTGGTGAGGGAGAGAATGTGGTGAGGGAGAGAACGTGGTGAGGGAGAGAACGTGGTGAGGGAGAGAACGTGGTGCGGGAGAGAACGTGGTGAGGGAAAGAACGTGGTGAGGGAGAGAACGTGGTGAGGGAGAGAACGTGGTGAGGGAGAGAACGTGGTGAGGGAGAGAACGTGGTGCGGGAGAGAACGTGGTGAGGGAGAGAACGTGGTGAGGGAGAGAACGTGGTGAGGGAGAGAACGTGGTGAGGGAGAGAACGTGGTGCGGGAGAGAACGTGGTGAGGGAGAGAACGTGGTGAGGGAGAGAACGTGGTGAGGGAGAGAACGTGGTGAGGGAGAGAACGTGGTGAGGGAGAGAATGTGGTGAGGGAGAGAATGTGGTGAGGGAGAGAACGTGGTGAGGGAGAGAACGTGGTGAGGGAGAGAACGTGGTGAGGGAGAGAACGTGGTGAGGGAGAGAATGTGGTGAGGGAGAGAACGTGGTGAGGGAGAGAACGTGGTGAGGGAGAGAATGTGGTGAGGGAGAGAACGTGGTGAGGGAGAGAACGTGGTGAGGGAGAGAACGTGGTGCGGGAGAGAATGTGGTGCGGGCAAGTCCTCCCCCGCAGCTCTATTCCCAGAGGAGATCTGCCTATCATCACCAGCGGCAGCTCCACGTGGTGGTGGCTGACAGCACGTGGAGATTCATCGCGGCAGCAAAAGACTCTTTAGACGCACAATTCTACAGACTCACGGAGACCCACAGAGACCCATAGAGATCTACAGAGCCCACAGAGACCCACACAAACCCATAGAGACCTACGGAGCCCACAGAGACCCACACGGACCCATAGAGACCTACAGAGCCCACAGAGACACACACAAACCCATAGAGACCTACAGAGCCCACAGAGACCCACACAGACCCATAGAGACCTACAGAGCCCACAGAGACCCACACAGACCCATAGAGACCTACAGAGCCCACAGAGACCCACACAGACCCATAGAGACCTACAGAGCCCACAGAGACCCACACAGACCCATAGAGACCTACAGAGCTCACAGAGACCCACACAGACCCATAGAGACCTACAGAGCCCACAGAGACCCACACGGACCCATAGAGACCTACAGAGCCCACAGAGACCCACACAGATCCATAGAGACCTACAGAGCCCACAGAGACCCACACAGACCCATAGAGACCTACAGAGCCCATAGAGACCCACACAGACCCATAGAGACCTACAGAGCCCACAGAGACCCACACGGACCCATAGAGACCTACAGAGCCCACAGAGACCCACACAGACCCATAGAGACCTACAGAGCCCACAGAGACCCACACAGACCCATAGAGACCTACAGAGCCCACAGAGACCCACACAGACCCATAGAGACCTACAGAGCCCATAGAGACTCACACAGACCCATAGAGACCTACAGAGCCCACAGAGACCCACACGGACCCATAGAGACCTACAGAGCCCACAGAGACCCACACAGACCCATAGAGACCTACAGAGCCCACAGAGACCCACACAGACCCATAGAGACCTACAGAGCCCACAGAGACCCACACAGACCCATAGAGACCTACAGAGCCCACAGAGACGCACACAGACCCATAGAGACCTACAGAGCCCATAGAGACCCACACAGACCCATAGAGACCTACAGAGCCCACAGAGACCCACACAGACCCATAGAGACCTACAGAGCCCATAGAGACCCACACAGACCCATAGAGACCTACAGAGCCCACAGAGACCCACAGAGACCCACACAGGCCCATAGAGACCTACAGAACCCACAGAGACCCACACAGACCCATAGAGACCTACAGAGCCCACAGAGACCCACAGAGACCCACAGAGACCTACAGAGCCCACAGAGACCCACACAGGCCCATAGAGACCTACAGAGCCCACAGAGACCCACACAGACCCATAGAGACCTACAGAGCCCACAGAGACCCACAGAGACCCACACATGCCCATAGAGACCTACAGAACCCACAGAGACCCACACGGGCCCATAGAGACCTACAGAGCCCACAGAGACCCACGCAGACCCATAGAGACCTACAGAGCCCACAGAGACCCACACGGACCCATAGAAACCTACAGAGCCTACAGAGACCCACACAGACCCATAGAGACCTACAGAGCCCAGAGACCCACACAAACCCATAGAGACCTACAGAGCCCACAGAGACCCACATGGACCCATAGAAACCTACAGAGCCTACAGAGACCCACACAGACCCATAGAGACCTACAGTGCCCACAGAGACCCACACAGACCCATAGAGACCCACACAGACCCATAGAGACCTACAGAGCCCACAGAGACCCACACAGACCCATAGAGACCTACAGAGCCCACAGAGACCCACACAGACCCATAGAGACCTACAGAGCCCACAGAGACCCACACAGACCCATAGAGACCTACAGAGACCCACACAGACCCATAGAGACCTACAGAGCCCACAGAGACCCACACAAACCCATAGAGACCTACAGAGCCCACAGAGACCGACACAGACCCATAGAGACCTACAGAGCCCACAGAGACCCACACAGACCCATAGAGACCTACAGAGCCCACAGAGACCCACACAGACCCATAGAGACCTACAGAGCCCATAGAGACCCACACAGACCCATAGACACCTACAGAGCCCACAGAGGCCCACAGAGACCCACACAGACCCATAGAGACCTACAGAGCCCACAGAGACCCACACAGACCCATAGAGACCCACACAGACCCATAGACACCTACAGAGCCCACAGAGACCCACACAAACCCATAGAGACCTACAAAGCCCACAGAGACCCACACAGACCCATAGAGACCTACAGAGCCCACAGAGACCCACACAGACCCATAGAGACCTACAGAGCCCACAGAGACCCACACAGACCCATAGAGACCTACAGAACCCACAGAGACCCATAGAGACCTACAGAGCCCACAGAGACCCACACAGACCCATAGAGACCTACAGAGCCCCACACGGACCCATAGAGACCTATAGAGCCCACAGAGACCCACACAGACTCATAGAGACCTACAGAACCCACAAAGACCCATACTCATACAACAACCGCCATTTGCCACTAAGTGGCAGTGACGTCACCATGACGTCTGTGCCAGGCTACGTGCACCTTGAGGCCACGTGAAGTGTCGAACGCCCGCTGGCAGGAAGTCACGGGGCAGACCCAGCAGGTGCCACGGGTCGACTAACCGAGATGACCGAGATGACTGGCTGATGCACCACCTGTACCCCCTACTGTGCCAACTTGCTGTGTGTTTAGCTACCCGGCGCTCCGCTCGTTGTTGTGAGCGTCGCTCCTCCGCCCTCCGTTGTTGTTGGAGGGCGACTGCCTCCAACTGCCCAGTAGCGTCCTTCACGAGCCTCCTCCACAGAGGCTGATCTTGACACTGCTGGTACCAGTCATCGGCAAGTCCACTTAGCTCCACATCCCCCTGTACCACATCACTCCATCTCTTCTCTAGCCCGTGCCGTGCCCGTTTTGCCCCCTCGATCCGGCTGAACAAAAGCTGTTTAGGCATGCGGTGGCTGGGCATGCGGGCTACATGACCCAGCCAACGCAGCCTTGCCTGCTGGAGGAGCTCACCAATGGGACTTTGCCCAGATCTTTCAAGGATTTGTGAGCTCCTCACACAATCCAGCCTGGTTAAACCCAGGATGGATCGTAGGCAGGCCTGCCTAAATGTTTCCAACCAGCAAAGATGTTCCATTAAGGCAGTCCACGTTTCGCAAGCGTAGTGAAGGGAGGAAATGACTGTGGCCGAGAAGACCTGCAGCTTCGTGCGGAGCGACAGACCAGGTAGCTTCCACACAGCGTTACGCAAACGATGAAAAGATAATGCCGCTCGACTGATTCGGAGTGAGACCTCCGCTGTTGAACCGGAGCCGTTCATGAGCACACTGCCCAGGTATGGGAAACTCTCCACTCTCTCCACAACTGCCCAATCACCAATTGGAAGTTGTGGGGGTGGAGTGTCCGACGGTACAAAATACCCAGGCAGGTGCTTAGTTTTGGTGAGGCTGATGGTAAGGCCCCACCTCTTAGTGGCACGCTCCAGGTTCAGCAGCAGCACCTCCAACTCCTCCTCTGAGTGAGCAGCAATTACCAGATCATCGGCATACATAACGTTGTTGAGCAATAGGGAGCCATCCCTTGACCGCACTCGGGCATCGATCAGCCTCCCATTGTATCTGTACCAGATGGAAATTCCCCCGGTACAGCTATTGAAGGCTTCACGAACTACGTGGTCGAAATAGATGTTAAATAATGTGGGAGCCAGAGGACATCCCTGTCGCACCACAAGGTGAACAGGGAATGGCTCCGACTCCCGGCCACGTAGTTTTACCCGGGCCCGCTCACCATCATGAAGGTCCTTAATGATCGTGAGCAGAGGGTCACGGACTCCGAAACACGAAGAACAACCCAGAGCCCAGGCCTACTGATGGTATCATAGGCCTTGACCAGGTCAATAAAGCAGAGATGTCTTGTTGAAATTCCCTACACCTCTGCTGTAGCAGACGGACAGAAAATATGGCATCTGTGCAGGAACGCCCATTCCTGAAACCGCATTGGGGCTCCGCAAGCCTCTCCTCAGCGTGCCTGGCAAGGCGATGTTGAATCATCCTTGCCAGGACTTTTCCCGGCCTCACACCGAGGAGGAGTGAGATGCCCCTGTAGTTGTTACAGTCTGTAGTTGTCACAGTCTGTAGTTGTTACAGTCTGTCGTTGTTACAGTCTGTGCGGCCCCCCTTCTGGAGCGGGTTTCGCCTCTCGGGGTCCTCATTGCCACCTGTGAACTTTGAACTCCCCCCACCCCCCAACCCCCTCCCCCCACCCCCCGCAGGTGCGAAGGTCGAACCTGGTCTTAACAGCACAGACAAAAGGTCCCCCAGGTAGCCTATGCCAGGCTGTTGGGGCAAGTGCTGTGAGTGGCAGCAGCAGTGCCACAGCCACCACCACCACAACCACCACCACAACCACTACAACCACCAACACTACAACTACCACCACCACCACAGCCACCACAACTAGCACCAACACTACAACCACCACAACCACCACCACAACTATCACCAACACTACAACTACCACCACAACCATCACCACAGCCACCACAACCATCACCAACACTATAACTACCACCACCGCCACAACCACCATCACCACTAAGACAAAGATCCCCCGTGTAGCCTCAACAGGCTGTAGGGGCAAGTGCTGTTAGTAGCGAGTAGCAGCAGCACCTATACACAGACAAAGTTCACCCGTGTAGCCTGAACAGGCTGTAGGGGCAAGTGCTGTTAGTAGCGCACCTATGAAGGCTACCGGCACTGTGGCACACGAGGGGGTGGGTGGCCAGCACCGCGCCCGGCCGCCTTTGTCTCCCCAGTGCTCATGTTCACACCGCACCAGGGTACTCATTTGAGGCCGAGTCGACCTAGGGGAGAGGAGGCTCAGGAATGGGTTTAGTCATCGGCCACTGATTTTGGTCGCGAGCGGGAGTCGAACTCGGGTCTGTGGCTTGTGGCGCCGTGCCACGGCACTCGTCACGGCACACACGGCGGCCCGGAGATGTTGACCACCTCGCCTGGTGCGCAGGAGGTGTCATGGGTTCCATCACGACCCTGACACCTGTTGCTGCTGCTGCTGCTGTATACTTGGAGTCTGCGTCTCTCTCTCTCTCTCCGTGGTGGTCGCGTGGATTTTTCTCCGGGTCCTCCGGTTTTTTCCCACATTTTGAATCAACATCACCGCACGTTTACAGTATTTGGGTGATATCGATTTGCACGTGATGATCATGATGATCAGCGCCACTTTGTTGAGCTACGTAGCTCAGTGCGCCTTGCACCTGGTCAAATAAATAGTTTGGTTTTAGTGTGGGTCTCTGAGTATGAGTCTCTGAGTATGGGCCTCATAGGTCTCTGTGGGTGTCTGTGAGTCTCTGAGTATGGGCCTCATAGGTCTCTGTGGGTGTCTGTGAGTCTCTGAGTATGGGACTCATCGGTCTCTGTGGGTGTCTGTGAGCCTCCGAGTATGGGTCTCATAGGACTCTGTGGGTGTCTGTGAGTCTCCGAGTATGGGTCTCATCGGTCTCTGTGGGTGTCTGTGAGTCTCCGAGTATGGGTCTCATAGGACTCTGTGGGTGTCTGTGAGTCTCTGAGTATGGGTCTCATCGGTCTCTGCGGGTGTCTGTGAGCCTCTGAGTATGGGTCTCATAGGACTCTGTGGGTGTCTGTGAGCCTCTGAGTATGGGTCCCATAGGTCTCTGCGGGTGTCTGTGAGCCTCTGAGTATGGGTCTCATAGGACTCTGTGGGTGTCTGTGAGCCTCTGAGTACGGGTCTCATAGGCCTCTGTGGGTGTCTGTGAGTCTCTGAGTATGGGACTAATAGGTCTCTGCGGGTGTCTGTGAGCCTCTGAGTATGGGTCTCATCGGTCTCTGTGGGTGTCTGTGAGCCTCTGAGTATGAGTCTCATCGGTCTCTGTGGGTGTCTGTGAGCCTCTGAGTATGGGTCTCATCGGTCTCTGTGGGTGTCTGTGAGTCTCTGAGTATGGGACTCATAGGTCTCTGTGGGTGTCTGTGAGTCTCTGAGTATGGCTCTCATCGGTCTCTGTGGGTGTCTGTGAGCCTCTGAGTATGGGTCTCATCGGTCTCTGTGGGTGTCTGTGAGTCTCTGAGTATGGGTCTCATCGGTCTCTGTGGGTGTCTGTGAGTCTCTGAGTATGGGTCTCATAGGACTCTGTGGGTGTCTGTGAGTCTCTGAGTATGGGTCTCATAGGACTCTGTGGGTGTCTGTGAGTCTCTGAGTATGGGTCTCATAGGACTCTGTGGGTCTCTGTGAGTCTCTGAGTATGGGTCTCATAGGACTCTGTGGGTCTCTGTGAGTCTCTGTGAGTCTCTGAGTATGGGTCTCATAGGTCTCTGTGGGTCTCTGTGAGTCTCTGAGTATGGGACTCATAGGTCTCTGTGGGTGTCTGTGAGTCTCTGAGTATGGGTCTCATAGGACTCTGTGGGTGTCTGTGAGTCTCTGAGTATGGGTCTCATAGGTCTCTGTGGGTGTCTGTGAGTCTCTGAGTATGGGTCTCATAGGTCTCTGTGGGTGTCTGTGAGTCTCTGAGTATGGGTCTCATAGGACTCTGTGGGTCTCTGTGAGTCTCTGAGTATGGGTCTCATAGGACTCTGTGGGTGTCTGTGAGTCTCTGAGTATGGGTCTCATAGGACTCTGTGGGTCTCTGTGAGTCTCTGAGTATGGGTCTCATAGGACTCTGTGGGTGTCTGTGAGTCTCTGAGTATGGGTCTCATAGGACTCTGTGGGTCTCTGTGAGTCTCTGAGTATGGGTCTCATAGGACTCTGTGGGTCTCTGTGAGTCTCTGAGTATGGGTCTCATAGGACTCTGTGGGTGTCTGTGAGTCTCTGAGTATGGGACTCATAGGTCTCTGTGGGTGTCTGTGAGCCTCCGAGTATGGGTCTCATCGGTCTCTGTGGGTGTCTGTGAGTCTCCGAGTATGGGACTCATAGGTCTCTGTGGGTGTCTGTGAGTCTCTGAGTATGGGTCTCATCGGTCTCTGTGGGTGTCTGTGAGTCTCCGAGTATGGGTCTCATCGGTCTCTGTGGGTGTCTGTGAGTCTCCGAGTATGGGTCTCATCGGTCTCTGTGGGTGTCTGTGAGTCTCCGAGTATGGGACTCATAGGTCTCTGTGGGTGTCTGTGAGTCCCCATGGTTCTATATGAGCCTCTGAGTATGGGTTTCTTTGGGTTTCTTTGGGTCTCTGTGGGTGTCTGTGGGTCTAGACCAGGCGCGGGGAACCTTTTATCTGCCAAGGGCCATTTGGATATGTACAACATCATTTGCGGGCCATACAAAATTATCAACTTAAAAATTAGCGCGTTACATTTGGTCAAACATTTCATTAACTCGCCCCCAATGCGATGGCTGGAACTGCTTCTCTTTGGCGAGGCGTGTGATGATGTTGTTAGCTGGTGTTGATGATGATGTTAGCTGGTGTTGATGATGATGTTAGCTGGTGTTGATGATGATGTTAGCTGGTGTTGATGATGATGTTAGCTGGTATTGATGATGATGTTAGCTGGTGTTGATGATGTTGTTAGCTGGTGTTGATGATGTTGTTAGCTGGCTATTGATGATGTTGTTAGCTGGTGTTGATGATGATGTTAGCTGGTGTTGATGATGATGTTAGCTGGTGTTGATGATGTTAGCTGGTGTTGATGATGATGTTAGCTGGTGTTGATGATGTTAGCTGGTGTTGATGATGATGTTAGCTGGTGTTGATGATGATGTTAGCTGGTGATGATGATGATGTTAGCTGGTGTTGATGATGTTAGCTGGTGTTGATGATGATGTTAGCTGGTGTTGATGATGATGTTAGCTGGTGTTGATGATGATGTTAGCTGGTGTTGATGATGATGTTAGCTGGTGTTGATGATGATGTTAGCTGGTGTTGATGATGATGTTAGCTGGTATTGATGATGATGTTAGCTGGTATTGATGATGATGTTAGCTGGTATTGATGATGATGTTAGCTGGTGTTGATGATGATGTTAGCTGGTATTGATGATGATGTTAGCTGGTGATGATGATGATGTTAGCTGGTATTGATGATGATGTTAGCTGGTGTTGATGATGATGTTAGCTGGTGTTGATGATGATGTTAGCTGGTGTTGATGATGATGTTAGCTGGTGTTGATGATGATGTTAGCTGGTATTGATGATGATGTTAGCTGGTGTTGATGATGATGTTAGCTGGTGTTGATGATGATGTTAGCTGGTGTTGATGATGATGTTAGCTGGTGTTGATGATGATGTTAGCTGGTGTTGATGATGATGTTAGCTGGTGTTGATGATGATGTTAGCTGGTGTTGATGATGATGTTAGCTGGTGTTGATGATGTTGTTAGCTGGTGTTGATGATGATGTTAGCTGGTGTTGATGATGATGTTAGCTGGTGTTGATGATGATGTTAGCTGGTGTTGATGATGATGTTAGCTGGTGTTGATGATGATGTTAGCTGGTGTTGATGATGATGTTAGCTGGTGTTGATGATGATGTTAGCTGGTGTTGATGATGATGTTAGCTGGTGTTGATGATGATGTTAGCTGGTGTTGATGATGTTGTTAGCTGGTGTTGATGATGATGTTAGCTGGTGTTGATGATGATGTTAGCTGGTGTTGATGATGATGTTAGCTGGTGTTGATGATGATGTTAGCTGGTGTTGATGATGTTGTTAGCTGGTGTTGATGATGATGTTAGCTGGTGTTGATGATGATGTTAGCTGGTGTTGATGATGATGTTAGCTGCTGTTGATGATGATGTTAGCTGCTGTTGATGATGATGTTAGCTGGTATTGATGATGATGTTAGCTGGTATTGATGATGATGTTAGCTGGTGTTGATGATGATGTTAGCTGGTGTTGATGATGATGTTAGCTGGTGTTGATGATGATGTTAGCTGGTGTTGATGATGATGTTAGCTGGTGTTGATGATGATGTTAGCTGGTGTTGATGATGATGTTAGCTGGTGTTGATGATGATGTTAGCTGGTGTTGATGATGATGTTAGCTGGTGTTGATGATGATGTTAGCTGGTGTTGATGATGATGTTAGCTGGTGTTGATGATGATGTTAGCTGGTGTTGATGATGATGTTAGCTGGTGTTGATGATGATGTTAGCTGGTGTTGATGATGATGTTAGCTGGTGTTGATGATGATGTTAGCTGGTGTTGATGATGATGTTAGCTGGTGTTGATGATGATGTTAGCTGGTGTTGATGATGATGTTAGCTGGTGTTGATGATGATGTTAGCTGGTGTTGATGATGATGTTAGCTGGTATTGATGATGTTGTTAGCTGGTGTTGATGATGATGTTAGCTGGTGTTGATGATGATGTTAGCTGGTGTTGATGATGATGTTAGCTGGTATTGATGATGTTGTTAGCTGGTGTTGATGATGATGTTAGCTGGTGTTGATGATGATGTGAGCTGGTGTTGATGATGATGTTAGCTGGTATTGATGATGATGTTAGCTGGTGTTGATGATGATGTGAGCTGGTGTTGATGATGATGTTAGCTGGTGTTGATGATGATGTTAGCTGGTGTTGATGATGTTGTTAGCTGCTGTTGATGATGATGTTAGCTGGTGTTGATGATGATGTGAGCTGGTGTTGATGATGATGTTAGCTGGTGTTGATGATGATGTTAGCTGGTGTTGATGATGTTGTTAGCTGCTGTTGATGATGATGTTAGCTGGTGTTGATGATGATGTTAGCTGGTGTTGATGATGATGTTAGCTGGTGTTGATGATGATGTTAGCTGGTGTTGATGATGATGTTAGCTGGTGTTGATGATGATGTTAGCTGGTGTTGATGATGATGTTAGCTGGTGTTGATGATGATGTTAGCTGGTGTTGATGATGATGTTAGCTGGTGTTGATGATGATGTTAGCTGGTATTGATGATGTTGTTAGCTGGTGTTGATGATGATGTTAGCTGGTGTTGATGATGATGTTAGCTGGTGTTGATGATGTTGTTAGCTGGTGTTGATGATGTTGTTAGCTGGTGTTGATGATGATGTTAGCTGGTGTTGATGATGATGTTAGCTGGTGTTGATGATGATGTTAGCTGGTGTTGATGATGATGTTAGCTGGTGTTGATGATGATGTTAGCTGGTGTTGATGATGATGTTAGCTGGTGTTGATGATGATGTTAGCTGGTGTTGATGATGATGTTAGCTGGTGTTGATGATGTTAGCTGGTGTTGATGATGTTGTTAGCTGGTATTGATGATGATGTTAGCTGGTGTTGATGATGATGTTAGCTGGTGTTGATGATGATGTTAGCTGGTGTTGATGATGTTGTTAGCTGGTGTTGATGATGATGTTAGCTGGTGTTGATGATGATGTTAGCTGGTGTTGATGATGATGTTAGCTGGTGTTGATGATGATGTTAGCTGGTGTTGATGATGATGTTAGCTGGTGTTGATGATGATGTTAGCTGGTGTTGATGATGATGTTAGCTGGTGTTGATGATGATGTTAGCTGGTGTTGATGATGATGTTAGCTGGTGTTGATGATGTTGTTAGCTGGTGTTGATGATGATGTTAGCTGGTATTGATGATGTTGTTAGCTGGTGTTGATGATGATGTTAGCTGGTGTTGATGATGATGTTAGCTGGTATTGATGATGATGTTAGCTGGTGTTGATGATGATGTTAGCTGGTGTTGATGATGATGTTAGCTGGTGTTGATGATGTTGTTAGCTGGTGTTGATGATGATGTTAGCTGGTGTTGATGATGATGTTAGCTGGTGTTGATGATGATGTTAGCTGGTATTGATGATGTTGTTAGCTGGTGTTGATGATGATGTTAGCTGGTATTGATGATGATGTTAGCTGGTGTTGATGATGATGTTAGCTGGTGTTGATGATGATGTTAGCTGGTATTGATGATGATGTTAGCTGGTGTTGATGATGATGTTAGCTGGTATTGATGATGATGTTAGCTGGTGTTGATGATGATGTTAGCTGGTATTGATGATGATGTTAGCTGGTGTTGATGATGATGTTAGCTGGTGTTGATGATGATGTTAGCTGGTATTGATGATGTTGTTAGCTGGTGTTGATGATGATGTTAGCTGGTATTGATGATGATGTTAGCTGGTGTTGATGATGTTGTTAGCTGGTGTTGATGATGATGTTAGCTGGTATTGATGATGATGTTAGCTGGTGTTGGTGATGATGTTAGCTGGTGTTGATGATGATGTTAGCTGGTGTTGATGATGTTGTTAGCTGGTGTTGATGATGATGTTAGCTGGTGTTGATGATGATGTTAGCTGGTGTTGATGATGATGTTAGCTGGTGTTGATGATGATGTTAGCTGGTGTTGATGATGATGTTAGCTGGTGTTGATGATGTTGTTAGCTGGTGTTGATGATGATGTTAGCTGGTGTTGATGATGATGTTAGCTGGTGTTGATGATGATGTTAGCTGGTGTTGATGATGATGTTAGCTGGTGTTGATGATGATGTTAGCTGGTGTTGATGATGATGTTAGCTGGTATTGATGATGATGTTAGCTGGTGTTGATGATGATGTTAGCTGGTGTTGATGATGATGTTAGCTGGTGTTGATGATGATGTTAGCTGGTGTTGATGATGTTGTTAGCTGCTGTTGATGATGATGTTAGCTGGTGTTGATGATGATGTTAGCTGGTGTTGATGATGATGTTAGCTGGTGTTGATGATGATGTTAGCTGGTGTTGATGATGATGTTAGCTGGTGTTGATGATGATGTTAGCTGGTGTTGATGATGATGTTAGCTGGTGTTGATGATGTTGTTAGCTGGTGTTGATGATGATGTTAGCTGGTGTTGATGATGATGTTAGCTGGTGTTGATGATGATGTTAGCTGGTGTTGATGATGATGTTAGCTGGTGTTGATGATGATGTTAGCTGGTGTTGATGATGATGTTAGCTGGTGTTGATGATGATGTTAGCTGGTGTTGATGATGATGTTAGCTGGTGTTGATGATGTTGTTAGCTGGTGTTGATGATGATGTTAGCTGCTGTTGATGATGATGTTAGCTGGTGTTGATGATGATGTTAGCTGGTGTTGATGATGATGTTAGCTGGTGTTGATGATGATGTTAGCTGGTGTTGATGATGATGTTAGCTGGTATTGATGATGATGTTAGCTGGTATTGATGATGTTGTTAGCTGGTATTGATGATGATGTTAGCTGGTGTTGATGATGTTGTTAGCTGGTATTGATGATGTTGTTAGCTGGTGTTGATGATGTTGTTAGCTGGTGTTGATGATGATGTTAGCTGCTGTTGATGATGATGTTAGCTGGTATTGATGATGATGTTAGCTGGTGTTGATGATGATGTTAGCTGGTGTTGATGATGATGTTAGCTGGTGTTGATGATGATGTTAGCTGGTGTTGATGATGATGTTAGCTGGTGTTGATGATGATGTTAGCTGGTGTTGATGATGATGTTAGCTGGTGTTGATGATGATGTTAGCTGGTGTTGATGATGATGTTAGCTGGTGTTGATGATGATGTTAGCTGGTATTGATGATGATGTTAGCTGGTGTTGATGATGATGTTAGCTGGTGTTGATGATGATGTTAGCTGGTGTTGATGATGATGTTAGCTGGTGTTGATGATGATGTTAGCTGGTGATGATGATGATGTTAGCTGGTGTTGATGATGATGTTAGCTGGTATTGATGATGATGTTAGCTGGTGTTGATGATGATGTTAGCTGGTGTTGATGATGATGTTAGCTGGTGTTGATGATGATGTTAGCTGGTATTGATGATGATGTTAGCTGGTGTTGATGATGATGTTAGCTGGTGTTGATGATGATGTTAGCTGGTGTTGATGATGATGTTAGCTGGTGTTGATGATGATGTTAGCTGGTATTGATGATGATGTTAGCTGGTGTTGATGATGATGTTAGCTGGTGTTGATGATGATGTTAGCTGGTGTTGATGATGATGTTAGCTGGTGTTGATGATGATGTTAGCTGGTGTTGATGATGATGTTAGCTGGTATTGATGATGATGTTAGCTGGTATTGATGATGATGTTAGCTGGTGTTGATGATGATGTTAGCTGGTGTTGATGATGATGTTAGCTGGTATTGATGATGATGTTAGCTGGTGTTGATGATGATGTTAGCTGGTGTTGATGATGTTGTTAGCTGGTGTTGATGATGATGTTAGCTGGTATTGATGATGATGTTAGCTGGTATTGATGATGATGTTAGCTGGTATTGATGATGATGTTAGCTGGTGTTGATGATGTTGTTAGCTGGTGTTGATGATGATGTTAGCTGCTGTTGATGATGATGTTAGCTGGTATTGATGATGATGTTAGCTGGTGTTGATGATGATGTTAGCTGGTGTTGATGATGATGTTAGCTGGTGTTGATGATGATGTTAGCTGGTGTTGATGATGATGTTAGCTGGTGTTGATGATGATGTTAGCTGGTGTTGATGATGATGTTAGCTGGTGTTGATGATGATGTTAGCTGGTATTGATGATGATGTTAGCTGGTGTTGATGATGATGTTAGCTGGTGTTGATGATGATGTTAGCTGGTGTTGATGATGATGTTAGCTGGTGTTGATGATGATGTTAGCTGCTGTTGATGATGATGTTAGCTGGTATTGATGATGATGTTAGCTGGTGTTGATGATGATGTTAGCTGGTGTTGATGATGATGTTAGCTGGTGTTGATGATGATGTTAGCTGGTATTGATGATGATGTTAGCTGGTGTTGATGATGATGTTAGCTGGTGTTGATGATGATGTTAGCTGGTGTTGATGATGATGTTAGCTGGTGTTGATGATGATGTTAGCTGGTGATGATGATGATGTTAGCTGGTGTTGATGATGATGTTAGCTGGTGTTGATGATGATGTTAGCTGGTATTGATGATGATGTTAGCTGGTGTTGATGATGATGTTAGCTGGTGTTGATGATGATGTTAGCTGGTGTTGATGATGATGTTAGCTGGTATTGATGATGATGTTAGCTGGTATTGATGATGATGTTAGCTGGTGTTGATGATGATGTTAGCTGGTGTTGATGATGATGTTAGCTGGTATTGATGATGATGTTAGCTGGTGTTGATGATGATGTTAGCTGGTGTTGATGATGATGTTAGCTGGTATTGATGATGATGTTAGCTGGTATTGATGATGATGTTAGCTGGTATTGATGATGATGTTAGCTGGTGTTGATGATGATGTTAGCTGGTGTTGATGATGATGTTAGCTGGTATTGATGATGATGTTAGCTGGTATTGATGATGATGTTAGCTGGTATTGATGATGATGTTAGCTGGTGTTGATGATGTTGTTAGCTGGTGTTGATGATGATGTTAGCTGGTATTGATGATGATGTTAGCTGGTATTGATGATGATGTTAGCTGGTATTGATGATGATGTTAGCTGGTGTTGATGATGATGTTAGCTGGTGTTGATGATGATGTTAGCTGGTATTGATGATGATGTTAGCTGGTATTGATGATGATGTTAGCTGGTATTGATGATGATGTTAGCTGGTGTTGATGATGTTGTTAGCTGGTGTTGATGATGATGTTAGCTGGTGTTGATGATGATGTTAGCTGGTGTTGATGATGATGTTAGCTGGTATTGATGATGTTGTTAGCTGGTGTTGATGATGATGTTAGCTGGTATTGATGATGATGTTAGCTGGTGTTGATGATGTTGTTAGCTGGTGTTGATGATGATGTTAGCTGGTATTGATGATGATGTTAGCTGGTATTGATGATGATGTTAGCTGGTGTTGATGATGATGTTAGCTGGTGTTGATGATGATGTTAGCTGGTATTGATGATGATGTTAGCTGGTATTGATGATGATGTTAGCTGGTGTTGATGATGATGTTAGCTGGTGTTGATGATGATGTTAGCTGGTGTTGATGATGATGTTAGCTGGTGTTGATGATGATGTTAGCTGGTGTTGATGATGATGTTAGCTGGTATTGATGATGATGTTAGCTGGTGTTGATGATGTTAGCTGCTGTTGATGATGATGTTAGCTGGTGTTGATGATGATGTTAGCTGGTGTTGATGATGATGTTAGCTGGTGTTGATGATGATGTTAGCTGGTGTTGATGATGATGTTAGCTGGTATTGATGATGATGTTAGCTGGTATTGATGATGTTAGCTGCTGTTGATGATGATGTTAGCTGGTGTTGATGATGTTGTTAGCTGGTGTTGATGATGATGTTAGCTGGTGTTGATGATGATGTTAGCTGGTGTTGATGATGATGTTAGCTGATGTTGATGATGATGTTAGCTGATGTTGATGATGATGTTAGCTGGTATTGATGATGATGTTAGCTGGTGTTGATGATGATGTTAGCTGGTATTGATGATGATGTTAGCTGATGTTGATGATGATGTTAGCTGGTATTGATGATGATGTTAGCTGGTATTGATGATGATGTTAGCTGGTGTTGATGATGATGTTAGCTGATGTTGATGATGATGTTAGCTGGTATTGATGATGATGTTAGCTGATGTTGATGATGATGTTAGCTGATGTTGATGATGATGTTAGCTGATGTTGATGATGATGTTAGCTGATGTTGATGATGATGTTAGCTGGTGTTGATGATGATGTTAGCTGGTGTTGATGATGATGTTAGCTGGTATTGATGATGATGTTAGCTGGTGTTGATGATGATGTTAGCTGGTGTTGATGATGATGTTAGCTGGTGTTGATGATGATGTTAGCTGGTGTTGATGATGATGTTAGCTGGTATTGATGATGATGTTAGCTGGTGTTGATGATGATGTTAGCTGGTATTGATGATGATGTTAGCTGGTGTTGATGATGATGTTAGCTGGTGTTGATGATGATGTTAGCTGGTGTTGATGATGATGTTAGCTGGTGTTGATGATGATGTTAGCTGGTATTGATGATGATGTTAGCTGGTGTTGATGATGATGTTAGCTGGTATTGATGATGATGTTAGCTGGTGTTGATGATGATGTTAGCTGGTGTTGATGATGATGTTGCTACTCGCAACTGCTTTTCCAGGTTTGATACTCTTAGTACCTTCGGTAAAGTCACCATGTAGGTACAAAATTTAATAAAAATTAATACAAATAAAACAATAAAATCGCGACATTTCGGAGGCAACACAAGTCTCCGTCATCAGGTGGGACCGTCACAGCCAGATTTTATTAATTTGTATTTAATTTTTTACCTACATGGTGACTTTACCCAAAGAACTAAAGAGTATGGATCCTTGCAGTCACGAAAGCTTCAAATCTAGAATTCATTTCCAGGTTTGCTCCGAGATTTATTGAATTCATAGTCCCGCCTGCGGTTGCCTTGGCAGGGCAACACCAATTGATTTCGCGGGCCTCATACGGCCCACGGGCCAGACGTTCCCCCACCCCTGGTCTATACGGTCAGTGGAAACATGCGCTTCCGATGGTGTGGCTGCTATAAATGTCCACGTGATGATGATGATGATGACCACTTGGATGAGCCATCACTTGTGATGGGCCAGGCCGCTTCTGATATAGAGCTACACAACTCAGTGGGGCGTGACACCTGGTGTCATAATAGAAGTAGTTTAAAGTTGTACTCACACCTGCACTCTTCCCAATGAGACTCCTCTACCCTGGTTACACAGAACCTTCAACTCACTCATCATCTACTCAGCCACCCACCATTCACTCACCCACCCACCCACTCACTCACCCACCATCTCACTCACCCACTCACTCACCCACCATCTCACTCACCCACTCATTCACTCACCCACCATCTCACTCACCCACTCACTCACCCACCCACTCATTCACTCACCCACCATCTCACTCAACCATAAACTCACTCACCCACTCATTCACTCACCCACCATCTCAATCACCCACCATCTCACTCACCCACTCATTTACTCACCCACCATCTCACTCACCCACCCACTCACTCACCCACCATCTCACTCACCCACCATCTCACTCACCCACTCATTCACTCACCCACCATCTCACTCACCCACTCATTCACTCACCCACCATCTCACTCACCCACTCATTCACTCACCCGCCATCTCACTCACCCACCCACTCACTCACCCACCATCTCACTCACCCACTCATTCACTCACCCACCATCTCACTCACCCACTCATTCACTCACCCACCATCTCACTCACCCATTAACTCACTCACCCACTCATCCTCTCGGTCGCTCACCAACTTGCCCACCCACCATCTCACTCACCCACTCATTCACTCACCCACCATCTCACTCACCCACCCACCGTCTCACTCACTCACTCACCCACCATCTCACTCACCCACTCATTCAATCACCCACCATCTCACTCACCCACTCATTCACTCACCCACCATCTCACTCACCCACTCATTCACTCACCCACCATCTCACTCACCCACTCATTCACTCACCCACCATCTCACTCACCCATTAACTCACTCACCCACTCATCCTCTCGGTCGCTCACCAACTTGCCCACCCACCATCTCACTCACCCACTCATTCACTCACCCACCATCTCACTCACCCACCCACCGTCTCACTCACTCACCCACCATCTCACTCACCCACTCAGTCACCCACCCACTCTAAGAGTAGGACCCCCCTGTATTGATTTAACTTGTCGAATCTAAATGTGGAGGGGGAAACCCGGAGAAAAACCCAAGCAACCACGGGGAGAGAGAGAGAGACGCAGACTCCAAGTATACAGCAGCAGGCACTGGTCAAGGTCGGGATCGAACCCACGACCTCCTGCACACCAGGCGAGGTAGTTAACATCTCCCAGCCACCGTGACGATGATCAGAGAGAGACGCAGACTCCAAGCATACAGCAGCAGGCACTGGTCAAGGTCGGGATCGAAGCCACGACCTCCTGCACACCAGGCGAGGTAGTCAACATCTCCGAGCCACCGTGGCGAGACACACACAAAGACACACAGAGACACCCACAGAGACACACACGGAGACACCCACGGAGACACCCACAGAGACACCCACAGAGACACCCACAGAGACACTCACAGAGACACCCACAGAGACACCCACAGAGACACCCACAGAGACACACACAGAGACACCCACGGAGACACTCACGGAGACACCCACGGAGACACCCACGGAGACACCCACGGAGACACCCACGGAGACACCCACGGAGACACCCACGGAGACACCCACGGAGACACCCACGGAGACACCCACGGAGACACCCACGGAGACACCCACGGAGACACCCACGGAGACACCCACGGAGACACCCACGGAGACACCCACGGAGACACCCACGGAGACACCCACAGAGACACTCACAGAGACACCCACAGAGACACACACAGAGACACCCACAGAGACACCCACAGAGACACCCACAGAGACACCCACAGAGACACACACAGAGACACTCACAGAGACACCCACAGAGACACCCACAGAGACACCCACAGAGACACCCACAGAGACACCCACAGAGACACTCACAGAGACACCCACAGAGACACCCACAGAGACACCCAGAGACACCCACAGAGACACCCACAGAGACACCCACAGAGACACCCACAGAGACACCCACAGAGACACCCACAGAGACACCCACAGAGACACACACAGAGACACCCACAGAGACACCCACAGACACCCACAGAGACACCCACAGAGACACCCACCGAGACACCCACAGAGACACCCACAGAGACACCCACAGAGACACCCACAGAGACACCCACAGAGACACCCACAGAGACACCCACAGAGACACCCACAGTGACACCCACAGAGACACCCACAGAGACACCCACGGAGACACCCACGGAGACACCCACGGAGACACCCACGGAGACACCCACGGAGACACCCACGGAGACACCCACGGAGACACCCACGGAGACACCCACGGAGACACCCACGGAGACACCCACGGAGACACCCACGGAGACACACACAGAGACACCCACAGAGACACACACAGAGACACCCACAGAGACACCCACAGAGACACCCACAGAGACACCCACAGAGACACCCACAGAGACACCCACAGAGACACCCACAGAGACACCCACAGAGACACCCACAGAGACACTCACAGAGACACCCACAGAGACACCCACAGAGACACTCACGGAGACACCCACGGAGACACCCACGGAGACACCCACGGAGACACCCACAGAGACACCCACAGAGACACCCACAGAGACACCCACAGAGACACCCACGGAGACACCCACGGAGACACACACGGAGACACCCACAGAGACACCCACAGAGACACCAACAGAGACACCCACAGAGACACCCACAGAGACACTCACAGAGACACCCACAGAGACACACACAGAGACACCCACAGAGACACCCAGAGACACCCACAGAGACACCCACAGAGACACCCACGGAGACACTCACGGAGACACACACGGAGACACCCACAGAGACACCCACAGAGACACCCACAGAGACACTCACAGAGACACCCACAGAGACACCCACAGAGACACCCACAGAGACACCCACAGAGACACCCACAGAGACACCCAGAGAGACACCCACAGAGACACCCACAGAGACACCCACAGAGACACCCACAGAGACACCCACAGAGACACCCACGGAGACACCCACGGAGACACCCACGGAGACACCCACAGAGACACCCACAGAGACACCCACAGAGACACCCACAGAGACACTCACAGAGACACCCACAGAGACACACACAGAGACACCCACAAAGACACCCACAGAGACACCCACAGAGACACACACAGAGACACCCACAGAGACACCCACAGAGACACCCACGGAGACACCCACGGAGACACCCACAGAGACACACACAGAGACACCCACAGAGACACACACAGAGACACCCACAGAGACACCCACAGAGACACCCACAGAGACACCCACAGAGACACCCACAGAGACACCCACAGAGACACCCACAGAGACACCCACAGAGACACCCACAGAGACACACACAGAGACACCCACAGAGACACCCACAGAGACACCCACAGAGACACGCACAGAGACACACACAGAGACACCCACAGAGACACCCACGGAGACACCCACGGAGACACCCACGGAGACACCCACGGAGACACCCACAGAGACACCCACAGAGACACCCACAGAGACACCCAGAGACACCCAGAGACACCCACAGAGACACACACAAAGACAAAAGAGACAAAGTTTAACAGACTGCTGGGGCAAGTGCTGTGAGCAGCAGCAGCAGCAGCAGCGCCTATGAAGGCCGGGACAGTTGCACACGAGGGGGTGGGTGGCCAGCACCATGCACGCCCGGCCGCCTTTGTCTCCCCACACTGAAGATGATTGTTGTGACATCACGAGCCCCCTGCCACTTCTGTACAGCTGAGAGCAAAGAGCTTCATGGCTCATCAGATTCCTCCT
>NC_136340.1:3844924-3864924 GCF_964198595.1 Lampetra fluviatilis | reverse complement strand
GACGATTGTTCTACAATCGTCCTTTCCGATTGTTAATTGGCAAGCGTTAATTGCCTCGGTGATTGTTAGTGGCGGCGCTGGTGGTGGTGGTGGTGGTGTTGGGTGGTGGTGGTCGCAAGATGGAATGGAATTTCCCCGAGGAGGGGGGAGCTGGGAAATCTCTTCGCTTCTTCTCGCCACATCCACCGGTGGTGCCGCACAGATGGATTGATCTCGACGCTCGGGCGATTGTCAACCGCGAGCCATCATCGCCGTCGTCGCCGCCGCCGCCGTCGTCACCATCGTCGTCGTCGCCTTCTTCATCGCCGCCGCCTCCACCACCACCACCTCCTCCTCCTCCTCGCTGGCTCTGCCACACGGTGGGGGGAGATGGACGGAGATGGGAGGAGAGAGAGGAGAGGGCGGGGGGAGAGGAGAGGGCGGGGAGGGGGTGGAGGGAGAGGTTGGGGGAGGGCGGGGATGGGGTGGGAGAGAGGGTGGGGGTGGGAGAGGGTGGGGAGAGGGCGGGGAGAGGGGGAGAGGGGGAGGGGGTGGGGGAGGGTGGAGAGAGGGCGGGGAGAGGGAGAGAGGGTGGGGAGGAGGGAGGGTGGGGAGAGGGGGAGGAGAGGGTGGGGAGGGAGATAGGGTGGGGAGGAGGGAGAGGGTGGGGAGAGGGGGAGGGGGTGGGGAGAGGGGGTAGAGAGGGCGGGGAGAGGGAGGAGGGTGGGGAGGGGGGAGGGAGATGGGAGGAGAGAGGGTGCGGAGGGAACGCTTCACGAATTCGGGAGAGGGTGGGGAGGGAGAGAGGCAGAGAGTAGATTGAGGAGGAGGCTCGTGAAGGCTGAGGCCTGCATCCTGCACGAGCCCGGCTTGCCTGGTTCCCACCTTCAGGATTTAAACTTTAAGCGACGATTCATCGGCGCGTGATTGTTATTGCGCCACTCACAAGTCGCCCGGGAGGTTTGGTCCACCTTTGACCTAATTAAATTACAGCTCTTGTAGTCCACCACACAAAGCCGCTCTCGCGAGCTGTTTAAACGATCAACTGTGTTCATGTCACAGCTGTCGAAGTCCCCGCGGAGTTGCTGTGGCACTCGCTCTTGTTCAAAAGCGACCCCCTTTAACCATCAACAATCGCAGCAGCGCAACCACGTGGCGTCATCATCACCACCATGTGACGTCATCACCACCACGTGGCGTCATCATCACCACCATGTGACGTCATCACCACCACGTGGTCTCATCGTCATCATCACCACCATGTGACGTCATCACCACCACGTGGCGTCATCACCACCACGTGGCGTCATCACCACCACGTGGCGTCATCATCACCACCACGTGACGTCATCATCACCACCACGTGACGTCATCACCACCACGTGGCGTCATCATCACCACCACGTGGCGTCATCATCACCACCACCACGTGACGTCATCATCACCACCACGTGACGTCATCATCACCACCACGTGACGTCATCACCACCACGTGACGTCATCGTCATCATGTGACGTCATCGTCATCATCACCACCATGTGACGTCATCGTCATCACCACCACGTGGTCATGTCGAGCGGCAGCAGCGGGCACAGCGCGTGCTGCTGATGTCGACTGTGGAGGGGAAAGTCCTCGCCGCGACCACCACGGGGAGAGAGACGCAGGCAGTCAACATCACCTAGACACCGTGATGGTGATGATGATGAGAGACGCAGGCAGTCAACATCACCTAGACACCGTGATGGTGATGATGATGAGAGACGCAGGCAGTCAACATCACCTAGACACCGTGGTGGTGATGATGATGATGAGAGACGCAGGCAGTCAACATCACCTAGACACCGTGGTGATGATGATGATGATGAGAGACGCAGGCAGTCAACATCACCTAGACACCGTGATGGTGATGATGATGATGATGAGAGACGCAGGCAGTCAACATCACCTAGACACCGTGATGGTGATGATGATGATGATGAGAGACGCAGGCAGTCAACATCACC
Organism: Lampetra fluviatilis; assembly: GCF_964198595.1. Lineage (NCBI taxonomy): Eukaryota > Metazoa > Chordata > Hyperoartia > Petromyzontiformes > Petromyzontidae > Lampetra > Lampetra fluviatilis. Next base: position 3,862,941 of record NC_136340.1, on the reverse strand, counting down.
TAGACACCGTGATGGTGATGATGATGATGATGAGAGACGCAGGCAGTCAACATCACCTAGACACCGTGATGGTGATGATGATGATGATGAGAGACGCAGGCAGTCAACATCACCTAGACACCGTGATGGTGATGATGATGATGAGAGACGCAGGCAGTCAACATCACCTAGACACCGTGGTGGTGATGATGATGAGAGACGCAGGCAGTCAACATCACCTAGACACCGTGGTGGTGATGATGATGAGAGACGCAGGCAGTCAACATCACCTAGACACCGTGATGGTGATGATGATGATGAGAGACGCAGGTAGTCAACATCACCTAGACACCGTGGTGATGATGATGATGAGAGACGCAGGCAGTCAACATCACCTAGACACCGTGGTGGTGATGATGATGATGAGAGACGCAGGTAGTCAACATCACCTAGACACCGTGGTGATGATGATGATGAGAGACGCAGGCAGTCAACATCACCTAGACACCGTGGTGGTGATGATGATGATGATGAGAGACGCAGGCAGTCAACATCACCTAGACACCGTGATGGTGATGATGAGAGAGACGCAGGCAGTCAACATCACCTAGACACCGTGATGGTGATGATGAGAGAGACGCAGGCAGTCAACATCACCTAGACACCGTGATGGTGATGATGATGATGATGAGAGACGCAGGCAGTCAACATCACCTAGACACCGTGATGATGATGATGATGAGAGACGCAGGCAGTCAACATCACCTAGACACCGTGATGATGATGATGATGAGAGAGACGCAGACTCCACATAGCAGCAGGCTTCGTCAGAGTCAGGATCGAACCCACGACCTCCTGTAGACCAGGCGAGGTAGTCAACATCTCAGAGCCACCGTGATGATGATGATGATGAGACGCAGACTCCACATAGCAGCAGCAGCAGGCTTCGTCAGAGTCAGGATCGAACCCACGACCTCCTGTATACCAGGCGAGGTAGTCAACATCTCAGAGCCACCGTGATGATGATGATGAGAGAGACGCAGACTCCACATAGCAGCAGCAGCAGGCTTCGTCAGAGTCAGGATCGAACCCACGACCTCCTGTAGACCAGGCGAGGTAGTCAACATCTCCTAGCCACCGTGATGATGATGATGAGAGAGACGCAGACTCCACATAGCAGCAGCAGCAGGCGTCGTCAGGGTCAGGATCGAACCCACGACCTCCTGTAGACCAGGCGAGGTAGTTAACATCTCCTAGCCACCGTGGTGATGGTGGTCGAGAGGGAGAAACGCAAACTCCAAATCGACAGCAGCAGCAGCAGGCGTCAGGGTCGGGATCAAAGCCATGGACCTCCTGCTTACCAGGCGAGGTCGAAATTTAAGGATTGCATATCTGGCAACGCCTTATCAGTGCCCCACCTTATACTGGTAGGAACCACCTGGTTTATTGTGTCCGTCCGTCGTGCATCCAAAAATGGGAGGGGTGGGGCTGGGTGGAGAGGGGAGGGTGGGAGGGGTGGGGCTGGGTGGGGAGGGGCTGGTCACCCCGTGGTGCCCTTATAAAACTCAACGTTTCACCTACTCACGCCGGCTTGTGCCCGCCCTCACAGTCGGGCATATTTGCGGAATACACCACGCCGCCGTTGACCCTGCAGGCCATTGACCGAGCAACCCAACAACGTTCCTACCAGCTCCCTCCGCAGGACAACGTGTTTTCAGACCAATTATAAATCTCAACGTTCATTCTACAAATTTCCATCACAAGAGAGAAACACAAATAGACTTTTATTATTTTATTTTGTTGCCCGACTGAAACGGCTGTACACTGTTTAGACCCGACAATGACCTTCATCCGCGGCCCTGCTCCTTGGACAGAGGATCGCCCAGCCTCCAGCTCGCCCATCTTACCCCCCCCCCCACCACCCTACTTTGAAGGTCGCATTTCCCCAGTGGAGATCTTCTGTGGAGGGTCACCGGCCAAGGGATGGCGCCTCTCATCTTCAGTTGAAGCTTTCGTGACTGCAGGAATCCAAACTCTTGGGTTCTTTCGGTAAAGTCACGTGGGTAGCACAATTTTTTGTTTGATTATTTTTCATCTTGAGTTGAATCTTTCGTGACTGCAGGAATCCAAACTCTTGGGTTCTTTCGGTAAAGTCACGTGGGTAGCACAATTTTTTGTTTGATTATTTTTCATCTTGAGTTGAATCTTTCGTGACTGCAGGAATCCAAACTCTTGGGTTCTTTCGGTAAAGTCACGTGGGTAGCACAATTTTTTGTTTGATTCTTTTTCATCTTGAGTTGAATCTTTCGTGACTGCAGGAATCCAAACTCTTGGGTTCTTTCGGTAAAGTCACGTGGGTAGCACAATTTTTTGTTTGATTCTTTTTCATCTTGAGTTTAATCTTTCGTGACTGCAGGAATCCAAACTCTTGGGTTCTTTCGGTAAAGTCACGTGGGTAGCACAATTTTTTGTTTGATTATTTTTCATCTTGAGTTGAATCTTTCGTGACTGCAGGAATCCAAACTCTTGGGTTCTTTCGGTAAAGTCACGTGGGTAGCACAATTTTTTGTTTGATTCTTTTTCATCTTGAGTTGAATCTTTCGTGACTGCAGGAATCCAAACTCTTGGGTTCTTTCGGTAAAGTCACGTGGGTAGCACAATTTTTTGTTTGATTCTTTTTCATCTTGAGTTGAATCTTTCGTGACTGCAGGAATCCAAACTCTTGGGTTCTTTCGGTAAAGTCACGTGGGTAGCACAATTTTTTGTTTGATATTTTTCATCTTGAGTTGAAGCTTTCGTGACTACAGGAATCCAAACTCTTGGGTTCTTTCGGTAAAGTCACGTGGGTAGAACAATTTTTTTGTTTGATTTTTCATCTTGAGTTGAAGTTTTCGTGACTGCAGGAATCCAAACTCTTGGGTTCTTTCGGTAAAGTCACGTGGGTAGAACAATTTTTTTGTTTGATTATTTTTCATCTTGAGTTGAAGCTTTCGTGACTGCAGGAATCCAAACTCTTGGGTTCTTTCGGTAAAGTCACGTGGGTAGAACAATTTTTTTGTTTGATTATTTTTCATCTTGAGTTGAAGTTTTCGTGACTGCAGGAATCCAAACTCTTGGGTTCTTTCGGTAAAGTCACGTGGGTAGAACAATTTTTTTGTTTGATTTTTAATCTTGCTTTCGTGACTGCAGGAATCCAAACTCTTGGGTTCTTTCGGTAAAGTCACGTGGGTAGCACAATTTTTTGTTTGATATTTTTCATCTTGAGTTGAATCTTTCGTGACTACAGGAATCCAAACTCTTGGGTTCTTTCGGTAAAGTCACGTGGGTAGAACAATTTTTTGTTTGATTCTTTTTCATCTTGAGTTGAATCTTTCGTGACTGCAGGAATCCAAACTCTTGGGTTCTTTCGGTAAAGTCACGTGGGTAGAACAATTTTTTTGTTTGATTTTTCATCTTGAGTTGAAGTTTTCGTGACTGCAGGAATCCAAACTCTTGGGTTCTTTCGGTAAAGTCACGTGGGTTAGAACAATTTTTTGTTTGATTATTTTTCTTCTCCCGACGTGACTTTACCGAAAGAACCAAAGAGTTTGGATGGCGCCTCTGCCGACACCAAGCTCCGTGATAAGAAGGCTCAGCTAATCGAGTCTCTCACCTTTCCAAGCATGGTGCTGTTTTATTCAGACGCTTTAAGCCTCGACAGACCTGCTTTTCACCTGAAGACGGCTGCTTGCGTTGTGGCCGAAACGTCGTGAGAATTGTTTTATTGTTATTATTGTATTACTTCCCTTCTACGTGACTTTACCGAAAGAACCAAGAAGATGAATCCACAACCGTCAGAGAGAGAGCGGCTTCATCCCCCGGGCCCCAGCAGAAGGCGCTACTGGAGCAGAGCTCGTTCAGTCCGCTTGTCCTGGCGATGGCCGCAGCAGCAGCAGCAGCGTGCTGCGTGCTGCGTAGGGCGGTCCAGACCCTCTCCTTCCCTAGCGACGGACTCGAGCTCTTCCTGGGGAAGCCCCAGCGTGTCTGTCTCAAGCGTGTCCCCAGGTGTTGCCAGGTGGTTCCCAGCGTGTCCCCAGGGTGCTGTTCCCAGGGTGGTGTTCCCAGGGTGTTCCCAGCGTGTCCCCAAGGTGTTGCCAGGTGGTTCCCAGCGTGTCCCCAGGGTGCTGTTCCCAGGGTGTTCCCAGCGTGTCCCCAGGTGTTGCCAGGTGGTTCCCAGCGTGTCCCCAGGGTGGTGTTCCCAGGGTGTTCCCAGCGTGTCCCCAAGGTGTTGCCAGGTGGTTCCCAGCGTGTCCCCAGGGTGCTGTTCCCAGGGTGGTGTTCCCAGGGTGTTCCCAGCGTGTCCCCAAGGTGTTGCCAGGTGGTTCCCAGCGTGTCCCCAGGGTGCTGTTCCCAGGGTGTTCCCAGCGTGTCCCCAGGTGTTGCCAGGTGGTTCCCAGCGTGTCCCCAGGGTGCTGTTCCCAGGGTGGTGTTCCCAGGGTGTTCCCAGCGTGTCCCCAAGGTGTTGCCAGGTGGTTCCCAGCGTGTCCCCAGGGTGCTGTTCCCAGGGTGGTGTTCCCAGGGTGTTCCCAGCGTGTCCCCAAGGTGTTGCCAGGTGGTTCCCAGCGTGTCCCCAGGGTGCTGTTCCCAGGGTGTTCCCAGCGTGTCCCCAGGTGTTGCCAGGTGGTTCCCAGCGTGTCCCCAGGGTGCTGTTCCCAGGGTGGTGTTCCCAGGGTGTTCCCAGCGTGTCCCCAAGGTGTTGCCAGGTGGTTCCCAGCGTGTCCCCAGGGTGCTGTTCCCAGGGTGGTGTTCCCAGGGTGTTCCCAGCGTGTCCCCAAGGTGTTGCCAGGTGGTTCCCAGCGTGTCCCCAGGGTGCTGTTCCCAGGGTGGTGTTCCCAGCGTGTCCCCAAGGTGTTGCCAGGTGGTTCCCAGCGTGTCCCCAGGGTGCTGTTCCCAGGGTGTTCCCAGCGTGTCCCCAGGGTGCTGTTCCCAGTGTCCCCAAGGTGTCCCCAGCGTGTTGTTCCCAGGATGTTGTTCCCAGGATGTTCCCAGCGTGTCCCCAGGTGGTTGCCAGGGTGGTGTCCCCAGGATGTTCCCAGGGTGGTATTCCCAGCGTGTCCCCAGGGTGGTGTCTCCAGGGTAGTGTCCCCAGGGTGGTGACCCCAGGGTGGTGTCCCCAGGGTGGTGACCCCAGGGTGGTGTCCCCAGGGTGGTGTCTCCAGGGTGGTGTCCCCAGGGTGGTGTCCCCAGGGTGGTGTCTCCAGGGTGGTGTCCCCAGGGTGTCTGTCCCCAGGGTGGTGTCCCCAGGGTGGTGTCCCCATGGTGGTGTCCCCAGGGTGGTGTCTCCAGGGTGTCTGTCCCCAGGGTGTCTGTCCCCAGGGTGGTGTCCCCAGGGTGGTGTCCCCAGGGTGGTGTCCCCAGGGTGGTGTCCCCATGGTGGTGTCCCCAGGGTGGTGTCTCCAGGGTGGTCTTCCCAGGGTGGTGTCCCCAGGGTGGTGTCCCCAGGGTGGTGTCCCCAGGGTGGTGTCCCCAGGGTGGTGTCCCCAGGGTGGTGTCTCCAGGGTGGTGTCCCCAGGGTGGTGTCCCCAGGGTGGGTGTCCCCAGGGTGTCTGTCCCCAGGGTGGTGTCCCCAGGGTGGTGTCCCCAGGGTGGTGTCCCCAGGGTGGTGTCCCCAGGGTGGTGTCTCCAGGGTGTCTGTCCCCAGGGTGTCTGTCCCCAGGGTGGTGTCCCCAGGGTGGTGTCCCCAGGGTGGTGTCCCCATGGTGGTGTCCCCAGGGTGGTGTCCCCAGGGTGTCTGTCCCCAGGGTGGTGTCCCCAGGGTGGTGTCCCCAGGGTGGTGTCTCCAGGGTGGTGTCTCCAGGGTGGTGTCCCCAGGGTGGTGTCCCCAGGGTGGTGTCCCCAGGGTGGTGTCCCCAGGGTGGTGTCCCCAGGGTGGTGTCCCCAGGGTGGTGTCCCCAGGGTGGTGTCCCCAGGGTGGTGTCCCCAGGGTGGTGTCCCCAGGGTGGTGTCCCCAGGGTGGTCTTCCCAGGGTGGTCTTCCCAGGGTGGTGTCCCCAGGGTGTCTGTCCCCAGGGTGGTGTCCCCAGGGTGGTGTCCCCAGGGTGGTGTCTCCAGGGTGGGTGTCCCCAGGGTGGGTGTCCCCAGGGTGTCTGTCCCCAGGGTGGTGTCCCCAGGGTGGTGTCCCCAGGGTGGTGTCCCCATGGTGGTGTCCCCAGGGTGGTGTCTCCAGGGTGTCTGTCCCCAGGGTGTCTGTCCCCAGGGTGGTGTCCCCAGGGTGGTGTCCCCAGGGTGGTGTCCCCATGGTGGTGTCCCCATGGTGGTGTCCCCAGGGTGGTGTCCCCAGGGTGGTGTCCCCAGGGTGGTGTCCCCAGGGTGGTGTCCCCAGGGTGTCTGTCCCCAGGGTGGTGCCCCCAGGATGTCTGTCCCCAGGGTGGTGTCCCCAGGGTGGTGTCCCCAGGGTGGTGTCCCCAGGGTGGTGTCCCCAGGGTGGTGTCTCCAGGGTGTCTGTCCCCAGGGTGGTGTCCCCAGGGTGGTGTCCCCAGGGTGGTGTCCCCAGGGTGGTGTCCCCAGGGTGGTGTCCCCAGGGTGGTGTCCCCAGGGTGGTGTCCCCAGGGTGGTGTCCCCAGGGTGGTGTCCCCAGGGTGGTGTCCCCAGGGTGGTGTCCCCAGGGTGGTGTCCCCAGGGTGGTGTCCCCAGGGTGGTGTCCCCAGGGTGGTGTCCCCAGGGTGGTGTCCCCAGGGTGTCTGTCCCCAGGGTGGTGTCCCCAGGGTGGTGTCCCCAGGGTGGTGTCCCCAGGGTGGTGTCTCCAGGGTGGTGTCCCCAGGGTGGTGTCTCCAGGGTGGTGTCCCCAGGGTGTCTGTCCCCAGGGTGGTGACCCCAGGGTGGTGTCCCCAGGGTGGTGTCCCAAGGCCAGCCGAGAGACATCGACCCGCCAGTGTCCTGGGCCGGCCCACAGGGCCTTGGCCCAGTGGCCCCAGTGGGCCGTGCCGCTAGAGTTCCAGGGGGAGTCTCCCGGGGGGGGGGGGGCCTCCTCGCCAGGTTCTCGAAGCACCTCAACGGGCTCCTCTCCACCTGGAGGAGCGCCGGCTCCACTCTGCGGCTCTCCCGGATATGACCGAGCTCCTCGCCCGCTCGCGGGGAGTGGCGAGCCCCGGCAACCCTGCGGAGAAACCTCGACCCCCCTGTAGCCGCGACCTCACCACGTCGTTCATCCACCAAAACCCATGGCCATCGGCGAGGGTGGGAACGGAGATCAACCTGCAGACCTCGAGGTTGGTTCAAGAACTCGGCACCTGCTCCACTAACACGGAAGGGGCCAGCCCCTCGCATCACTCGGCACCCATCCACCCGCTGAGCTCCCGCTCGCCACCGTCGCGCGCAGGAGAGGTTCTTAGACTCCTCCGCCAAGGGCCGCCGTTCCCCCCTCACCTGGGCAGCACAACACTCCACCGGCTCCCTGAAGACGGTGGACTAATCTCCATCTGTTCCATCTCACTCCCTGCGACAGCAGTGTGGACTAATCTCCATCTGTTCCATCTCACTCCCTGCGACAGCAGCAGAGAGTGTGGACTAATCTCCATCTGTTCCATCTCACTCCCTGCGACAGCAGTGTGGACTAATCGCCATCTGTTCCATCTCCCTCCCTCCTACAGCAGAGTGTGTGGACTAATCTCCATCTGTTCCATCTCACTCCCTCCTACAGCAGCAGAGTGTGGACTAATCTCCATCTGTTCCATCTCACTCCCTGCGACAGCAGTGTGGACTAATCGCCATCTGTTCCATCTCACTTCCTCTTACAGAAGAGTGTGTGGACTAATCTCCATCTGTTCCATCTCTCCCTCCTACAGCAGAGTGTGTGGACTAATCTCCATCTGTTCCATCTCACTCCCTGCGACAGCAGTGTGGACTAATCGCCATCTGTTCCATCTCACTTCCTCTTACAGAAGTGTGGACTAATCTCCATCTGTTCCATCTCCGTCCTACAGCAGAGTGTGGACTAATCTCCATCTGTTCCATCTCTCCCTCCTACAGCAGAGTGTGGACTAATCTCCATCTGTTCCATCTCTCCCTCCTACAGCAGAGTGTGTGGACTAATCTCCATCTGTTCCATCTCTCCCTCCTACAGCAGAGTGTGTGGACTAATCTCCATCTGTTCCATCTCTCCCTCCTACAGCAGAGTGTGTGGACTAATCTCCATCTGTTCCATCTCTCCCTCCTACAGCAGTGTGTGTGGACTAATCTCCATCTGTTCCATCTCTCCCTCCTACAGCAGAGTGTGTGGACTAATCTCCATCTGTTCCATCTCTCCCTCCTACAGCAGAGTGTGGACTAATCTCCATCTGTTCCATCTCTCCCTCCTACAGCAGTGTGTGTGGACTAATCTCCATCTGTTCCATCTCTCCCTCCTACAGCAGTGTGTGGACTAATCTCCATCTGTTCCATCTCTCCCTCTTACAGCAGAGTGTGTGGACTAATCTCCATCTGTTCCATCTCAACTGTTCGTCCGGCAACCGGCATCCAAAGCGGAGTCGGGTCTCGCAGCGGCCGTCGCCCCCCCGTGCCGGAGAGAACGTGGTGCACGCTGCGGATGGGTAACGTGCTCTCCAGACGTCGTGTAAAGTAGCGAGTGTTGCGATAATCGATCCTCGTCGATTGGCAACGCAGTGTTGGCCGTCCCGACCCAAGTGGTCAAATGTGTTAGAGAGCCACGATATGGGAATTGCAGGACCTGACTATTTGTTGCAGGTGGTGCTCAAACGAATTCTGGTCGAGAATGGTGCCGAGGCTCTTTAGGAGAAAACGGAACCCCGAGGGAGTCCGCGGCTGCCACACGCGACCCTCCCACAAATCTGTTCGCCTGATCCCGAGTGCCAAGCGGCAGAAACTCCGATTTCCCCCCTGGATTAAGCAGCATTTCATTCCGTGCAAACCACGCTTGCGTGTTGCAATCTTCGAGGTTACCGAGGCTTTCCATCAGTAAGGACCATAATTAGTTCAATCGTGTGCCTGGTACACGTGATGGAGATTCGAATGATCAGCTGGAGCGTGTTGGTGACCACGATGAATACGTTTAAAGTATTTGGCTGCTATACATTTCCAAAAGACAAGCCACTTCGTTGCGCTATCGATTGTAATCGTCAGGTTAGCTTCTGAAAAAAGTTACATAGCTGTCAAATAAAAGGTAGTTTTCAGTTTAAACCAGATCTCATGCAAGTCCTACAACCTCGTGCCTGGCACACAGGGATGGATGTCCGATTGGTGATCAGCCAAAGTGTGTTGGTGACCACCGATGGAAAACAGACTTAACGGATGTTGAACTTCTTTCGCACCGTACGTAGTCAACCCTGCTAATCGGAGGTGCGATGGAAGGACAAACTAAACGAAAATTTGTTCTAAATAAATACGTTTTCAATCTAAATTATTGTAAAGTGCATCGCTCCACAGGCTTCCTAACATCGGAAGAGCGTTCCAGACGGCCGCAGAAGCGCATCTGCGGTGCCCGTTTTTGTTCACCGGTGAGCCAAAAGCCGTCGTGATGACCACCGGAGTGGCGTGATGAAGGTTTCTGCTCCGCGACGAATTCCGCGACGTATTTGTGGTGCGTTTGTGGCAATAACTTTAGCGTGTGCAACGAGTGCGACCACGAAATGTTTTTGTTCGGCAGCTTAGCGAGCACTGCACGGACACGGCGGCGCATCTTGCAGCAGCAGCAGCCGTCACCGTCACCGCCACCGTCACGTGCCAGGGAACGTTGTGCACGTTGCGGCCTGGCCATGCGTTTACCAGACGTCCCGTAAAGTAGCGAGTGTTGTGATGATCGAGCCTCGTCATTACGACGACAACGACGACGACTCGATCGTGGCCGTGTGTGTTGTTGGAGAGCCCCGTTGTGAAGGGTGCTGCTGGTGGTGGTGGTGGTGGCCGACTCGGATGTGGCAGTGGGGGGGGGGGGGGGCAGTCACGAAGGAGGGGGGCAGAACGACACGCGAGCGTTGAAATCACTCTTTTTTTTCTTTTTTTTTTACCCCTCGGTCTCAAAACATGTCTCTTTTTTTTATGCGGCCAATACGCCAAACGAAATATTAACTCTCTCGGCATAATATGTGCAAACATACGAGACGCGGTGGTGCGTGGCTGGCTGGCTGGCGGTGGTGATGGTGGTGGTGGTGTTGTTGTTGGCGCTGTGGTGGTGGTGGTGGTTGTTGTTGTTGTTGCCGGAGTTTGCTGCTTGCCGCGACTCCGCTCACGTCGTGGCGCCCGCGTCGCTCGGTTGCCTCCCCCCCCCCGCTCCCCCACACCAACACGGTAATAATAATAACGATAATATCGATAGTAATTATAATTAATAAGCGCACTTTTTTTTTTTACTTACTTAAAATGCCTCCGCATTTTTTTTTTCCCGAAAAAATCATGCAACGCATTTTTATTGGCCGAGCAGCCGCCCCCCCAAACCTGCATCACCATGAGCGCTGCCCCCCACAATCTCCTCACCCTCCCTGCCTCCTCACCCTCCCCGCCTCCTCCAGGGCGCCATCGGACCCCGCTCACCCCACTGGCTCCACATCTCACACGCCCCGACCTCCACCTCGCCCCGGCTCCATCGAGTGTCTCTCACCCCCCCCCCTTCCTTCTCAGCCCATCTTGGACCCGCACCCGCACCCCCCTTATCTTCAACTAAACCTCAAGCTCCCTCGAAGACCCCCCCCCCCCCCGCCCCGCAGCCTGTAACAGACTGTAGGGGCAAGCGCTGTTTGCGAGCTCTTGTGAAGGCTACCGGCACTGTGGCACACGAGGGGGTGGGGGTGGCCAGCACCACGCCCGGCCGCCTTTGTCTCCCCAGTGCTAGCGATGTTGACTACACACCGCGCACAGGTACTCGTTTTTTGAGGCCGAGTCGACCTAGGGGAGGGCCTGCACCGATTCGGGCAATCGCCGTCACCGGTGCTGGTGGCGGTGAGCGGGAATCGAAGTCGGGTCTCCGCGGGGTTCGTGTCGCAGCGCCTCACCCTGTCCGCTCTCACCCTGTCCACTCACCCTGTCTGCTCTCGCCCCACCCCCCACGTCTTCCTCACCCATCTCACCGTGACCCCCCTCCATGTCGCCTGCTTCACCCTCGCCCCACAACTCCCTCAAGGGCCACGGCTCGCTCAGAGCCGCCCACGCCTCAACCCTCGCGCCTCTCTCTCTCTGTCCGTGCGTCTCTACGGCTGCCGATCGTCTTGGGTTTCCCTGCCTGGCCACGAGCGTGTCCCCCCCCCTCTCTCTCCACCCCGCCCACCCACCCGCCCGCCTACTCGCCAACCCGACCCATCCACGCGTCTGTCCGTCCGCCCGCCCAGGTGACATGTAACTGCAGTAAACACCGCCGATCTGACAGCGTCGCGCGTTCGCGAACTCTGGGAGACACAGCGGGAGGGGAGCGAGTGGCGGACTGTGGCGGTGCATCGTCTGGGGGGGGGGGGGGGGGGGGGGGCACGACTCGGGAGAGACGGATGGAGGCAAGGACCTTGAGGAGGAGATGGAGTTTGGCGGGGAGCGGATACGAGGTTGAGGTCTCCGGTGATGGAGATTCATTTCGGGGAGGCGGGGGTGGGTGGTGTGGGTGGTGTGGGTGGTGTGGGTGACGGAACGATCGGGGGGGGGGGGTGGCGAGCCAAGCACGCGAACGTAGGGTACACTATATACATCCGGCACACGGGGGGGGGGGGGGGGGAACGCTGTACACAGAGAATCACCACCCAGCCAGCACGGTGGGGAAGGTGGAGGACGGCCGTGGTGGTGGTGGTGGTGGTGGTTGGAGAGGGGGGAGGAGGAGGAGGGGGGATCAACGGCGATTACGACAAAAAATCAAACGGCAAATTATAAACAACGACGGTGACGACGTGAGAGAGAGCGAGAGAGCGTTGGAATCCACCGTCTCTCCGCTCATCTCCTGACGTTAGCGGAGTCGCCACCCCCCCCCCCCCACAAAATCATGCCGCCCCCCCCCCCCCGAGCAACACACCCCACCCACCCACCCACACACCCAAACACACAACCAAAACTTCCCAGCCAAACGTCGTCCCTCCCGCCACCACACACACGCCGTGCCGTGGGGGGAGAGCGGGGGGCAGGGGAGTGGGGGGGCCAGGGAGTGGGGGGGCAGGGGAGTGGGGGGGCAGGGGAGTGGGGGGCCGGGGAGTGGGGGGGCAGGGGAGTGGGGGGGGGGGTAGAGGGAGGGGGGTTACCACCATGCAACCACCACCTCCTCCGGTCGATTTCAAGCGCGAAAAAAACTGGGCTGCGACCACCGCCACCGAAAAACCACCCAACGATTGGTCGGCGATCGCGGTCACGTAACCCGCAACTGGGGTGGGGGGGGGGGGGGGATGGGGAGGCAGCCAATCACACGGCTGCCTGCCTCTGCCGCCGTTGCCGATAAGCCGCCCAACAACAAAACCAACACGCGGGGTGGGACACGGCGAGCGGCAGGCAGAGTGGGTGGGGGGGGGGCGGAGCGCTGCAGTGGGTTCACCCTGCGCAAACGATCCGAGCGGGCGAGCGAGCGGACGAGCGGGCGAGTGGGCGAGCGGGCGGGCGAGCGAGTGAACGGTGCGAGCGGGGGCCGTCCTGCCGGGCTGCACCGCGTCGCCTAGTCCTTGTGCCGCTGCGTGGAACTGTCCTCCTCGGCCTCCCAGTCTTCCTGCCCCGTCACCGTCGTCGTTGTCGTCGTCGTCACCGCCGCTCGCTGCTGCTGCTGCTGCTGCTGCGGTTGCTGCGGTTGCTGCTGCTGCTGCTGCTGCGCCGGTTGTTGTTGCTGTTGTGCCGGTTGCTGCTGCTGTGACGGTTGTTGCGGTTGCTGGGACGACGTTTGCGGTTGCTGCTGCTGCTGCGGCGGTGGCGGCGGCGGCGGTGGTGAGTGTGGCGTCGGGGCGGTGCCGGTGCCGGTGCCGGTGCCGGTGGGGGTGGGGGTGGACGCGGGTGGCTGCTGTTGGGGCGACGGCGGCGGCTGCTGGGCGGCACGGGGGTTGTTCATGTGGTTGGCGGCGGGGCCGGTGTAGGGAGTGGGAGCACCACCACCACCACCGCTACCACCACCACCGCTACCACCGCTACCACCGCCGCCGCCGCCGCTACCACCGCCACCCTGCACCTGGTTGTTCTGTCGGTAGAGAATGGGCACCACGAGGCAATGAACTTCCGACAACACATGGAACGTAGTCGCACAAAGACAAAGGGTCCCCCCCCCCCCACCCTGTGTAGCCTTAACAAGTTTCCGGGCCAAGTGCTGTTAGCGAGCACCTATGAAGGCCGTAACGAGCACACGAAGAGGTGGGTGGCCAGGACCATGCACACGCACACACGCGCACACACGCACACACGCACGCACACGCACGCACACGCACGCACACGCACACACACACGCACGCGCACACACGCACGCACACGCACGCACACGCACGCACACACACGCACGCACGCGCACACACGCACGCGCACACACGCACACACACACACGCACGCACGCACACGCACGCACACGCACGCGCACACACGCACGCGCACACACGCACACACACGCACACGCACACACATGCACACACACACACACACACGAATGAGTCACCTGGTAGTGGGGGGCCGTGCCGGCGGGGTAGAGGGGGGCCTCCTCTGGAGGGGAGGAGTCGTGGTCCTCGGCCGTCTCCTGCTCCTCAGCCTCCTGTGCACACTCACACGCAGACGGGGGGGGGGGGGGGCACAGCGTCACGCACAGAGTCTAAGCCTGACCCCCCGAGTCTAAGCCTGACCCCCCGAGTCTAAGCCTGACCCCGAGTCGAACCCTGACCCCCTGAGTCGAACCCTGACCCCGAGTCGAACCCTGACCCCGAGTCGAACCCTGACCCCGAGTCGAACCCTGACCCCGTGTCCAACCCTGACCCAGAGTCCAACCCTGACCCCCCGAGTCCAACCCTGACCCCCCGAGTCCAACCCTGACCCCCCGAGTCCAACCCTGACCCCCCGAGTCCAACCCTGACCCCGAGTCGAACCCTGACCCCGAGTCCAACCCTGACCCCGAGTCCAACCCTGACCCCGAGTCCAACCCTGACCCCGAGTCCAACCCTGACCGAGTCGAACCCTGACCCCGAGTCGAACCCTGACCCTGTAACTGCACAGAGGGAGAGCAGCACTCCGAGTAGGGGATGTGACACAGGCCGGCCCCCTTCGCCGCCCAACCAACAAAAACCGGCGTGGGGGGGGGGGGGGGGTGTAAGTGGGAGGCGCTAGCAGTGGGCAGCGCCAGTGTGGTGGGTGGGCAGCGCCAGTGTGGTGGGTGGGCAGCGCCAGTGTGGTGGGTGGGCAGCATGAGCGGTGGGCAGCGCCAGCGGTGGGCAGTAGGTGCCAGCGGGCGTCGCTGGCGCTGGTAGGCAGCTCACTTCTTCGGGGCACAGCTCGCAGGCCTTGGCCAGGGTGAGGCGTGCGCTGTGCGAGCGCTCCAGGAAGTATCCGTTGGAGGTCTCGTTGCTCTGCACGGGAGGGCTCCAGTTGTTGTAGCTGTACTGGGGGTTGGTGGCGTACGGCCGGCGCTCCAGCTCGTCGCCCAGCCACTCCACGGCGTACGCCCACTTGCGCTTCAGGTCCCCGTTTGCCTGCGCCACACGGTGGGAGGGGGGGGGTGTGGTGTGAGTGGACGTGCTAGGGGGTGAGTGGTCGTTCTAGGGGGTGAGTGGCCGTGCTAGGGGGTGAGTGGACGTGCTAGGGGGTGAGTGGTCGTGCTAGGGGGTGAGTGGACGTGCTAGAGGGTGAGTGGACGTGCTAGGGGGTGAGTGGACGTGCTAGGGGGTGAGGGGGTGAGTGGCCGTGCTAGGGGGTGAGTGGTCGTGCTAGGGGGTGAGTGGACGTGCTAGGGGGTGAGTGGACGTGCTAGGGGGTGAGGGGGTGAGGGGGTGAGTGGCCGTGCTAGGGGGTGAGTGGTCGTGCTAGGGGGTGAGTGGACGTGCTAAAGGGTGAGTGGACGTGCTAGAGGGTGAGTGGACGTGCTAGGGGTGAGTGGACGTGCTAGGGGGTGAGTGGACGTGCTAGGGGGTGAGTGGACGTGCTAGAGGGTGAGTGGCCGTGCTAGGGGGTGAGTGGACGTGCTAGGGGGTGAGGGGGTGAGTGGACGTGCTAGAGGGTGAGTGGCCGTGCTAGGGGGTGAGTGGCCGTGCTAGGGGGTGAGTGGCCGTGCTAGGGGGTGAGTGGACGTGCTAGAGGGTGAGGGGGTGAGTGGCCGTGCTCGGGGGTGAGTGGCCGTGCTAGAGGGTGAGTGGATGTGCTAGGGGGTGAGTGGCCGTGCTAGGGGGTGAGTGGACGTGCTAGAGGGTGAGGGGGTGAGTGGCCGTGCTCGGGGGTGAGTGGCCGTGCTAGGGGGTGAGTGGCCGTGCTAGAGGGTGAGGGGGTGAGTGGCCGTGCTAGGGGGTGAGTGGACGTGCTAGGGGGTGAGTGGACGTGCTAGAGGGTGAGGGGGTGAGTGGCCGTGCTAGGGGGTGAGTGGCCGTGCTAGGGGGTGAGTGGCCGTGCTAGGGGGTGAGTGGCCGTGCTAGGGGGTGAGTGGACGTGCTAGAGGGTGAGTGGACGTGCTAGGGGGTGAGTGGACGTGCTAGGGGGTGAGGGGGTGAGTGGCCGTGCTAGGGGGTGAGTGGACGTGCTAGGGGGTGAGTGGACGTGCTAGGGGGTGAGTGGACGTGCTAGAGGGTGAGTGGACGTGCTAGGGGGTGAGGGGGTGAGTGGCCGTGCTAGGGGGTGAGTGGACGTGCTAGAGGGTGAGGGGGTGAGTGGCCGTGCTCGGGGGTGAGTGGCCGTGCTAGGGGGTGAGTGGCCGTGCTAGAGGGTGAGGGGGTGAGTGGCCGTGCTAGGGGGTGAGTGGACGTGCTAGGGGGTGAGTGGACGTGCTAGAGGGTGAGGGGGTGAGTGGCCGTGCTAGGGGGTGAGTGGCCGTGCTAGGGGGTGAGTGGCCGTGCTAGGGGGTGAGTGGCCGTGCTAGGGGGTGAGTGGACGTGCTAGAGGGTGAGTGGACGTGCTAGGGGGTGAGTGGACGTGCTAGGGGGTGAGGGGGTGAGTGGCCGTGCTAGGGGGTGAGTGGACGTGCTAGGGGGTGAGTGGCCGTGCTAGGGGGTGAGTGGACGTGCTAGAGGGTGAGTGGACGTGCTAGGGGGTGAGTGGACGTGCTAGGGGGTGAGGGGGTGAGTGGCCGTGCTCGGGGGTGAGTGGACGTGCTAGGGGGTGAGTGGCCGTGCTAGGGGGTGAGGGGGTGAGTGGCCGTGCTAGGGGGTGAGTGGACGTGCTAGGGGGTGAGTGGACGTGCTAGAGGGTGAGGGGGTGAGGGGCCGTGCTAGGGGGTGAGTGGCCGTGCTAGGGGGTGAGGGGGTGAGTGGCCGTGCTAGGGGGTGAGTGGACGTGCTAGAGGGTGAGGGGGTGAGTGGCCGTGCTAGGGGGTGAGTGGACGTGCTAGAGGGTGAGGGGGTGAGTGGACGTGCTAGAGGGTGAGGGGGTGAGTGGACGTGCTAGGGGGTGAGGGGGTGAGTGGCCGTGCTAGGGGGTGAGGGGGTGAGTGGCCGTGCTAGGGGGTGAGTGGACGTGCTAGGGGATGAGTGGACGTGCTAGAGGGTGAGGGGGTGAGTGGACGTGCTAGGGGGTGAGGGGGTGAGTGGCCGTGCTAGGGGGTGAGGGGGTGAGTGGCCGTGCTAGGGGGTGAGTGGCCGTGCTAGGGGGTGAGTGGACGTGCTAGAGGGTGAGGGGGTGAGTGGACGTGCTAGAGGGTGAGGGGGTGAGTGGACGTGCTAGGGGGTGAGGGGGTGAGTGGCCGTGCTAGGGGGTGAGGGGGTGAGTGGCCGTGCTAGGGGGTGAGTGGACGTGCTAGGGGGTGAGTGGACGTGCTAGAGGGTGAGGGGGTGAGTGGACGTGCTAGGGGGTGAGGGGGGTGAGTGGCCGTGCTAGGGGGTGAGGGGGTGAGTGGCCGTGCTAGGGGGTGAGTGGCCGTGCTAGGGGGTGAGTGGACGTGCTAGGGGGTGAGTGGACGTGCTAGAGGGTGAGGGGGTGAGTGGACGTGCTAGGGGGTGAGGGGGTGAGTGGCCGTGCTAGGGGGTGAGGGGGTGAGTGGCCGTGCTAGGGGGTGAGTGGACGTGCTAGGGGGTGAGTGGACGTGCTAGGGGGTGAGTGGCCGTGCTAGGGGGTGAGTGGACGTGCTAGGGGGTGAGTGGACGTGCTAGAGGGTGAGGGGGTGAGTGGACGTGCTAGGGGGAGAGGGGGTGAGTGGCCGTGCTAGGGGGTGAGGGGGTGAGTGGCCGTGCTAGGGGGTGAGTGGACGTGCTAGGGGGTGAGTGGACGTGCTAGGGGGTGAGGGGGTGAGTGGCCGTGCTCGGGCGGCCGTGGTGCCCATCACCTGCAGGATCTGGAAGGCCACAGGACAGGAGCTCAACAGGGCCACCATGCACTTGATGCACTGGTAGGCACGCTTCTGGTAGTGGTTCTTGGAGCGCTGGATTGTGTCGAAGAGCCCGTCCCGGTCGTCGGGGATGCCTTTGAGGGCGTTGTGGATCCTGGAGCAAACGACAAAAGACAAATAATCATTTCGCACCTCCGATTAGCACGCTGCTAAAATAACTTTCATAGAACCCCTCTTGACAGTAATTGGTTCCACGCAACCAGTCGTTAAGTGATCCGGTCGTTAAGCGAGTTTATTGGGACACACCGTAAAGGGTTAATATTAAAACGATGGATATTGATACCAACAACATTATAAACACACAATATTAAAATGAACATGGTTAATCAATGCATTCATTCATTTTTCGATTTAAAGCTTTCGTGACTGCAGGGATTCATCTTCTTGGTTCTTTCGGTAAAGTCACGTAGAAGGGAAGTAATAAAATAATAAAAATAAAACATAATAAAACAATTCATTCATATTTACAGTCCCTACAGCAAGCCCGTCGTTAACAGGGGAATGGTCGGTAAGCAAACACATGGGGCTTTATGGAGGCACTACTCTACATTACATATACACTACACACCATACACTACTACACACTACACTACACATGGGGC
>NC_136340.1:3794924-3839924 GCF_964198595.1 Lampetra fluviatilis | reverse complement strand
AGGTGAGGGTGTCAGTGGTGAGGGGGTCACGGTGGTGAGGGTGAGGAGGTCACGGTGGTGAGGGTGAGGGTGTCAGCGGTGAGGGTGAAGGGGTCACGGTGGTGAGGGTGAGGGGGTCAGTGGTGAGGGTGTCACAGTGGTGAGGGTGAGGGTGTCAGTGGTGAGGGTGAGGGGGTCACGGCGGTGAGGGGGGTCACGGCGGTGAGGGGGTCACGGCGTCAGTGGTGGTGGTGAGGGGGTCACGGCGGTGAGGGGGTCACAGCAGTGAGGGTGAACTTTTGTCTTTAGAACGACTTGTTGTTGTTGTTGTTGCATTTAGTTTGTTGTCCACCCCCCGCACCTCCTATTAGCACGGTTGGCTACATACGGTGCGACATACGTACGTACAACAACAACAACCGCCATTCGCCACTAAGTGGCGGTGACGTCACCACGACGCTTGTGCGGACAGGCACACGAGCACATGCACGCACACACACACAAAGACATGCACACAAGGACACACGCGCTTACGTAAGTACACAAAGACACGTACACACGCGCGTATGTACACACACACACACACGCATAAAGACACGCACGCACACGCGCACACACAGAGATGCACGCACGCAAGTCCCCCGCGTCTCACCGTTGACGGAGGACTGGCTGTAGCTGGAGACGTCGCAGCAGCGCACCAGGTGGGACACGACGGCGTAGAGCTTGCCCAGCTCCGCGTACTGGTACTTGATGGCGGGCCCGGGACCTTCGTCCAGGGACACCAGCATGAACGTCGCCGGGACGTTCAGCTTCAGCAGCTGCGTCTTCTCCGCCAAGCCTGAAGAATGGTGTGGGGTGGTGAGGCCACTCACGCGCCCTCCCACCGGCCCGCACGCCCACCCACCCACCCACGCCCACCCACCCACCCACCCACGCCCACCCACTCACCCACGCACTCACTCACTCACCCACGCACTCACTCACGCACTCACTCACCCACGCACCCACTCACCCACGCACTCACTCACTCACCCACGCACTCACTCACCCACGCACTCACTCACTCACCCACGCACTCACTCACCCACGCACTCACTCACTCACCCACGCACTCACTCACCCACGCACTCACTCACCCACGCACTCACTCACCCACGCACTCACTCACCCACGCACTCACTCACCCACGCAGGTTGGAGTACACCCATTCACCCACCCACACACTCACCCAGGTTGGAGTACACCCATTCACCCACCCACACACTCATCCAGGTTGGAGTACACCCATTCACCCACCCACACACTCACCCAGGTTGGAGTACACCCACGCACTCACCCACGCACTCACCCATTCGCTCACCCACACACTCACCCAGGTTGGAGTACACCCACGCACTCACCCACGCACTCACCCATTCACCCACCTACACACTCACCCAGGTTGGAGTACATGAGGAAGAGCTGGAAGTACTGGGTGAGGTGGCGGCCGTGCTCGGAGACTTCTCGCTTCAGCAGCGCGAGGACGGCACGGAGCAGATGGTCGCTCAGCGTCGCGTTGTCAAACAGCTGGGCAACACGGGGGGGGGGGGGGGGGGTGAGCGAGACGGTGGTGGGCAAGACGCATGTGCCCCCTACTGTCCCAACTCGCTGTGCTTTAGCCACCCGGCGCTCCGCTCGTTGTCGTGAGCAGCACTCTTCTGCCCACCGTTGTTGCTGGAAGGCGATTGCCTCCACCTGCCCAGTAGCGTCCTTCACGAGCCTCTTCCACAGAGGCCGATCTTGACACCGATGGATCAAGTTATTGGCAAGTCCACTCAGTTACATATCCTCTCGCACCATATCATTCCATCTCTTCTCTAGCCCGTGCCGTGCCGTTTTATCCCCCTCTATCCGGCTGAACACAGCTGCTTGGCCATGTGGTGGATGGGCATGTGGGCGACATGACCCAGCGAACGCAGCCTTGCCTGCCGGAGGACCTCACCGATGGGACTGTGTCCAGATCTTTAGAGGATTTGTGAGCTCCTCAAACAATCGATCCTGGTTAAACCCAGGATGGATCGTGGGTAGGCGAGCCTAAATGTTTCTAACCGGCGAAGATGCTCCATTAGGGGGGTCCACGTTTCGCAAGCGTAGAGGAGGGAGGGCATGACCGTGGCCGAGAAGACCCGAAGCTTCATGTGGAGTGACAGAGTAGGTAGCTTCCACACAGCGTTACGCAGCCGATGAAAAGATAATGCCGATTGACTGATTGGAAGTGAGCCCTCTGCTGTCAAACTGGAGACGGTCATGAGCACACCGCGCAGGTATGGAAACTCTCTACTCTCTCCACTACTGCCCCATCAGCAATTGGGAGTTGTGGGGGTGGAGTGTCCGATGGTACAAAATACCCAGGCAGGTGCTTAGTTTTGCTGGGGCTGATGGTAAGGCCCCAACTCTTAGGGGCAAGCTCCCGGTTCAGCAGCAGCGCTTTCAACTCCTCAGTGAGCAGCAATCACCAGATCATCGGCAAACATAACATAGTTGACCAATAGGAAGCCATCCTTCGACCACACCCGTACATCAATCAGCCTCCCATTGTATCTGTACCATATAGATATTCCTCCAGTACAGCCATGAAACGCTTCTCTCGAACGTGGTCGAAAAATAATGTGGGAGCCAGAAGACATCCCTATCGCACCCCAAGGTGAACAGGGAATGGCTCCGACTCCTGGTCACATGGCTTTACCCGGGCCCGCTCACCATCACGAAGGTCCTTAATGAGTGAGTAGGAAGTCAGGGATTTCGAAAGCACGAAGAAAAACCCAGAGGCCAGGCCTACCGATGGTATCATAGACCTTAACCAGGTCAATAAAGCAGAGCTGTAGGTCTTGTTGGAATTCACTACACCTCTGCTGTAGCAGACGGATAGAAAATATGGTATCTGTGCAGGACCGCCCTTTCCTGAAAACACTTTGGGGCTCCGCAAGCCTCTCCTCAGCTTGCCTGACAAGGCGATGTTGAATAATCCTTGCAAGGACCTTTCCTGGCTCACTGAGTGAGGAAGGAGATGCCCCTATAGTTGATAAAAGTGTGCGCTCCCCCTTTTTAAATAGGAGGAACCACCTTCCAATCCTGCGGAACCCATCCAGCGGTCCAGACAGTAATAATGATGTCGTATAGGCCAGTCCGCACAGAAACGCCACCCTCCCTCAGCAGTTTGCTTGGGAGATCATCTCTGACCGGTGCTTTTCCTGGTCTCAGACTCCGGATCGCCTTCCGTACTTCCTCAACAGATGGCACCTCAGTCAGTCAGTCACGAGGGGTGACTACTTCCAATATTTGAGGCAGGGCAGCCTCAGCAGGGTCATCCCCACTTTGCCCCATGATGTTTTCTAGGCTGAGGAATTTCACCTCCCCCAGGACCTCACAGAAATGCTCAGCAAATCTGCAAACCTCTTCCTGGGGGTCAGAGATCGGATCACTCACTCACGTACACACACACAGACGCGCGCGCACTCACTCACCTACGTACGCACTCACGTACACACACACTCACGAACACACACACACGCGCGCACTCACTCGCGTAAACACGCACACTCACACTCACATACACACACACACACACTCACGTACACACACACTCACATACACACGCACACACTCACGTACACACGCACACACTCACGTACACACACACACTCACGTACACACACACACACTCACGTAAACACGCACACTCGCACTCACTCACGCTCACGTACGCACTCACGTACGCACTCACGTACGCACACACGTACGCACTCACGTACGCACTCACGTACGCACTCACGTACGCACACTCACACACGAGCGCGCCTCCCCACCTGGTTGGTGGCCGCTCCACCCTGCGCCGCCGCCGCCGCCGCCGCGGCCGCTGCCGCCGCCGCCGTGGCCGCGACCGTCGCGGCCACGGCGGAGGAGGAGGCCGCGACGACGAGCGGCGGGGCCGGTGCCGCCGCCGGCGCCACCGCCGGAGGAGGCGGAGGAGGCGGCGGCGGGGGCGGCGGAGGAGGCGCCGGCGCGGGGCAGGGCCCGTCGGCGAGGGAGAAGTGGGCGAGGAAGACGAGCAGCTTGGCGAAGGCGCTGCGCACCTCCGTGCTGGGGCACTCCAGGAGGTACTCGGAGAAGCGTCCGGGCTGCTGGAAGAGGGCGTGGTGGGCGAACCAGTGGCGGCTCGCCCGGCTGTGCCGCAGCAGCAGGCACAGGGCGTCGTACCTGCAGGCGGCGCGGCCACGGCGGGGGAGGGAGAGAGAGTGGCGGGGGGAGGGAGAGAGAGTGGCGGGGGGAGGGAGACGAGATTGGCGGGGGGAGGGAGGGGAGAGGGGAGACGCGGCCAGAGATACGCGAGGAGGTGCGGCGAGGTGGGGAGACACGTACGTAAACGCGGGCGGCCGTTGCCGTGGTGGTGGTGGCGGTTGTGGTTTAGTGAATGCGGATGGCGGTTGTGGTGTGGTTGTGGTTACGTGAAGGGTTGTGGTACGGTTGTGGTGTGCTTGTGGTTACACGTGAACCGTGGCGGTTGTGTGGAGGTTGTGGTTACACGTGAAGGGTGGTGGTGGTGTGGAGGTTCTGGTTACGTGAAGGGTGGTGGTGGTTGTGTGGAGGTTGTGGTTACGTGAAGGGTGGTGGTGGTGTGGAGGTTGTGGTTACGTGAAGGGTGGTGGTGGTGTGGAGGTTGTGGTTACACGTGAAGGGTGGTGGTGGTTGTGTGGAGGTTGTGGTTACACGTGAAGGGTTGTGGTGGTTGTGTGGAGGTTGTGGTTACGTGAAGGGTTGTGGTGGTTGTGTGGAGGTTGTGGTTACGTGAAGGGTTGTGGTGGTTGTGTGGAGGTTGTGGTTACACGTGAGGGTGGTGGTGGTTGTGTGGAGGTTGTGGTTACCACTCGCTGGCCTGTCCGCGCACGGCCTTCTTGGTGTGGAAGGCCGTGGTGAAGAGGAAGCGTGCCGCAAGCTGCACGCTGATCATCGCCAGCTCCTCCGCCACGGGGCCCAGCTGCTCCTGGCCTGCACAACCACAGCAGCCACCGCCACCACAACAATATCATCAACCACCACCACAACAATATCATCAACCACAACCACCACCACCACAACCACCACAACATCACCAACCACCACCACAACATCACCAACTACCACCACCACAACATCACCAACCACCATCACCAACCACAACCGCCACCACCCACAGCCACAATATCAACCACAACCACCAGCACCACAATATCATCAACCAGAACCATCACCACTACCACAATATCACCAACCACAACCACCACCACCACCATTGCCACGATATCACCAACCACAACCACCTATCCTTGTATGTGTGTGCATGCATGCGTTGTGTGCGTGCGTGTACACGCAGTGTGCGTGCGCGTGCGTGAGTGCGTGTGTGTGCATGCGTGTGTGTGTGCGTGCGCGCGCGTGCGTGTGAGTGTGCGTGCGTGCGTGCGAGCCGTACCGGGCGGTAGGCTCAGGTAGAGGCTGTTGCAGGTGAGCAGCTTCTTCATGAAGTGGAAAAACTCGGGGCTGTACTGCATGCGGTTGTGCAGGAACTGCACGTTCTGCTTGCGCACCGCTCGCTCGATCGCCGCCGGCATCGCCACCGCCTGCTGCTGGTGCTGCTGCTGCTGCTGGCGCCCCACCGCCATGCCGGCCAGCAACCGCGCCAGCTCAGAGTCCCCGCTGCCACCGCCGCCGCCGGCGCTTCCACCGCCGCCGCCCCCGTGCGTCACGTCGGCGCGCTCGTAGAACAGGATGTAGGCGTTCCACCAGCGCTTCTGTCGCCGGAAGGACATGCGCTTCATCATGTGGTCGAACACCTCGCCCATGTACTCCCCGCCGAAGCACTGGTTCTTCATCTCCTCGTCGTCGTCCATCTTGCACTCGGTCACCTCGCCGTCGTCGAACTTGTACCAGCGGTTGGCGCCGCTCGGGGCTGCGTCGCGCTGCACGATGTACGAGTAGTAGTGCCCGCCGCTGGCCTGCCCGCTGTGCACCAGCACGCCCACCAGCCGGTAGCGGCTGCTGATGCCACCGTTGCCCGCGCCGCCCTGCTGCTGCTGCTGCTGCTGCGAAGCGGCGGCGGGGGGGGCGGGCGGTGCGGCGAGTTCCGAGGGGGACGGCGACGGCGGCGACGACGGTGCGGCTGCGGTGCCGGCCGCTGGCGCCAGCGGGGGCGGCGTGGGGCTCTCGCGGTCGGGCTGGATCTCCTCGCCGTCGACGCGCGCCAGCCCCGCCACCGTGTAGGGCTCCATGTCGAAGTCCCGCGGGAACTCGAAGTAGTCGTTGAACTTGATGGCGCACTCCCGCTCCCAGTCGTAGTCGAAGCGCTTCAGCTGGATGGCCAGCACTGGCGGCAGCTTCTTGATGCACAGACGCTTCACCGTGTCCACCTGAAAGGGGGGCGGCGGGGGAGAATCAGAATGAGAATATTTATACCGGGAAGAGGGATTTGATGCGCTATAAAGCCCTTGTTCACACACATGTGCAGTAGTACAGGGGGTCAGAATGTTACACCAACAAACGAGACAGAGAGTTTAGGGAGGAGATGGTGGGAGAGAAGCGATGGGAGATGTGGGGAACACGTGGGGGGAGGCACAGCAGGAGGACATGGGGACACGGCGAGACACAGACACCCACAGCCACGTGGACACGGGGATACACAGAGAGACACGGGGATACACAGAGAGACACGGGGATACACAGAGAGACACGGGGATACACAGAGACACGGGGACACACAGAGAGACACGTGGACACACAGAGACACGGGGATACACAGAGAGACACGGGGATACACAGAGAGACACGTGGATACACAGAGAGACACGGGGATACACAGAGAGACACGGGGATACACAGAGAGACACGGGGATACACAGAGAGACACGTGGACACACAGAGACACGGGGATACACAGAGAGACACGGGGATACGGGGACAGACACGGCGACACACACACAGGAGGGCACAACGTTGTCTTAGTCCGGTCAGAGGGTCCTTCCCCAGGCCTACAATGCAGACACGCGACGGGGCAGAGCGTTTCCGTCCGCACGCATGTCCGTGCGTGTGTGTGTGTGTGCGTCCGTGTGTGTGTGCGTGTGTGTGCGTGCGTTCGTGTGTGTGTGCGTGGGGGAGTGTCTCCTACATGTCTGATGCACCTGTCTGATCATCATCATTATTAGCAGTGAACAACGGTTAGCCCATGCACGTGTGTGTGTGTGTGTGTCTATGTATGGATGTGTGTCTATGTATGGATGTGTGTCTATGTATGGATGTATGCCCGGCCATGTCTGCTGCCCGCGTCTGCCTGCCCGGCATCAGACGCCCTCATCCGCTGCCTGCGTCTCCCCGCCCCCCCCCCACCCGCCTCCCCCCCCCCCCCGCCGTGCCTTCTTGTTGCACTTCTCGCAGTGGTAGGCGTTGGCTCCCTCCAGCAGGTCCCCCTTGACGTACTGCTCCAGCGACTCCAGCAGGTGCTGGTGGTTCCTGATGTCGATGTTCAGCGTCGTGAAGGACTCCTCGCGCTGGTACCTGGGGCCCCCGGCGGGCAACACACGACACGCACCGCTCGTCACGCCGGCTACGAGGCTGCGAGGCTGCGAGGCTGCGAGGCTGCGAGGCTGCGAGGCTGCGAGGCTGCGAGGCTGCGAGGCTGCGAGGCTGCGAGGCTGCGAGGCTGCGAGGCTGCGAGGCTGCGAGGCTGCGAGGCTGCGAGGCTGCGAGGCTGCGAGGCTGCGAGGCTGCGAGGCTGCGAGGCTGCGAGGCTGCGAGGCTGCGAGGCTGCGAGGCTGCGAGGCTGCGAGGCTGCGAGGCTGCGAGGCTGCGAGGCTGCGAGGCTGCGAGGCTGCGAGGCTGCGAGGCTGCGAGGCTGCGAGGCTGCGAGGCTGCGAGGCTGCGAGGCTGCGAGGCTACGAGGCTGCGAGGCTGCGAGGCTACGAGGCTACGAGGCTACGAGGCTGCGAGGCTGCGAGGCTGCGAGGCTACGAGGCTACGAGGCTACGAGGCTGCGAGGCTGCGAGGCTGCGAGGCTACGAGGCTACGAGGCTACGAGGCTGCGAGGCTACGAGGCTGCGAGGCTGCGAGGCTACGAGGCTACGAGGCTACGAGGCTGCGAGGCTGCGAGGCTACGAGGCTACGAGGCTACGAGGCTGCGAGGCTACGAGGCTACGAGGCTGCGAGGCTACGAGGCTACGAGGCTGCGGGAGTGCAGGGAGGTTCCCAGCCGCGAGGAGGCCGTGCGGCGAAGGAGCACGCGCCCGTCCATCTTGCGACGCAGCAGCCGTAGCCACGACTATCGCCACCGCCAACCAACGTCATCGGCACCATCACCACAATCATCATCGCCACTATCACCATCGCCATCATCATCACCATCGCCGCTATGGCGGCAACATCAAAGCCGCTTGTGCCACGCTAGGTGCGCCACCATTGCCAGCGGGCAGCGGAGGGAGAGCTGATTGAGAGCCGATTGGGAAGGTGGGTGGCGGTGATGGTGGGGAGGTGGGTGAGGGGGGTGTAGCATTGGGAGGGAGAGAGGAGCAGTGGGGAGTAGAGTGGAGTAGTGGGGAGGAGCAGAGTGGAGTAGTGGGAGGGAGAGTGGAGCAGGGTGGAGCAGAGTGGAGTAGTGGGAGGGAGAGTGGAGCAGGGTGGAGCAGAGTGGAGCAGTGGGAGGGAGAGTGGAGCAGGGTGGAGCAGAGTGGAGCAGTGGGAGGGAGAGTGGAGCAGGGTGGAGCAGAGTGGAGCAGTGGAAGGGAGAGTGGAGCAGGGTGGAGCAGAGTGGAGTAGTGGGAGGGAGAGTGGAGCAGGGTGGAGCAGAGTGGAGCAGTGGGAGGGAGAGTGGAGCAGGGTGGAGCAGAGTGGAGCAGTGGGAGGGAGAGTGGAGCAGGGTGGAGCAGAGTGGAGCAGTGGGAGGGAGAGTGGAGCAGGGTGGAGTAGAGTGGAGTAGTGGGAGGGAGAGTGGAGCAGGGTGGAGCAGAGTGGAGTAGTGGGAGGGAGAGTGGAGCAGAGTGGAGCAGAGTGGAGCAGTGGGAGGGAGAGTGGAGCAGAGTGGAGCAGAGTGGAGCAGTGGGAGGGAGAGTGGAGCAGAGTGGAGTAGTGGGAGGGAGAGTGGAGCAGGGTGGAGCAGAGTGGAGTAGTGGGAGGGAGAGTGGAGCAGGGTGGAGCAGAGTGGAGCAGTGGGAGGGAGAGTGGAGCAGGGTGGAGCAGAGTGGAGTAGTGGGAGGGAGAGTGGAGCAGGGTGGAGTAGTGGGAGGGAGAGTGGAGCAGGGTGGAGCAGAGTGGAGCAGTGGGAGGGAGAGTGGAGCAGGGTGGAGCAGAGTGGAGTAGTGGGAGGGAGAGTGGAGCAGGGTGGAGCAGAGTGGAGCAGTGGGAGGGAGAGTGGAGCAGGGTGGAGCAGAGTGGAGTAGTGGGAGGGAGAGTGGAGCAGGGTGGAGCAGAGTGGAGCAGAGTGGAGCAGTGGGGAGCAGAGTGGAGCAGAGTGGAGCAGAGTGGAGCAGAGTGGAGTAGTGGGGAGCAGAGTGGAGCAGAGTGGAGCAGAGTGGAGTAGTGGGAGGGAGAGTGGAGCAGAGTGGAGCAGTGGGAGGGAGAGTGGAGCAGAGTGGAGCAGAGTGGAGCAGTGGGAGGGAGAGTGGAGCAGAGTGGAGCAGAGTGGAGCAGAGTGGAGCAGTGGGAGGGAGAGTGGAGCAGAGTGGAGCAGAGTGGAGCAGTGGGGAGGGAGAGTGGAGCAGAGTGGAGCAGAGTGGAGCAGTGGGGAGTAGTGGGAGGGAGTGGAGCAGAGTGGAGCAGAGTGGAGCAGTGGGAGGGAGAGTGGAGCAGAGTGGAGCAGAGTGGAGCAGAGTGGAGCAGAGTGGAGCAGTGGGAGGGAGAGTGGAGCAGAGTGGAGCAGAGTGGAGCAGAGTGGAGCAGTGGGGAGCAGAGTGGAGCAGAGTGGAGCAGAGTGGAGCAGTGGGGAGCAGAGTGGAGCAGAGTGGAGCAGTGGGGAGCAGAGTGGAGCAGAGTGGAGCAGAGGGGAGCAGTGCGGGGGGGGGGTGATGGTGATGATGGTGATGATGGTGATGATGGTGGTGGGTGGATTGGCACGGCGTTGGCGCTGCTCACCGGTGAGGGCATCCCTTGCAGATCTTCTGGTCCGCGAAGGAGCCGCCCAGCACCTTGCTGAGCAGCGGGGGCTGCCCCAGGGCCTTGAGCGCCTCGTCCAGGCTGTCCACCAGCGAGTTGAAGAACTCGAGGGCGTCGTGCTGCTCACGCAAGTTCACCGGCTCTCCCCAAAGCCTGGCGGGGGGGGGGGGGCACGGGGGGGGGGGGGCACGGGGGGGGGGGCACGGGTGGGGGCACGGGGGGGGGCACGGGGGGGGGCACGGGGGGGGCACGGGGGGGGGCACGGGGGGGGGCACGGGGGGGGGCACGGGGGGGGGGCACGGGGGGGGGCACGGGGGGGGCACGGGGGGGGGCACGAGGGGGGGCACGGGGGGGGCACGGGGGGGGGCACGGGGGGGCACGGGGGGGGGCACGGGGGGGGCACGGGGGGGGGCACGGGGGGGGGCACGGGGGGGGGGGGGCACGGGGGAGGGGCACGGCGAGGAGGAACCGGTGAGCGACCGGTGAGCGTGCGGATTGAATGGATGGATGGACGTTCAACTTCTTAATGTCGGAAGAGACCCAGAGAGACCCAGAGACTCGTAAAAACACACAGAATCCAACACAGCTCCAGAGAGACCCACTCATGTTATGTTCAACTTCTTTGGCACCGTACGTAGCCAACCATGTGGATAGGAGGTACGGGGAAGGACAACGAGACGATGAGTGTGTGAGTGTGCGGATGAGTGTGTGGGTGAGTGTGTGGATGAGCGGGTGGGTGAGTGTGTGGGTGGGTGAGTGTGTGAGTGGGTGAGTGTGTGTATGGGTGGGTGAGTGTGTGGATGGATGAGCAGGTGCGTGAGTGTGTGAGTGTGTGGGTGAGTGTGTGTATGGGTGTGTGCGTGTGTGGATGAGCGGGTGGGTGAGTGTGTGGGTGAGTGTGTGTATGGGTGGGTGAGTGTATGGATGAGCGGGTGGGTGAGTGTGTGTGTGGGTGGGTGTGTGAGTGGGTGAGTGTGTATGGGTGAGTGTGTGTATGGGTGGGTGAGTGTGTGGATGGATGAGCAGGTGTGTGAGTGTGTGGGTGAGTGAGTGTGTGTATGGGTGTGTGCGTGTGTGGATGAGCAGGTGGGTGAGTGTGTGAGTGTGTGGGTGAGTGTGTGTATGGGTGGGTGAGTGTATGGTTGAGCGAGTGGGTGAGTGTGTGAGCGGGGGTGAGCAAGCGGATGAGCGAGCGCGCGTACGGACGGCGGCGCACGAGCGAGCGAGCCAGCGAGCCTCACCGGAACTGCCTCCAAAAGCCGCGGGGGACGTAGTACTGCAGCTTGGAGGCCGCCAGGTGTCCGAAGATCACCTGGAGCTGGCGCAGCACGCCCATGTTGTACTCCTTGCGCTCGCCGGTGCGGGTCCCAGACGGGGGGCGCTCCTCACCCCCCACGCCGCCCCCCACTCCCCCACCGCCCCCGCCGCCGCCGCCTCCTCCGCCGCCGCCACCGCCGCCGGAGCCCCCCGCAAACGGCGTCTCTTCGCGAGCGTCCACGTTACTCTGGGAGGGTGGGTGGGGGGGGCACGGGGTGGGGGGGCGGGGGGGCACGGGGTGGGGGAAGGCGCGGGGTGGGTCAGAATCAGCATCTATACTGCAGGGGGAAGACGGTGGGCTATGAAACTCTTTTTCACAGATGTGCAGTAAGAGCACAGGATAAGGATCAGTTGGGAGACGCGGTGGCTCGGAGATGTCAGCTACCACTACCACGTCAGCTACCACGTCAGCTACCACGTCAGCTACCACTACCACGTCAGCTACCACTACCACGTCAGCTACCACTACCACGTCAGCTACCACTACCACGTCAGCTACCACGACCACGTCAGCTACCTCGACCACGTCAGCTACCTCGACCACGTCAGCTACCTCGACCACGTCAGCTACCTCGACCACGTCAGCTACCACTACCACGTCAGCTACCACTACCACGTCAGCTACCACTACCACGTCAGCTACCACTACCACGTCAGCTACCACTACCACGTCAGCTACCACTACCACGTCAGCTACCACTACCACGTCAGCTACCACTACCACGTCAGCTACCACTACCACGTCAGCTACCACTACCAAGTCAGCTACCACTACCACGTCAGCTACCACTACCACGTCAGCTACCACTACCACGTCAGCTACCACTACCACGTCAGCTACCACTACCACGTCAGCTACCACTACCACGTCAGCTACCACTACCACGTCAGCTACCACTACCACGTCAGCTACCACTACCACGTCAGCTACCACTACCACGTCAGCTACCACTACCACGTCAGCTACCACTACCACGTCAGCTACCACTACCACGTCAGCTACCACTACCACGTCAGCTACCTCGACCACGTCAGCTACCACTACCACGTCAGCTACCACTACCACGTCAGCTACCACTACCACGTCAACTACCACTACCACGTCAGCTACCACTACCACGTCAGCTACCTCGACCACGTCAGCTACCTCGACCACGTCAGCTACCACTACCACGTCAGCTACCACTACCACGTCAGCTACCTCGACCACGTCAGCTACCACTACCACGTCAGCTACCACTACCACGTCAGCTACCACTACCACGTCAGCTACCACTACCACGTCAACTACCACTACCACGTCAGCTACCACTACCACGTCAGCTACCACTACCACGTCAGCTACCACTACCACGTCAGCTACCACTACCACGTCAGCTACCACTACCACGTCAGCTACCTCGACCACGTCAGCTACCACTACCACGTCAGCTACCACTACCACGTCAGCTACCACTACCACGTCAGCTACCTCGACCACGTCAGCTACCACTACCACGTCAACTACCACTACCACGTCAACTACCACTACCACGTCAGCTACCTCGACCACGTCAGCTACCACTACCACGTCAGCTACCACTACCACGTCAACTACCACTACCACGTCAGCTACCTCGACCACGTCAGCTACCACTACCACGTGTGTTAGGGTCGTGTGTGTGTGCGTTGGGGTCGTGTGTGTGTGTGTTGGGGTCGCATGTGTGTTGGGGTCGTGTGTGTGCATTGGGGCCGTGTGTGTGTATTGGGGTCGTGTGTCTGTGCGTTGGGGTCGCATGTGTGTTGGGGTCGTGTGTGTGTGTTGTGGTCGTGTGTGTGTGCGTTGGGGTCGTGTATGTGTTGGGGTCGTGTGTGTGTATTGGGGTTGTGTGTGCGTTGGGGTCGCATGTGTGTTGGGGTCGTGTGTGTGTGCGTTGGGGTCGCATGTGTATTGGGGTCGTGTGTGTGTGCGTTGGGGTTGTGTGTGTGTGCGTTGGGGTCGCATGTGTATTGGGGTCGTGTGTGTGTGCGTTGGGGTTGTGTGTGTGTGCGTTGGGGTCGCATGTGTATTGGGGTCGTGTGTGTGTGCGTTGGGGTTGTGTGTGTGTGCGTTGGGGTCGCATGTGTATTGGGGTCGTGTGTGTGTGCGTTGGGGTCGTGTGTGCACGTGTTGGGGTCGCATGTGTGTTGGGGTCGCATGTGCGTTGGGGTCGTGTGTGTGTGTAATGTGGTCGTGTGTGTGTATTGGGGTCGTGTGTGTGTGTGTATTGTGGTCGTGTGTGTGTGTGTGTGTATTGTGGTCGTGTGTGTGTTAGGGTCGTGTGTGTGTTAGGGTCGTGTGTGTGTGTTAGGGTCGTGTGTGTGTGTGTGTATTGTGGTTGTGTGTGTGTGCGTTGGGGTCACACGTGTGTGTGTGTGTGTGTAATGTGTGCGTGCGTGCGTATTAGGGGCGCGTCTGCGCGCGTTCGGCTGGCGCGTGCCAACCTCGGCGTCGGCGCGCTCGTCCCCCGACAGCTCCTCGTCGTTGTCACTGGCGGCGGTGCCGGCCGTGCCGGTGCCGGCCGAGGCCCCGGCGGTGCTGACGGCGAGCAGGCCGAGGCGCACGGCGGGGATCATGTAGAGCTGCTGGATCACCGAGTTCATGTAGCAGGTGGCGCCGGCGTTCTTGAGCCCCACGAAGCCCTTGGGGGGACGGGGCCCCACGGGGGGGAGGTACTCCCACTCCGTCAGGGGCTCCGTGCCTGCCGGGGGGGGAGGAGAGGGGGGGGTAGGAGAGGGGGGGTAGGAGAGGGGGGGGTAGGAGAGGGGGGGAGGAGAGGGGGGGTAGGAGAGGGGGGGTAGGAGAGGGGGGGGTTGGGAGGGTACAAGGAGGGGAGGCGCAGCAGGTTGGCGGCGCAGCTCACCGAGAGGGTGGTGAGCGTGGTGGTGGGGAGCGTGGTGGTGGTGAGCGTGGTGGTGGTGAGCGTGGTGGTGGTGAGCGTGGTGGTGGTGAGCGTGGTGGTGGTGAGCGTGGTGGTGGGGAGCGTGGTGGTGGGGAGCGTGGTGGTGGGGAGCGTGGTGGTGGGGAGCGTGGTGGTGGTGAGCGTGGTGGTGGGGAGCGTGGTGGTGGTGAGCGTGGTGGTGGTGAGCGTGGTGGTGGTGAGCGTGGTGGTGGTGAGCGTGGTGGTGGTGAGCGTGGTGGTGGTGAGCGTGGTGGTGGGGAGCGTGGTGGTGGGGAGCGTGGTGGTGGTGAGCGTGGTGGTGGGGAGCGTGGTGGTGGCGAGCGTGGTGGCGAGCGTGGTGGCGAGGGTGGTGGCGAGGGTGGTGGTGAGCGTGGTGGTGGTGAGCATGGTGGTGAGAGTGGTGGTCAGTGTGGTGGTGAGTGTGGTGGTGAGCGTGGTGGTGGAGAGCGTGGTGGTGGTGAGTGTGGTGGTGAGCGTGGTGGCGAGCGTGGTGGCGAGCGTGGTGGTGAGCGTGGTGGTGAGCGTGGTGGTGAGCGTGGTGGTGGCGAGCGTGGTGGTGGCGAGCGTGGTGGTGAGCGTGGTGGTGGTGAGCGTGGTGGCGAGCGTGGTGGCGAGCGTGGTGGTGAGCGTGGTGGTGAGAGTGGTGGTCAGTGTGGTGGTGAGCGTGGTGGTGAGCGTGGTGGTGGTGAGCGTGGTGGTGGTGAGCGTGGTGGTGGTGAGCGTGGTGGTGGTGAGCGTGGTGGTGGTGAGCGTGGTGGTGGTGAGCGTGGTGGCGAGCGTGGTGGCGAGCGTGGTGGTGGTGAGCGTGGTGGCGAGCGTGGTGGCGAGCGTGGTGGCGAGCGTGGTGGTGAGAGTGGTGGTCAGTGTGGTGGTGAGTGTGGTGGTGGTGAGCGTGGTGGTGGTTAGTGTGGTGGTGAGCGTGGTGGTGAGCGTGGTGGTGGTGAGTGTGGTGGTGAGCGTGGTGGTGAGCGTGGTGGTGGTGAGTGTGGTGGTGAGCGTGGTGGTGAGCGTGGTGGTGAGCGTGGTGGTGGTGAGTGTGGTGGTGAGCGTGGTGGTGAGCGTGGTGGTGAGCGTGGTGGTGAGCGTGGTGGTGAGCGTGGTGGTAGTGAGCGTGGTGGTGGTGAGCGTGGTGGTGAGCGTGGTGGTGGTGAGTGTGGTGGTGAGCGTGGTGGTGAGCGTGGTGGTGGTGAGTGTGGTGGTGAGCGTGGTGGTGAGCGTGGTGGTGGTGAGCGTGGTGGTGGCGAGCGTGGTGGCGAGCGTGGTGGCGAGCGTGGTGGCGAGCGTGGTGGCGAGCGTGGTGAGTGAGCGACCACTCACCGGTGTAGTACATCTCGGTGAGCGTGTCGGCGGTGAGGCGCAGGTTGGCGGCGCAGCCCACCGACAGGGCGGCCAGCAGGTCGAAGGCTGCGGTGAGCGACGAGGCGGAGCCGCACACCGGGATGGCCTGTGCCGCGGGCAGCTCGCCGGTGCGCTGGTGGTGCAGGAAGACTCGCGACGCCGGCAAGATGAAGTCGTCCATCAGCTCCTGCCGCACGCACAGAGACAAAGGTCCCCCGTGTAGCCTTTAACAGACTCGTGCACCCCGTGCGGTGCGTACGGTGCGTGCCGTTCGCGTGGATCGGTGCGTGCCGTGCAGTGTGTACGGTGCCGTGCAGTGTGTACGGTGCCGTGCGGTGTGTACGGTGCCGTGCGGTGTGTACGGTGCGTGCCGTTCGCGTGGATCGGTGCGTGCCGTGCAGTGTGTACGGTGCCGTGCAGTGTGTACGGTGCCGTGCGGTGTGTACGGTGCCGTGCGGTGTGTACGGTGCGTGCCGTTCGCGTGGATCGGTGCGTGCCGTGCAGTGTGCACGGTGCCGTGCAGTGTGTACGGTGCCGTGCGGTGTGTACGGTGCCGTGCGGTGTGTACGGTGCCGTGCAGTGTGTACGGTGCCGTGCAGTGTGTACGGTGCCGTGCGGTGTGTACGGTGCCGTGCGGTGTGTACGGTGCCGTGCGGTGTGTACGGTGCGTGCCGTACGCGTGGATCGGTGCGTGCCGTGCGGTGTGTACGGTGCGTGCCGTACGCGTGGATCGGTGCGTGCCGTGCGGTGTGTACGGTGCGGCCCTCACCTTGATGAGGTTGGCTCCCCCCTTTTCAGAGCCGATGTGGAACTTCTTGTCGGGCGTCTGGAATGCGAGCAGCTCGCGCGACACGCCCAGGTGGCCTTCCAGCAGCTGCTCCTCCACGCCCGTCTCGCCCGTCAGCTTCACCTGGTCCTGCACCGTCAACATCATCACCGCCATCATCACCATCACCGCCATCATCACCACCATCATCACCGCCATCATCACCACCATCATCACCGCCATCATCACCACCACCATCGCCATCACCGCCATCATCACCATCATCACCACCATCATCACCGCCATCATCACCATCATCACCACCATCATCACCGCCATCATCACCACCACCATCATCACCATCACCGCCATCATCACCATCACCACCATCATCACCACCACCGCCATCATCACCGCCATCATCACCGCCATCATCACCACCATCATCACCACCATCATCACCACCATCATCACCACCACCATCATCACCACCATCACCATCACCACCATCACCACCACCATCACCATCACCACCATCATCACCACCATCATCATCATCACCGCCATCATCACCACCACCACCATCACCACCACCATCATCACCACCACCATCACCACCATCATCATCACCGCCATCATCATCACCGCCATCACCACCATCATCACCACCATCACCACCACCATCATCACCACCACCATCACCATCACCACCACCATCACCACCACCATCACCACCATCATCACCACCATCATCACCATCACCACCACCATCATCATCACCACCATCATCACCGCCATCATCACCACCACCATCATCATCACCATCATCACCACCATCACCATCACCACCATCATCACCACCATCACCATCACCACCATCATCACCACCACCATCATCACCGCCATCATCACCACCACCACCATCACCACCACCATCATCACCACCACCATCACCACCATCATCATCATCACCGCCATCATCATCACCGCCATCATCACCATCACTACCATCATCACCATCATCACCATCATCACCACCATCATCACCACCACCATCATCACCACCACCATCACCATCACCACCATCACCACCATCATCATCACCATCATCAACAGCAGCAGCAGTGGCATCAGTAGCAGCTGTCACGTCTCGAGTTAACCTGCACCGCAGCCAACACCATCAGCAGCAGTAGCATCAGCAGCAGTGTTATCAGCAGCAGCAACATCAGCAGCAGTGGTATCAGCAGCAATTCCATCACCACCACCACCATCACCACCATCACCACCACCACCATCACCACCAATGCCACCGTCGCCATCACCACCATCACCACCACCACCACCACCACGTACCCGGATGCGCTTGAGCCACTCGATCTCATTGTTGAGCTGCACCTCGGCGTTCTGCACGGCGATGCTGCTGATCGACGCGTAGTTGAGCAGCCGGCACAGCAGCGTGAAGTAGTCGCCGCATTGACGCGCGCACTCACGCACCGTCGTCTAATGCACACACAGACACACACACACAGACACACACAGCATTAAAGAGACACACAGACACACCACGCCGCATTAATACACACAGACACACCACGTTGCATTAATACACACAGACACACCACGCCGCATTAATACACACAGACACACCACGCCGCATTAATACACACAGACACACACAGAGACACGGCAATAACACAGGGAGCAGCATGAAGTAGTCGCCGCACTGTATGTACCCGTGTGTGTGTACCAGCGTGTGTGTGTACCAGCGTGTGTGTGTGTACCAGCGCGCGTGTGCGTGTGTGTGCACCTGTGCGTGTGTGTGTGTACCCGTGTGTGTGTGCATGTGTGTGTACCTGTGAGCGTGTGTGTGTGTGCACCTGTGCGTGTGTGTGTACCCGTGTGTGTGTGCATGTGTGTGTACCTGTGAGCGTGTGTGTGTGTGCACCTGTGCGTGTGTGTGTACCCGTGTGTGTGTGCATGTGTGTGTACCTGTGAGCGTGTGTGTGTGTGCACCTGTGCGTGTGTGTGTACCCGTGTGTGTGTGCATGTGTGTGTACCTGTGAGCGTGTGTGTGTGTGCACCTGTGCGTGTGTGTGTACCAGCGTGTGTGTGTGTACCAGCGCGCGTGTGCGTGTGTGTGCACCTGTGTGTGTGTGTGTACCCGCGCGTGTGTACCCGCGCGTGTGTACCCGCGTGTGTGTGCATGTGTGCGTACCTGTGAGCGTGTGTGTGTGTGCACCTGTGCGTGTGTGTGTACCAGCGTGTGTGTGTACCAGCGTGTGTGTGTGTACCAGCGCGTGTGTGTGTACCTGTGCGTGTGTGTGTGTACCCGGTGTGTGTGTACCCGCGTGTGTGTGTGCATGTGTGCGTACCTGTGAGTGTGTGTGTGTGCACCTGTGCGTGTGTGTGTACCTGCGCGTGTGTGTGCACCTGCGCGTGTGTGTGTGTACCTGCGCCTGTGTGTGCACCTGCGCGTGTGTGTGCGCGCTCACCCCCAGCACTGTGAAGAGCAGCGTGATGAAGAAGATGATCGGCCGGTTGCCCATGCAGCACTTGGTGGCCATCAGGAAGAATTGCTCCTGAGCAGTTTGCCTGATTGGCCTGACAACAAAGACAAAGGTCCCCCCCCCCCCATGTAGCCTTCACACAACCACCGGGGCAAGTGCTGGCTTGTCACGAGTAGCAGCAGTGCCTATGAAGGCCACACACACAGAGACGGGCACAAAGACGAAGGTCCCCCGTGTAGCCTTAACGGACTGTTGGGGCAAGTGCGGCACTGCCGTCTTTCCTACACGCCGCGCCAGGTACACCGTTTAGGACCACGTCGACCTAGCGAAGGGCCCACGAACAGCTTCAGCTATTCCCCACTGTTTTGGTCGTGAGCGGGAATCGAACTCGGGTCGCCGGGCTCACAGCGCAGTGCGCCAACCACTGCGCCGCCGCTCCCCATACACACGCACAAGCACAGGTGTCGCTCCGAATGAGCCGAGCGGCATTATCTTTTCAGCAGCCGTGTAACGCTGCTGCGTGGAAGCTCCTTTGTCTATCGCTCCACACGAAGCTTCCAGTCTTCTCGGGCACATTCATTCCCTCCCTGTTTCTATTCTTGAGAAATGTGGAGCCTTGTATGAGAGAGGAACATCTGCGCAGGTTTGAAGAAGTTAGGCTTGGCATGACGACGATCGATTGTGGGTTTAACCAGGCTGCATTACAACTCCTCTAGACAACCCCATCAATTGAGCTCCTCCGGCAGGCGAAGCTTCATTTGGCTGGGTCACGTAGCCCGCATGCCCAGCCACCACATGCCGAATAGTGGGGCCAAACGGGCACAACACGGGCTGCAGAAGAGATGGACCGATACGGTGCAGGAGGATGGAGTAGACTTGCCAATGACTGGTATGGAGGGGGCTCGTGAAGGACGCTGCTGGACAGTCGGAGGCAGTCGCCCCTCCAGCAACGGAGGGATGAGGAGCGACGCTCACAACAACAAGCGGAGCGCCGGGTAGCTAAAACGCAGCGAGTTTGCGCGGTAGGTGGCACAGGTGGTGCGCATCTACCGGTCATCTCAGTCATCCTCCCCATGGCATCTGCTGGGCCTGTCCCGTGACCTCCTCCTGCCAGCAGCAGCGACAAAACCTCCCACACTTGACCCGATGGTCTCGAGGTGCACCTAGCCTGGCACGAGCGGCACCATCCGCCACCCCACCCCACCCCCCCACGGTTACCGGCTCTGGCAGTGCAGCAGCAGGTCGATGATGAAGGTCTGCCAGGCGCGCTCTTTGCTGAGGACGTCCGAGCCGGAGGGTACAAGCGCGAGGCAGAGCGTGATCACCTCCAGAGCCTCACGGCACACCTGCTCATCCTCCGCGTCCGGCTCCTTGCCGGCGTTGTTCTGGTGGGGAGCGGGGAGAGCCACGGGGAGAGTGACTGGGTGAGTCACTTGGCGAGTCACTGGGTAAGTCACGGGGTGAGTCACGGGGTGAGTCACTGGGAGAGTCACGGGGTGAGTCACGGGGCGAGTCACCTGGTGAGTCACTGGGTGAGTCACCTGGTGAGTCACTTGGCGAGTCACTGGGTGAGTCACGGGGTGAGTCACGGGGCGAGTCACCTGGTGAGTCACCTGGTGAGTCACGGGGTGAGTCACCTGGTGAGTCACCTGGTGAGTCACTGGGTGAGTCACGGGGTGAGTCACGGGGCGAGTCACCTGGTGAGTCACCTGGTGAGTCACGGGGTGAGTCACTGGGTGAGTCACTGGGAGAGTCACGGGGTGAGTCACGGGGCGAGTCACCTGGTGAGTCACCTGGTGAGTCACGGGGTGAGTCACCTGGTGAGTCACCTGGTGAGTCACTGGGTGAGTCACGGGGTGAGCCACGGGGCTCTCTTTATCGGAGTGACTCCACAGCACGATTCGTCAGTCAGCCCGTGTTGAATCTGCATCCCCCGCGTGCCCCCACCCCCCACCCCCCTCACCCCCCACCCCCACCCCCCTCACCCCCCTCACCCCCCCCCCCCCACTGGCCACCTTCTCGTAGATCTTGCAGATCTCGTCGCTGCTGGAGAAGACGAGGTGGACGCAGCCGCAGCCTGCCGCCCAGCAGATCTTCTGGATCTCGCGGATCACCGAGATGTCGGGGATGTTCTTACTCGCCTGTGCACGCGGGGCCACACCGCCAGCGCACACGCACACGCGTGTGTTAGTGTGCACGTGTGTGCGTACGCGTGTGTGTGTACGCGTGTGTGTACGTGTTTGTGTGTACGCGTGTGTTAGTGTGTGTGTGTGCGTACGCTTGTGTGTACATGCACGCGTGTGCTAGTGTGTACGTGTGTGTGTGTACGCGTGTGTGCGTACGCGTGTGTGCGTACGCGTGTGTTTGTGTGTGTGTGTGTACGTGTGTGTGTGTACGCGTGTGTTAGTGTGTGCGTGTGCGTACGCGTGTGTGTACATGCACGCGTGTGCTAGTGTGTACGTGTGTGTGTGTACGCGTGTGTGCGTACGCGTGTGTGCGTACGCGTGTGTTTGTGTGTGTGTGTGTACGTGTGTGTGTGTACGCGTGTGTTAGTGTGTGCGTGTGCGTACGCGTGTGTGTACATGCACGCGTGTGTTAGTGTGTACGTGTGTGTGTGTACGCGTGTGTGCGTACGCGTGTGTGTGTACGCGTGTGTTTGTGTGTGTGTGTGTGTACGTGTTTGTGTGTACGCGTGTGTTAGTGTGTGCGTGTGCGTACGCGTGTGTGTACATGCACGCGTGTGTTAGTGTGTACGTGTGTGTGTGTACGCGTGTGTGCGTACGCGTGTGTGTGTACGCGTGTGTTTGTGTGTGTGTGTGTACGTGTTTGTGTGTAAGCGTGTGTTAGTGTGTACACTTGTGTGTACATGCACGCGTGTGTGTGTGTACGTGGTGACGTCACCGCCACTTAGTGGCTAATGGCGGTTGTTGTTGTGTACACGCGTGTGTGTACTTGTGCGCACGTGTGCGCGTACATGTGTATGTAAACTTGTTTGTGTACGCGTGTGTGTACGTGCACGCGTGTGTGTACGTGTACGTGTGTGTACGTGTACGTGTGTGTACGTGTGTGTACGTGTACGTGTGTGTACGTGTACGTGTGTGTACGTGTACGTGTGCGTACGTGTGCGTGCGTGTACGTGTGCGTGCGTGTACGTGTGCGTGTGTGTACGTGTGTGTACGTGTACGTGTGTGTACGTGTACGTGTGTGTACGTGTACGTGTGTGTGCGTGTACGTGTGTGTGCGTGTACGTGTGCGTGCGTGTACGTGTGTGTGCGTGTACGTGTGCGTGCGTGTACGTGTGCGTGCGTGTACGTGTGCGTACGTGTACGTGTGTGTACGTGTACGTGTGTGTACGTGTACGTGTGTGTACGTGTACGTGTGTGTACGTGTACGTGTGTGTACGTGTACGTGTGTACGTGTACGTGTGTGTACGTGTACGTGTGTGTACGTGTACGTGTGTGTACGTGTACGTGTGCGTGCGTGTACGTGTGCGTACGTGTACGTGTGTGTGTACGTGTACGTGTGCGTACGTGTACGTGTGTGTACGTGTACGTGTGTGTACGTGTGTGTACGTGTATGTACGTGTGTGTACGTGTGTGCACGTGTACGTGTGTGTACGTGTGTGTACGTGTGTGCACGTGTACGTGTGTGCACGTGTACGTGTGTGTACGTGTACGTGTGCACGTGTACGTGTGCGTACGTGTACGTGTGTGTACGTGTGTGTACGTGTGTGTACGTGTACGTGTGTGTACGTGTACGTGTGTGTACGTGTGTGTACGTGTACGTGTGTGTACGTGTACGTATGTGTACGTGTACGTGTGTGTACGTGTACGTGTGTGTACGTGTGTGTGTGTGTACGTGTACGTGTACGTGTGTGTGTGTGTACGTGTACGTGTGTGTGTACGTGTGTGTATGTGTACGTGTGTGTATGTGTACGTGTGTGTACGTGTGTGTACGTGTACGTGTGTGTACGTGTACGTGTGTGTACGTGTACGTGTGTGTACGTGTACGTGTACGTGTGTGTATGTGTACGTGTGTGTATGTGTGTGTACGTGTACGTGTGTGTATGTGTGTGTGTACGTGTACGTATGTGTACGTGTACGTGTGTGTACGTGTACGTATGTGTACGTGTACGTGTGTGTACGTGTACGTATGTGTACGTGTACGTGTGTGTACGTGTACGTGTGTGTACGTGTACGTGTGTGTACGTGTGTGTATGTGTACGCGTGTGTATGTGTGTGTGTACGTGTGTGTACACGTGCGTATGTGTACGTGTGCGTGTGTGTACGTATGTGTATGTGTACGTATGTGTGTGTGTACGTATGTGTACGTGTGTGTATGTGTACGTATGTGTACGTGTGCGTGTGTGTACGCGTGTGTGTGTGTACGTGTGCGTGTGTGTACGTATGTGTATGTGTACGTATGTGTGTGTGTACGTATGTGTACGTGTGTGTATGTGTACGTATGTGTACGTGTGCGTGTGTGTACGCGTGTGTGTGTGTATGCGTGTGTATGTGTACGTGTGCGTGTTTACGCAGATCAGCGAGGTGTCGGGTCTGTTCTTACACGCCTGTGCGCGTGCTCACACCACACACACGTGGGTACGCGTGTGTGGGTACGCGTGTGTGCATGTGTACGTCTGCATGTGTACGCCTGTGTGTACACACCTGTGTGTACATGCGTGTACGTGGGGAGCGGTGGTGTAGTGGTTAGCGTGTTGCGCTACAAACACGGCGGCCCAAGTTCGATTCCCCTGACGGTCAACACCGATGATGATTATCTGAGCTGGTCCTGGGCTTCCCCTAGGTCGACTCAGCCTCAAATGAGTACCTGGTGCGGCGTGTAGCAAACATCGCCACTGGTGAGACAAAGGCGGCCAGGCGTAGCGTGGTGCTGGCCACCCACCCCCTCGTGTGCTGTGCCGGCTTTCATAGGTGCCACTCGCTAACAGCACTTGCCCCTACAGTCTGTCAAGGCTGTGTTGTTGTGTGTTGTTGTGTGTTGTTGTGTGTTGTTGTGTGTTGTTGTGTGTTGTTGTGTGTTGTTGTTAACACGTGCTTTGCGGTTGTTGCCGTGTTAGTGTTGTTTCTGTGAGTTGTTGTTGCATTGTTGTTGTTGTTGCTGCTGCTGTGTTGCGGTGTTTCCGTGTTGTTGTTGTTGTTGTGTTGCGGGTCACCTCGTCGGTGATCTGCTGTCCCAGGCGCATGGCAACATTGCGCAGCATGCACTCCGCACCCGGGTTGGGGATGTGGTGCAGTGCACTCTGCAGGATCACCGCCTGGTTGTGCGTCGCCGGGGAGATCTGAACCACAGACACGCACCACAACCTCATCACAACCGCACCACAACCGTACCACAACCTCACCACAACCGTTGGCGCAGTAGGGGGCACAGATCAACACCGCACCATCCTGACCATCACCACACACACACCAACACCGCACCACCCTCACCATCACCACACACACACCAACACCGCACCACCCTCACCATCACCACACACATCAACAATGCACCACCATCACCATCACCACACGCACATCATCACCACACGCACATCAACACCGCACCATCCTCACCATCACTACACACACACCAAGACCTTCACCCCCCCCCAACCCCCACCAAACATCCCCCAGGGGTGACTGTGGTTGTGGTGCGGGTTATGGTATGGGTTCTGATGGTGATTATGGTGTGAGAGTGGTGTGGGTTGCGGTGTAGGTCGTGGTGGTTGTTATAGTGTGGGTTGTTATGTGGTGGTTATGGTGTGTGCCGTGGTGGTGGTTATCATGTGGGTTGTTATGTGGTGGTTATGGTGTGGGTTGTTATGGTGTGTGCCGTGGTGGTGGTGGTTATCATGTGGGTTGTTATGGTGGTGTATGCTATGACGTGTATTTTGGTGTGTTATGAGTTGCACCGTGGTGGTGGTGGTGGTCGTGGTGGCTATGGTGCTATGCGTTATGGCGTGCGCCGTGGCGGTGGTCGTGGTGGTTGTGGCGGCGATGACGGTGGCCGTCGTGGTTATGGTTGTG
The DNA here is from genome assembly GCF_964198595.1 of Lampetra fluviatilis. NCBI lineage: Eukaryota > Metazoa > Chordata > Hyperoartia > Petromyzontiformes > Petromyzontidae > Lampetra > Lampetra fluviatilis. The sequence continues at coordinate 3,814,918 of NC_136340.1, read as the reverse complement.
CGCGTTATGACGTGCGACGTGGTGATGGTGGTGGTCATGGTCGAGTGGCCACGACGGTTATCGTCGCTGTCGCGGTTGCCACCACCACCACCGCCGCCACCACCACCACCGCCGCCACCACCGCCAACACCACCACCACCGCCACCACCGCCAACACCGCCAACACCGCCACCACCGCCAACACCACCGCCGCCACCGCCGCCCCCACCACCACCGCCGCCGCCACCGCCGCCACCGCCGCCACCGCCACCGCCACTCACCGTGGGCGCGGCCCGCTCCTGCGCCTGGCAGGCCTCGGCGACGGCCCTCACGTGGCCGTAGGCGACGGCCGCCAGCGTCAGCTTGGCCACCTTGAGGGCGGTGAGGCAGGCGGCTCGGCGCGTCTCCGCGTCCGCCCCCGGCAGGAAGTTGTTGCGCGACAGCATGGCGAACGCCAGGGGCACGCCGCCGCTGCGGCAGAAGTTGAACTGGAACTCGGTGGCCTCCTCGCCGAGGGGGGCGTTGGCCGGCATGAGCAGCGCGTAGACCACCTCGGCCAGGTAGAGCACCCGCGAACAGCTGGGCGCAAAGAAGAGCGACTCGAGCGAGGGCCCACGACTGTCCTCGCCAAGCTTCGCGCGGTCCAGGCACAGGGCACGCAGCTGCTCCACCGTCTTGTTATCTGGTGGTGGTGGAGGTGGGGGAGGGTGAGGGGTGATAGGTGGGGTGGAGCAGTGGGGAGGTGAGCAGCGTAGAGATAAATAGCGGTGGTGGTGGCGATGCACTTGGCCTGGCACAGGTGCCATGGTGACATCACCGTCACTTGGTGGTGAATGGCAGGTATTGGTATTGGTGGTGGCTCCGGTTTGACAACAGGTCTCATTCCGAATCAATCAAGCGACACCTTTTTATCGGCTGCGTAACGCTGTGTGGAAGCTACCTGGTCTGTCGCTCCGCACGAAGCTTCAGGTCTTCTCGGCCACGGTCATTCCCTCCCTTCTCTACGCTTGCGAAACGTGAAGCCCCCTAGTGGAGCATCTTCGCCGGTTGGAAACGTTTAGGCTGGCCTGCCTGCGATCCATCCTGGGTTTAACCTGCAGGCTGGATTGTGTGAGGAGCTCACAAATCCTTGAAAGATCTGGGCAAAGTCCCATCGGTGAGCTCCTCCGGCAGGCAAGGCTGCGTTGGCTAGGTCATGTAGCCCGCATGCCCAGCCACCGCATGCCTAAACAGCTTTTTTTCGGCTAGATAAAGAGGGGTCTAAACGGGGTGGTGCTGGTAAGCTAAGTGGCGGTGAGCCGAGTGGTGGTGGTGGTGGTGGTGGCACCGGTGCTGGCGTGGTTGGGACTGTTCCCGCCGTACCGGCTGGCATGAGCTTCATGAGCGTGCGGGCTCCGTCGCGCAGCGTGGGCATGCACAGCGAGCTGCCCATGTCCGCGATCTGCCACAGGAAGCTCACGTACTGCGGCTGCATGGACATGATCTGCACACAGACACAAGTCCCCCGTGTGGCCTTCATCAGACTGTCGGGGTAAGCGCCGCTGAGTGGGCAAAGTGGCAGTGCGGTGGTGTGGCGGGGTGTGGCGGGGTGTGGTTGTGGTGTGGTTGCAGTGTGGTTGCGGTGTGATGTGGTTGCGGTGTGGTTGCGGTGTGGTGCCAGTGGTTTGGCATAGTGGCGGTGTGGCAGTGGTGTGGGAGTGCAGGTGGCAGTGCGCTGGTAGTGCGTTGGTAGTGTGGCGAGGTGGAGGAGTGGTGGTAGTGCGGTGTTGGTGTAGTGGCGGTGTGGCAGTGGGGTGAAAGTGCAGGTGGCAGTGCGCTGGTAGTGTGGCGAGGTGGAGGAGTGGTGGTAGTGCGGTGTTGGTGTAGTGGCGGTGTGGCAGTGGGGTGGGAGTGCAGGTGGCAGTGCGCTGGTAGTGCGCTGGTAGTGTGGTGAGGTGGAGGAGTGGTGGTAGTGCGGTGTTGGTGTAGTGGCGGTGTGGCAGTGGGGTGGGAGTGCAGGTGGCAGTGCGCTGGTAGTGCGCTGGTAGTGTGGTGAGGTGGAGGAGTGGTGGTAGTGCGGTGTTGGTGTAGTGGCGGTGTGGCAGTGGGGTGGGAGTGCAGGTGGCAGTGCGCTGGTAGTGCGCTGGTAGTGTGGCGAGGTGGAGGAGTGGTGGTAGTGCGGTGTTGGTGTAGTGGCGGCGTGGCAGTGGGGTGGGAGTGCAGGTGGCAGTGCGCTGGTAGTGCGCTGGTAGTGTGGCGAGGTGGAGGAGTGGTGGTAGTGCGGTGTTGGTGTAGTGGCGGTGTGGTGGCGTGGCAGGGCGACGCACCACGCCCGGCAGGCATTTCTCGGCTTCGACGTTGGGCCCGTCGCTGAAGCGGTTGCCGTGGTTGCTGGGCGAGCCGGTGGAGGAGTCGGAGGAGGAGTCCGGGCTGGAGGGCATGTTGCCACTCGCCTGCGTCAGCTTCGCCGTCATCAGCTGGGCACACCGTGGCGAAGGTGGCAGCGGTACATGCACACATGGTTCACGCACGGTACGCACGCACGCAGTACACACACGCGGTACACACACACACGGTACACAACAACAACCGCCATTCGCCACTAAGTGGCAGTGACGTCACCACGACGCTTGTGCCAGGCTAGTGTGCACGTTAAGGCCGCGTGAAGTGTCGAACGCCCGCTGGCAGAAGGTCACGGGGCAGACCTGGCAGGTGCCACGGGTCGACTGAGATGAGTGGCCGATGCACCACCTGTGCCCCCTACTGTGCCAACTTGTTGTGTTTTAGCCACACGGCGCTCCGCTCGTTGTTGTGAGCGTCGTTCCTCTGCCCTCCGTTGATGCTGCAAGCGATGTTGAATCTATCGCTTGCAACTTTCAACAGCTAGCTGAGACCAGGCCACACGGTACACACACACACAGACATGCAGTATCAACACAGTACACGCACGCTGAGGTGCAGTATCCACACACACGGTACACACACCATTCACACGCACGGTACATGCACACACAGCACAACTACACAGGGTAAAGCCACACAACACACACACACTGCCTGCACCCCATCGAAATGTGGCCACTACAATTGCCATGGTTACCCAGGTCCCCATGGTTACCCAGCTCACCATGGTTACCCAGCTCATCATGGTAACCCGGGTCCCCATGGTTACCCATCTGGTTGCCTTAGTTACCGTCTTGTCCTTGAGGTTGAGCTGGCCAATGAGCTTGCGGTCTTCGCTGGGGTCCACCAGCTCCCCATTGATGTACAACTCCACCTGCACACAGACAAAGACAAAGGTCCCCCGTGTAGCCTCACAGACGGTTGGGGCAAGTGCTGATAGAAGCGAGTAGCAGCAGCAGCACCTATGAAGGCCGGCATTGTGGCACACGAGTGGGTGGCCAGCACCACACCCGGCCGCCTTTGTCTCCCCCCGAATGGCTGTTTACTACACATCGCACCAGGTAATCATTTGAGGCTGAGTCGACTTCGAAGAGGCCCAGGACCAGTTCATCAAGATAATCATCAATGGCGTTGGTGGACGTGACAGGGAATCAAACTCGCGTTTCTGCCAATTTCGTATGGCAGCACGCTAACTTGTGCGCCACTGCTCCCCACATACACACTGCACCACACTGCACCACACACACACACACTGCACCACACACACCACCACTCATCACACAACGCACTGGACCGTACCTTGGTGTGTGCGCTGTTGCCCTTGACGCGCGACAGGATGTAGCGCCGCACGGACCCCACCGAGTCGTTGGTGTGGGACCACACGTCCAGGTCCTCCACCTGCCTCGCCTGGCTCGGGAACCGCACCACCAGCGACACGTGCTTCCCTCGGAACGCCCTGCACCGCACACCACGCACACACCGCACACATGCCGCACACACGCCGCACACACCACACACACCACGCACCACGCACACACCGCGCACACACCACACACACACCACACACACACCGCACACACACCACACACACCGCACACACACCACACACACCGCACACACACCACACACACCGCGCCACGCACACACCGCACACACACCGCACACACCACACCGCACACACCGCACCACGCATACACCGCACACACCGCACCATGCACACACCGCACCACGCCACACACACACCGCACACACACACCACACCGCACCACGCACACACCGCACACACCTCACACACCGCACCACACCACACGGCCCGCACACAAATTGTCAGCCAAGCTTGGAACGCACACCGCACGCACCGGGCCACGGGCTTCTGCTCGTTGCAGGGCCTGTGTGCGTACGTGTCTGTGCACGCGCATGCTGGCGTGCGCGTGCTTGCACGTGTGTGCGTCGTGGTGGTGGTGGTGCGTGTTGTGGCAGTGCGTGCGTGTTGTGGCAGTGCGTGCGTGTCGTGGTGGTGCGGCGTGGCGTCTCTCACCGGGCCATGGGCAGGATGGTCCTCTCCTCGTGGTAGTCCCCGTCACACTCGGTGACGTACTCGCGCAGCACGGTGAGCACGCGCACCATGCGCACCGCCTCCTGGCGCGCCCCGTTCACGCCGTCCTTGTCGCCGTCCAGCACGCACAGCGTGCCGTACGACGCACGCAGACGGTCGAAGCACGACTGCACAAAGTCCTCGTGGATCTCCACCTGCTCACGCCAGTGGCCACCGTCACAGACACCGCCACCGTCACCATCACCGCCCCACCACCGTCACCGCACCTCCACCACCGTCACCGCACCTCCACCACCGTCACTGCCCCACCACCGTCACCACCACCATCACCGCCCCACCACCGTCACCGCCCCGCCACCGCACCGCCACGGCACCGCCACAGACACCGCACCGCCACCGCACCGCCACCGCCACAGACACCGCACCACCACCGCACCGTCATCGCACCGCCACCATCACCACTGCCGACGGGGATCATACGAGGTCATCGGAGATCGTTGGAATGAGACAGACATTGGTGCAGTATGGCCATCTCAGTGTGGCTCCGTGATTCTCAGTGAGTCTGTGTGACTTGGTGAGTCTCCATGAGTCTGTGAGTCTCAGTGATTCTGTGAGTCTCAGTGATTCTGTGAATCTCAGTGAGTCTGTGAGTCTCAGCGAGTCTCGGTGACTCTGAGTCTCAGTGATTCTGTGTGAGTCTCAGTGATTCTGTGTGAGTCTCAGTGATTCTGTGTGAGTCTCAGTGATTCTGTGTGAGTCTCAGTGATTCTGTGTGAGTCTCAGTGATTCTGTGTGAGTCTCAGTGATTCTGTGTGAGTCTCAGTGCTTCTGTGTGAGTCTCAGTGATTCTGTGTGAGTCTCAGTGATTCTGTGTGAGTCTCAGTGATTCTGTGAATCTCAGTGATTCTGTGAGTCTCAGTGATTCTGTGAGTCTCAGTGATTCTGTGAGTCTCAGTGATTCTGTGAGTCTCAGTGATTCTGTGTGAGTCTGTGACTGTGTGACTGTGTGACTTGGTGAGTTTGCGCGAGTCTCTGCGTGTGACTCTGCGTGTGACTCTGCGTGTGACTCTGCGTGTGACTCTGCGTGTGACTCTGCGTGTGACTCTGCGTGTGACTCTGCGTGTGACTCTGCGCGTGACTCTGCGCGTGACTCTGCGCGTGACTCTGCGCGTGACTCTGCGTGTGACTCTGCGTGTGACTCTGCGTGTGACTCTGCGTGACTCCTGCCTGGCTGGTCTGTAGCCGGGGCCCCAGGTTGGTGTAGATCTCCTTCAGGAGGTCGATGGCGCGGTTTGCGATGTCGTCGCTGCCGTGGATCACCAGCTACGACCACACACAGACAAAGCCGTTGGGGCAAGTGCCGTTAGTAGCGAGAAGCGCCTACGAGAGCCGGCACTGTGGCACACGAGGGGGTGGGTGACCAGCACATCGCACGCAGGCACATCAGCTAGTCTATCAAGATGAACACAAATACAAAGGTCCCCCGGGTAGCCTTGAACAGACTTTTGGGGCAAGTGCTATTAGCGAATAACACCGATTCTTTAGTTCTTTCGGTAAAGTCATGGAGAACGGAAAAATCTTAATAAAAAATTAAGTGAATTAAAATAAAAGAAACTACAAAAACCACGAATGTGGACTGTAGCCTGGTTCTTAACCTGAGTGAGCATCCTGGCAGTCTATAATGTAGACTTATTCTTGGTTCTTTCAGTAAATTTAATATAATAAAAATGTAATAAAAACAAAAAACCACGCCGTATCGACCGCAACACAAGCGGTCGTCATCAGGACAAGGGGAGTTAGCCTCTAAAGACAAACTGTTTGTAAAGGTTTAGAGATGGGCGTAGTCCAAGTGTGTCAACAGCATGATGTTAATGTCGGAGAAAGCAACGCCAACGCAGTGGGTGGACACCAATCAAAAGGGCCGCCAGGCAATCACTGCACCTCGCTCCACACACCCACACTGCTGACGGTGGAGGTTGCAAAGAAAACACTAATCAAGTCATGACCCAAAGTGGCTGATGACATCTTTACAATGATTGCTGAGTTTTCACCATCCTCTCGCTTGAAATTGTGTCCGTGTCTGTAGATATGGACGGCTTCATGAACGAATCTTTGTTGATAGCCAGTAGGCTTGCAAAGCACCTTCCTTCGTTTCGATTTAAAGCTTTCGTGACTGCAGGGATTCATCTTCTTGGTTCTTTCGGTAAAGTCACGTAGAAGGGAAGTAATAAAATAATAAAATTCAACATAATAAAATAATTCTCACGACGTTTCGGCCACAACGCAAGCAGCCGTCCTCAGGTGAAAACCAGGTCTGTCGAGGCGACAGTGTCTGAATGAAGCAAGCACGTGTTTATTGATTCACTTAATTTTTTTTTTTTCTATCTCCGTGACTTTACCGAAAGAACTAAAGAATATGAATTCCTGCAGTCACCAAAGTTGAGTAACACCCATTAAGGCCGCCACTGTGGCACACGAGGGGGTGGGTGGCCAGCACCACGCCCGGCCGCCTTTGTCTCCCCAGTGCTAGCGATGTTTACTACACACCGCACCAGCTACTCATTTGAGGCCGAGTCGACCTAGGGGAGGCCCAGGTTCAGTTCGGAAAATCGTCACTGGTGTTGGTCGTGAGCGGCAATCGAACTGGGGTCACCGGATCGCCGTGTTGTTGCCGTGTGTTGTTGCCGTGTGTTGTTGCCGTGTGTTGTTGCCGTGTGTTGTTGCCGTGTGTTGTTGCCGTGTGTTGTTGCCGTGTGTTGTTGCCGTGTGTTGTTGCCGTGTGTTGTTGCCGTGGCAACACGCACCCTCCACAGGTAGTCAAGGCCGATGAGCTCCAGGTCATCCATCATGTACGCACGTCGCTTAGCAACCAGCTTCCCCTCCCGAGAGTTCACCGCTGCAACAACCGCCACAACCACCACAACCACCACAACCACATTACAACCACAATTCTCAAAACAAACACCACAAGCGAGTCGGTGAGTGGGCGAGTCGGTGAGCGGGTGAGTCAGTGAGCGGGTGAGTCGGTGAGCGGGTGAGTCAGTGAGCGGGTGAGTCAGTGAGCGGGTGAGTCGGTGAGCGGGTGAGTCGGTGAGTGGGCGAGTCGGTGAGCGGGTGAGTCGGTGAGCGGGTGAGTCGGTGAGCGGGTGAGCGGGTGAGTCGGTGAGCGGGTGAGTCAGTGAGCGGGTGAGTCAGTGAGCGGGTGAGTGAGTGAGCGGGTGAGTCGGTGAGCTGGTGAGTCGGTGAGTGGGCGAGTCGGTGAGCGGGTGAGTCGGTGAGCGGGTGAGTCGGTGAGCGGGTGAGTCAGTGAGCGGGTGAGTGAGTGAGCGGGTGAGTCGGTGAGCGGGTGAGTGAGTGAGCGGGTGAGTGAGTGAGCGGGTGAGTCGGTGAGCGGGTGAGTCGGTGAGCGGGTGAGTGAGTGAGCGGGTGAGTCAGTGAGCGGGTGAGTCAGTGAGCAGGTGAGTGAGTGAGCGGGTGAGTCGGTGAGCGGGTGAGTGAGTGAGCGGGTGAGTCAGTGAGCGGGTGAGTCAGTGAGCGGGTGAGTCGGTGAGCGGGTGAGTCGGTGAGCGGGTGAGTCAGTGAGCAGGTGCCTGGATGAGCGGGTGAGTCGGTGAGCGGGTGAGTGAATGAGTGGGCGAGTCAGTGAGCGGGTGAGTCAGTGAGCGGGCGAGTCAGTGAGCGGGTGAGTGAGTGAGCGGGTGAGTCGGTGAGCGGGCGAGTGAGTGAGTGGGTGAGTCGGTGAGCGGGTGAGTCGGTGAGCGGGTGCGTGGATGAGCGGGTGAGTGAGTGAGCGGGTGAGTGAGTCAGCGGGTTAGTCGGTGAGCGGGCGAGTGAGTGAGTGGGCGAGTCGGTGAGCGGGCGAGTCGGTGAGCGGGTGCGTGGATGAGCGGGTGAGTGAGTGAGCGGGTGAGTGAGTGAGCGGGTGAGTCAGTGAGCGGGTGAGTGAGTGAGCGGGTGAGTCAGTGAGCGGGTGAGTCAGTGAGCGGGTGAGTCAGTGAGCGGGTGAGTGAGCGGGTGAGTCGGTGAGCGGGTGAGTCAGTGAGCGGGTGAGTCGGGGAGCGGGTGAGTGAGTGAGCGGGTGAGCGGGTGAGCGGGTGAGTCGGTGAGTGGGTGAGTAAGTGAGCGGGTGAGTGAGTGAGCGGGTGAGTGAGTGAGCGGGTGAGTCAGTGAGCGAGTGAGCGGGTGAGTCAGTGAGCGGGTGAGTGAGTGAGCGGGTGAGTCAGTGAGCGGGTGAGTCAGTGAGCGGGTGAGTGAGTGAGCGGGTGAGTGAGTGAGCGGGTGAGTCAGTGAGCGGGTGAGTCGGTGAGTGGGTGAGTGAGTGAGCGGGTGAGCGGATGAGTCGGTGAGTGGGTGAGTAAGTGAGCGGGTGAGTGAGTGAGCGGGTGAGTCAGTGAGCGGGCGAGTCAGTGAGCGGGCGAGTCGGTGAGCGGGCGAGTCGGTGAGTGGACGAGTCGGTGAGTGGGCGAGTCGGTGAGCGGGTGAGTCGGTGAGCGGGTGAGTGAGTGAGTGAGTGAGCGGGCCTCACCCTTGAAGAACCTCTCGAAGCACTTCATGCCGTTCTCGGTGAGCAGCGAGGGGTCCAGCTGCAGCACGTTGCTCTCGAAGAACTCCTTGTTGATGTCGGGGTCCAGGTCGGGCTCGTCGCCCATCAGCTTGGAGAACCACCTGAAGCAGGCCTCGCGGTCGCACAGGTAGACGGCGCTCTCCGCCAAGCAGCGCCAGATCTGCTTCGCTTGCGGGGAGCACAGCCACAGCTGCCCGTCCTTCAGCAGGAACCTGAGGGGTGGAGGGAGACCGTGTGGGGGGGGGGGGGGTAACGGTAGGGGAAGCAACAAGGTGCAGGGAGAGTCGGGGGGGGGGAACCAGGAGAGAGGGGGGAGAGGGAGAGAGGGGGGAGAGGGGGAGAGAGGGGGGAGAGAGGGGGGGAGAGAGAGGGGGGGGGGAGAGAGGGGGGAGAGAGACGACAAGTGGACGTCAGGTAAAGCTGATGGCAGCAGCACGAGGAGGGTTCTGGACACACGGCGGGCGATTGCGAAGGTTTCAAGTGGCTCAGTCACGCGCGAGAAGGCCCGCAAAGGCCCGCAAAGGCCCGCAAAGGCCCGCAAAGGGCCTGAGGGAGAAGGGCCTGAGGCCAGCCGAGTGCAGCGATGGTGCGGAGAAGGCGAGCAAAAGGCCACAAAGGCCGAACAAAGGACCAACGAAGGCCCAGCAAAGGCCCACTAAGCGCCGGACAAGGGCCCGAGGCCAACGAAGGCCCGAGACGGCACACAAAGGGCCCGTGAAGGCCCACAAAGGAGCTCAGAGGGGGGTTGAGAAGGGCCAAGGCGGGCGGCGTGAAAGGGCCCCCGAGGCTTGAGGCGGCTCGGTGCTGCCCACGAAGGCCAGCAGAGGTCCGAGAAGGCTCGGGTCGGGGTGAAGGGCGAGGGGAGGGGAGGGGTGGGAGGCGGCGGGGTGAGCACCTGAGGAAGGCGAGCCGCTCCTGCACCTCCTGCACGTGGCTGTAGCGGCTGCCGGGACGCACACTCAGCGGGTCGTACTCCGGATGCTCTGCACACGCAAGAACACACACATGAGCACACGCAAGCACACGCAAGCACACACATGAGTACACGCACGCACACACATGAGCACACACATGAGCACACGCAAGAACACACACATGAGCACACGCAAACACACACATGAGCACACACACGAGCACACGCAAGCACACACGAGCACACGCAAGCACACACGAGCACACGCAAGAACACACACACGAGCACACGCAAGCACACACACGAGCACACGCAAGCACACACGAGCACACGCAAGCACACACGAGCACACGCAAGCACACACATGAGTACACGCACGCACACACATGAGTACACACATGAGCACACGCAAGAACACACACATGAGCACACGCAAGCACACACACATGAGCACACGCACACACATGAGTATGCACACGCAAGCACACACATGGGTACACACACGCACACACACAAAGACCCCCGTATACCCTTGACAGACTGTTGGGGCAAGTGCTGATAGCGAGTAGCGCCTATGAAGGCCGGCACGGCACACGAGCGTGACTGAGTGTGCGTGTGAGCGCGCGCGTGAACAAGTGCGCGCGTGATTGAGCGCGTGCGTGTGAATCGAGTGTGTGTGTGAGCGAGTGTGTGTGAGCGAGTGTGCGTGAGTGCGTGTGAGCGAGTGTGCTAGTGTGCGTGTGAGCGTGCGTGTGAGCGTGCGTGTGAGCGTGCGTGTGAGCGAGTGTGCTAGTGTGTGTGTGAGCGAGTGTGCTAGTGTGAGCGAGTGTGCTAGTGTGAGTGTGAGCGAGTGTGCTAGTGTGCGTGTGAGCGCGCGAGTGCGTGTGAGCGAGTGTGCTAGTGTGCTAGTGTGTGTACGCGTGAGCGAGTGTGCTAGTGTGTGTGTGAGCGAGTGTGCTAGTGTCTGTGAGCGAGTGTGCTAGTGTGTGTGTGAGCGAGTGTGCTAGTGTCTGTGAGCGAGTGTGCTAGTGTCTGTGAGCGAGTGTGCTAGTGTCTGTGAGCGAGTGTGCTAGTGTCTGTGAGCGAGTGTGCTAGTGTCTGTGAGCGAGTGTGCTAGTGTGTCTGTGAGCGAGTGTGCTAGTGTGTCTGTGAGCGAGTGTGCTAGTGTGCGTGTGAGCGAGTGTGCTAGTGTCTGTGAGCGAGTGTGCTAGTGTGTGTGTGAGCGAGTGTGCTAGTGTGTCTGTGAGCGAGTGTGCTAGTGTGCGTGTGAGCGAGTGTGCTAGTGTGTCTGTGAGCGAGTATGCTAGTGTGTCTGTGAGCGAGTGTGCTAGTGTGCGTGTGAGCGAGTGTGCTAGTGTGCGTGTGAGCGAGTGTGCTAGTGTCTGTGAGCGAGTGTGCTAGTGTGTCTGTGAGCGAGTGTGCTAGTGTGTGTGTGACCGAGTGTGCTAGTGTGTGTGTGAGCGAGTGTGCTAGTGTGTGAGCGAGTGTGCTAGTGTGTCTGTGAGCGAGTGTGCTAGTGTCTGTGAGCGAGTATGCTAGTGTGTCTGTGAGCGAGTGTGCTAGTGTGCGTGTGAGCGAGTGTGCTAGTGTGTGTGTGAGCGAGTGTGCTAGTGTCTGTGAGCGAGTGTGCTAGTGTGTCTGTGAGCGAGTGTGCTAGTGTGCGTGTGAGCGAGTGTGCTAGTGTCTGTGAGCGAGTGTGCTAGTGTGCGTGTGAGCGAGTGTGCTAGTGTCTGTGAGCGAGTGTGCTAGTGTGCGTGTGAGCGAGTGTGCTAGTGTGCGTGTGAGCGAGTGTGCTAGTGTGTGTGTGAGCGAGTGTGCTAGTGTCTGTGAGCGAGTGTGCTAGTGTGTCTGTGAGCGAGTGTGCTAGTGTGCGTGTGAGCGAGTGTGCTAGTGTGTGAGCGAGTGTGCTAGTGTGTGTGTGAGCGAGTGTGCTAGTGTCTGTGAGCGAGTGTGCTAGTGTCTGTGAGCGAGTGTGCTAGTGTGCGTGTGAGCGAGTGTGCTAGTGTCTGTGAGCGAGTGTGCTAGTGTGTCTGTGAGCGAGTGTGCTAGTGTGTGTGTGACCGAGTGTGCTAGTGTGTGTGTGAGCGAGTGTGCTAGTGTGTGTGTGAGCGAGTGTGCTAGTGTGTCTGTGAGCGAGTGTGCTAGTGTGTCTGTGAGCGAGTGTGCTAGTGTGTGTGTGAGCGAGTGTGCTAGTGTGTGTGTGAGCGAGTGTGCTAGTGTGTCTGTGAGCGAGTGTGCTAGTGTGTCTGTGAGCGAGTGTGCTAGTGTGTGTGTGAGCGAGTGTGCTAGTGTGTGTGTGAGCGAGTGTGCTAGTGTCTGTGAGCGAGTATGCTAGTGCGCGTGTGTGACCGAGTGTGCGCGAGTGCGTGTGAGCGAGTGTGCTAGTGTGCGTGTGAGCGTGCGTGTGAGCGTGCGTGTGAGCGTGCGTGTGAGCGAGTGTGCTAGTGTGTGTGTGAGCGAGTGTGCTAGTGTGAGCGAGTGTGCTAGTGTGAGTGTGAGCGAGTGTGCTAGTGTGCGTGTGAGCGCGCGAGTGCGTGTGAGCGAGTGTGCTAGTGTGCTAGTGTGTGTACGCGTGAGCGAGTGTGCTAGTGTGTGTACGCGTGAGCGAGTGTGCTAGTGTCTGTGAGCGAGTGTGCTAGTGTGTGTGTGAGCGAGTGTGCTAGTGTCTGTGAGCGAGTGTGCTAGTGTGTCTGTGAGCGAGTGTGCTAGTGTGTGTACGCGTGAGCGAGTGTGCTAGTGTCTGTGTGAGCGAGTGTGCTAGTGTGTGTGTGAGCGAGTGTGCTAGTGTGTGTACGCGTGAGCGAGTGTGCTAGTGTGTGTACGCGTGAGCGAGTGTGCTAGTGTGTGTGTGAGCGAGTGTGCTAGTGTCTGTGAGCGAGTGTGCTAGTGTCTGTGAGCGAGTGTGCTAGTGTCTGTGAGCGAGTGTGCTAGTGTGTCTGTGAGCGAGTGTGCTAGTGTGCGTGTGAGCGAGTGTGCTAGTGTCTGTGAGCGAGTGTGCTAGTGTCTGTGAGCGAGTGTGCTAGTTTCTGTGAGCGAGTGTGCTAGTGTGTCTGTGAGCGAGTGTGCTAGTGTGCGTGTGAGCGAGTGTGCTAGTGTGCGTGTGAGCGAGTGTGCTAGTGTGCGTGTGAGCGAGTGTGCTAGTGTCTGTGAGCGAGTGTGCTAGTGTGCGTGTGAGCGAGTGTGCTAGTGTCTGTGAGCGAGTGTGCTAGTGTGTCTGTGAGCGAGTGTGCTAGTGTCTGTGAGCGAGTGTGCTAGTGTGTCTGTGAGCGAGTGTGCTAGTGTGCGTGTGAGCGAGTGTGCTAGTGTCTGTGAGCGAGTGTGCTAGTGTGTGTGTGAGCGAGTGTGCTAGTGTGTGTGTGAGCGAGTGTGCTAGTGTGCGTGTGAGCGAGTGTGCTAGTGTGCGTGTGAGCGAGTGTGCTAGTGTCTGTGAGCGAGTGTGCTAGTGTGCGCGTGAGCGAGTGTGCTAGTGTGTGTGTGAGCGAGTGTGCTAGTGTGTCTGTGAGCGAGTGTGCTAGTGTGTGTGTGAGCGAGTGTGCTAGTGTGTGTGTGAGCGAGTGTGCTAGTGTCTGTGAGCGAGTGTGCTAGTGTCTGTGAGCGAGTGTGCTAGTGTCTGTGAGCGAGTGTGCTAGTGTCTGTGAGCGAGTGTGCTAGTGTCTGTGAGCGAGTGTGCTAGTGTGTCTGTGAGCGAGTGTGCTAGTGTCTGTGAGCGAGTGTGCTAGTGTGCGTGTGAGCGAGTGTGCTAGTGTCTGTGAGCGAGTGTGCTAGTGTGCGTGTGAGCGAGTGTGCTAGTGTCTGTGAGCGAGTGTGCTAGTGTGTCTGTGAGCGAGTGTGCTAGTGTGTCTGTGAGCGAGTGTGCTAGTGTGCGTGTGAGCGAGTGTGCTAGTGTGCGTGTGAGCGAGTGTGCTAGTGTGTGTGTGAGCGAGTGTGCTAGTGTCTGTGAGCGAGTGTGCTAGTGTGTCTGTGAGCGAGTGTGCTAGTGTGCGTGTGAGCGAGTGTGCTAGTGTCTGTGAGCGAGTGTGCTAGTGTGCGTGTGAGCGAGTGTGCTAGTGTCTGTGAGCGAGTGTGCTAGTGTGTCTGTGAGCGAGTGTGCTAGTGTGTGTGTGACCGAGTGTGCTAGTGTGTGTGTGAGCGAGTGTGCTAGTGTGCTAGTGTGCGCGTGAGCGAGTGTGCTAGTGTGTGTGTGAGCGAGTGTGCTAGTGTGTCTGTGAGCGAGTGTGCTAGTGTGTCTGTGAGCGAGTGTGCTAGTGTGTGTGTGAGCGAGTGTGCTAGTGTCTGTGAGCGAGTATGCTAGTGCGCGTGTGTGACCGAGTGTGCGTGAGTGCGTGTGAGCGAGTGTGCTAGTGTGCGTGTGAGCGCGTGAGTGCGTGTGAGCGAGTGAGTGCGTGTGAGCGAGTGTGCTAGTGTGTCTGTGAGCGAGTGTGCGTGAGTGCGTGAGAGCGTGTGAGCGAGTGTGCTAGTGTGTCTGTGAGCGAGTGTGCGTGAGTGCGCGAGAGCGTGTGAGCGAGTGCGTGTGAGTGTGCGTGTGAGCGAGTGTGTGCGTGTGATCGAGTGTGCTAGTGTGCGTGTGAGCGAGTGTGCTAGTGTGCGTGCGAGTGTGTGTGAGTGTGCGTGTGAGCGAGCGCGTGTGCGAGTGTGCGAGTGTGCTAGTGTGCGTGTGAGTGCGAGCGTGGCGTTACCCTTGGCGTACTGCTTCATGACGTCCATGTAGGCAGCGAGGTTCTCTGCCACCAGCGTCACCAGCATGTGGTTCTGCTGCAGCTGGTTGATGAGGTCGTGCCGGTAGAACACGTGGGGATTGCGCTGCATTTGGCTGGTGACGGCGCACGCGCGAGAGAGACGGACAGACAGACGCGCGAGAGAGAGAGACAGACAGACAGACACGCGCGCGAGAGAGACAGACAGACAGACGCGCGAGAGAGAGAGACAGACAGACGCGCGAGAGAGAGAGAGAGACAGATGCGCCGAACGATGAAGCGTGGATGTATTCACGTACGTTTCACGTATTCTTGGGTCTTTCGGTAAAGTCACGAAGATAGGTTCAAAGAAAAGAACAAAAAACTACGATGTTTCGATCGCAACACGAGAAATCGTCATCAGGAAAGCTGCTGAGGCGGGCTGTTTGCGGGCTGTTTGCGGGCTGTTTGCGGGCTGTTTGCGGGCTGTTTGCGGGCTGTTTGCGGGCCGTTTGCGGGCCGTTTGCGGGCTGTTTGCGGGCTGTTTGCAGGCTGTTTGCGGGCTGTTTGCGGGCTGTTTACAGGTTGTTTGCGGGCTGTTTGCGGGCTGTTTGCAGGCTGTTTGCGGGCTGTTTGCGGGCTGTTTACAGGCTGTTTGCGGGCTGTTTGCGGGCTGTTTGCGGGCTGTTTGCGGGCTGTTTGCAGGCCGTTTGCAGGCTGTTTGCGGGCTGTTTGCGGGCTGTTTGCAGGCTGTTTACAGGCTGTTTGCGGGCTGTTTGCGGGCTGTTTGCGGGCTGTTTACAGGCTGTTTACAGGCCGTTTGCAGGCTGTTTGCGGGCTGTTTGCGGGCTGTTTGCGGGCTGTTTGCAGGCTGTTTGCGGGCTGTTTGCGGGCTGTTTACAGGTTGTTTGCGGGCTGTTTGCGGGCTGTTTGCGGGCTGTTTGCGGGCTGTTTGCGGGCAGTTTGCGGGCTGTTTACGGGTTGTTTGCGGGCTGTTTGCGGGCTGTTTACGGGCTGTTTACGGGTTGTTTGCGGGCTGTTTACGGGCTGTTTACGGGTTGTTTGCGGGCTGTTTGCGGGCTGTTTGCGGGCTGTTTGCGGGCTGTTTGCGGGCAGTTTGCGGGCTGTTTACAGGTTGTTTGCGGGCTGTTTGCGGGCTGTTTACAGGTTGTTTGCGGGCTGTTTACAGGTTGTTTGCGGGCTGTTTGCGGGCTGTTTACAGGTTGTTTGCGGGCTGTTTGCGGGCTGTTTGCGGGCTGTTTTCGGGCTGTTTGCGGGCTGTTTGCGGGCTGTTTGCGGGCTGTTTGCGGGCTGCTTGCGGGCTGCTTGCGGGCTGCTTGCGGGCTGCTTGCGGGCTGCTTGCGGGCTGTTTGCGGGCTGTTTGCGGGCTGTTTGCGGGCTGTTTGCGGGCTGTTTACAGGTTGTTTGCGGGCTGTTTGCGGGCTGTTTACGGGTTGTTTGCGGGCTGTTTGCGGGCTGTTTACAGGTTGTTTGCGGGCTGTTTGCAGGCTGTTTGCGGGCTGTTTGCGGGCTGTTTGCGGGCTGTTTGCGGGCTGTTTGCGGGCTGTTTGCGGGCTGTTTGCGGGCTGTTTGCGGGCCGTTTGCGGGCCGTTTGCGGGCCGTTTGCGGGCCGTTTGCGGGCCGTTTGCGGGCCGTTTGCGGGCCGTTTGCGGGCTGTTTGCGGGCTGTTTACAGGTTGTTTGCGGGCTGTTTGCAGGCTGTTTGCAGGCTGTTTGCGGGCTGTTTGCGGGCTGTTTGCGGGCTGTTTGCGGGCTGTGTGCGGGCTGTTTGCGGGCTGTTTGCGGGCTGTTTGCGGGCTGTTTGCGGGCTGTTTGCGGGCTGTTTGCGGGCTGTTTGCGGGCTGTGTGCGGGCTGTTTGCGGGCTGTTTGCGGGCTGTTTACAGGCTGTTTACAGGCTGTGTGCGGGCTGTTTGCGGGCTGTTTACAGGCTGTTTACAGGCTGTGTGCGGGCTGTTTGCGGGCTGTTTGCGGGCTGTTTGCAGGCTGTTTGCGGGCTGTTTACAGGCTGTTTACAGGCTGTGTGCGGGCTGTTTGCAGGCTGTTTACAGGTTGTTTACAGGTTGTTTACAGGTTGTTTACAGGCTGTGTGCGGGCTGTTTGCGGGCTGTTTACAGGTTGTTTACAGGCTGTTTGCAGGTTGTTTACAGGTTGTTTACAGGCTGTTTGCGGGCTGTGTGCGGGCTGTTTGCGGGCTGTTTGCCTCAGCAGCTTTCTCCCTCCTTTTTTCCTCCTGATGACGATTGCTTTTGTTGCGATCGAAACGTCGCAGTTTTTTTGGTTATTTTCTTTGAACCTATCTACGTGACTTTACCTTAAGCTTCAATTCAAGATTTACGTTTAACTTCTTCCACACAGTACAGAGCATAGTGTATAGTTGTGTAGTGCAATGTGTAGTGTACTATAGTTGAGTGGAGTGCAGTGTATAATAGTGTAGTGGGTAGTATCGTACGTAGCCAAGGTAGGATGGTGGGAGGGGAGTGGTGGTGAGTGGTGGTGAGTGGTGGTGAGTGGTGGTGAGTGGTGGTGAGTGGTGGTGAGTGGTGGTGAGTGGTGGTGAAGGGGAGGAGGGGAGTGATGGTGAGTGGTGGTGAGTGGTGGTGAGTGGTGGTGAGTGGTGGTGAGTGGTGGTGAGTGGTGGTGAGTGGTGGTGAGTGGTGGTGAGTGGTGGTGAGTGGTGGTGAGTGGTGGTGAAGGGGAGGAGGGGAGTGATGGTGAGTGGTGGTGAGTGGTGGTGAGTGGTGGTGGGTGGTGGTGGGTGGTGGTGAGTGGTGGTGAGTGTTGGTGAGTGGTGGTTAGTGATGGTGTGTGGTGGTGGGTGGTGGTGAGTGGTGGTGAGTGGGAGGAGGCGAGTGGTGGTGAGTGGTGGTTAGTGATGGTGAGTGGTGGTGAAGGGGAGGAGGCGAGTGGTGGTGAGTGGTGGTTAGTGATGGTGAGTGGTGGTGAGTGGGAGGAGGCGAGTGGTGGTGAGTGGTGGTTAGTGATGGTGAGTGGTGGTGAGTGGTGGTGGGTGGTGGTGAGTGGTGGTGAAGGGGAGGAGGCGAGTGGTGGTGAGTAGTGGTTAGTGGTGGCGAGTGGTGGTGAAGGGGAGGAGGCGAGTGGTGGTGAGTGGTGGTGAAGGGCGAGGGGGCGAGTGGTGGTGAGTGGTGGTGAGTGGTGGTGAGTGGTGGTGAGTGGTGGTGAGTGGTGGTGAGTGGTGGTGAGTGGTGGTGAGTGGTGGTGAGTGGTGGTGGGTGGTGGTGAGTGGGAGGAGGCGAGTGGTGGTGAGTGGTGGTGAGTGGTGGTGAGTGGTGGTGAGTGGTGGTGAGTGGTGGTGGGTGGTGGTGGGTGGTGGTGAGTGGGAGGAGGTGAGTGGTGGTGAGTGGTGGTGGGTGGTGGTGAAGGGGAGGAGGCGAGTGGTGGTGAGTGGTGGTGAAGGGGAGGGGGCGAGTGGTGGTGAGTGGTGGTGAGTGGTGGTGAGTGGTGGTGAGTGGTGGTGAGTGGTGGTGAGTGGTGGTGGGTGGTGGTGAGTGGGAGGAGGCGAGTGGTGGTGAGTGGTGGTGAGTGGTGGTGGGTGGTGGTGAGTGGTGGTGAAGGGGAGGAGGCGAGTGGTGGTGAGTGGTGGTGAGTGGTGGTGAGTGGTGGTGGGAGGAGGCGAGTGGTGGTGAGTGGTGGCGAGTGGTGGTGGGTGGTGGTGAGTGGTGGTGAGTGGTGGTGAAGGGGAGGAGGCGAGTGGTGGTGAGTGGTGGTGAGTGGTGGTGAGTGGTGGCGAGTGGTGGCGAGTGGTGGCGAGTGGTGGCGAGTGGTGGCGAGTGGTGGTGGGAGGAGGCGAGTGGTGGTGAGTGATGGCGAGTGGTGGTGGGTGGTGGTGAGTGGTGGTGAAGGGGAGGAGGCGAGTGGTGGTGAGTGGTGGTGAGTGGTGGTTAGTGGTGGCGAGTGGTGGCGAGTGGTGGCGAGTGGTGGCGAGTGGTGGTGGGAGGAGGCGAGTGGTGGTGAGTGGTGGCGAGTGGTGGTGGGTGGTGGTGAGTGGTGGTGAAGGGGAGGAGGCGAGTGGTGGGGAGTGGTGGTTAGTGGTGGCGAGTGGTGGCGAGTGGTGGCGAGTGGTGGCGAGTGGTGGCGAGTGGTGGCGAGTGGTGGCGAGTGGTGGCGAGTGGTGGCGAGTGGTGGCGAGTGGTGGCGAGTGGTGGTGAAGGGGAGGAGGCGAGTGGTGGCGAGTGGTGGCGAGTGGTGGCGAGTGGTGGCGAGTGGTGGCGAGTGGTGGCGAGTGGTGGCGAGTGGTGGCGAGTGGTGGCGAGTGGTGGCGAGTGGTGGCGAGTGGTGGCGAGTGGTGGCGAGTGGTGGTGAAGGGGAGGAGGCGAGTGGTGGCGAGTGGTGGCGAGTGGTGGCGAGTGGTGGCGAGTGGTGGCGAGTGGTGGCGAGTGGTGGCGAGTGGTGGCGAGTGGTGGCGAGTGGTGGCGAGTGGTGGCGAGTGGTGGCGAGTGGTGGCGAGTGGTGGCGAGTGGTGGCGAGTGGTGGCGAGTGGTGGCGAGTGGTGGCGAGTGGTGGCGAGTGGTGGCGAGTGGTGGCGAGTGGTGGCGAGTGGTGGCGAGTGGTGGCGAGTGGTGGCGAGTGATGGCGAGTGATGGCGAGTGGTGGCGAGTGGTGGCGAGTGGTGGCGAGTGGTGGCGAGTGGTGGCGAGTGGTGGTGAAGGGGAGGAGGCGAGTGGTGGTGAGTGGTGGCGAGTGGTGGTTAGTGGTGGCGAGTGGTGGCGAGTGGTGGCGAGTGGTGGCGAGTGGTGGCGAGTGGTGGCGAGTGGTGGCGAGTGGTGGTTAGTGGTGGCGAGTGGTGGCGAGTGGTGGCGAGTGGTGGCGAGTGGTGGTGGGTGGGCAGGCGGGTCACCTGACGTTCTGCGGGGCTTCTCCGAACAGGCTGCAGATCTCCTTGATCTGCTTTAGTGCCGGGATGACCCACTTGTCGTTACGCAGCTCTTCGATGAAGCGGTCGATCCACTGCATCTTCTGGGAGTCACGGTCCTGCGTCACAACAACACCACCACCACCACACGGTCACAATCACCACCATCACTACCACACAGGTCACCACCACACCGTCACCACCACACCGTCACCACACGGTCACCACCACCACCATCACGAGCACACCGTCTCCACCACCACCATCACGAGCACACCGTCACCACCACCACCATCACGAGCACACCGTCACCACCACCACCACACGGTCACCACCACCACCACCACACGGTGACCACCACCACCATCACTACCACACCGTCACCACCACCACCACACGCGCATGTACACGCGCGTGTGCCCGTGCGTGCGGTGCGCGAGTGTTGCGTGCCTGCGAGCAGCTGTAGTCCAGGATCTTGATGTGCGCGCTCAGCGCCTGGTCCATGATGTCGACGGGGACGTCGTCGCTGTGTGCCA
>NC_136340.1:3749924-3789924 GCF_964198595.1 Lampetra fluviatilis | reverse complement strand
ATGGCGATGGCGACGATCACAATGACGATGACAATGATGATGATGACAGTGACGAGGGTGATGGTGATGGCGACGATCACAATGACGATGACAGTGACGATGATGACAGTGACGAGGGTGATGGCGATGGCGACGATGACAATGACGATGACAATGACGACGATGACAGTGACGAGGGTGATGGCGATGGCGACGATCACAATGACGATGACAGTGACGAGGGTGATGGCGATGGCGACGATGACAATGACGATGACGATGACGATCACAATGACGATGACAATGACGATGAGTGACGAGGGTGATGGTGATGGCGACCTTGGGCGAGCGAGGGTCGGGTGGGCGCGCGTGCAGCTCCTCGTCCGTGGGCGTGGCGCCCGCCGGCACGCTCTCGCTGGCGCGCGTGCCGTTGTAGATGTGGAACTTGCAGTGCGGGTTGAGCGCCGTGGCCAGCAGCTCCAGCAGCGGGAACCAGTCCTGCGCCAGCTTGCACACGCACAGCTCCACCAGCCGGTGCGTGTTCGAGATGATGCAGCGCTGCACGCGCGCATGCAAGTGCACGTGTGTGTGTGTGTGTGCGTGCACGTACGTGTGTGTGTGTGGGTGTGTGTGTGGGTATGTGTGGATGTGTGTGTGGGTGTGTGTGGGTGTGTGTGTGCGCGTGGGGGTGTGCGCGTGTGTGTGTGCGGGTGTGTGTGTGCGGGTGTGTGTGTGCGGGTGTGTGCGTGCGGGTGTGCGCGTGTGTGCGCGTGTGTGTGCGCGTGTATGCGGGTGTGTGTGTGCGGGTGTGTGTGTGTGTGCGTGTGCGTTGGTGTGTGTGTGCGGGTGTGTGTGTGTTGGTGTGTGCGTGCGTAGGAGGGAGAGAGGAGGGCGACACGGGATAAGTTGTGGACAAGGAAAAGCAGTGGCCCCAGACGGCGCCACCTGTGCCTGGAGAGTGGTGATCACAGGCGGAGCCAGTGGGGGGGGGGGGTGGGGTGTCACCTGCCCCCCCCCAATGATCCGATCGAAATCCATAATTTCGATCGGATCATTGGGGTTTATTAGTAATACATCGGCATTTTGCGACCCCCACTGCCACTGTGTAGCAGCATATTGTTACGTGCCAGAGACTCTATGAGATGATAGGACAATAGTCCGAGTCCATAATTGGCAATAAGTAACGGCAAAGCGGTTCTAAGTGACTCGCAGAATTGTGCGCAGTTGCGTACACAGCACACGACTTCCCTGAAGGCATCAACAGCTTCAGCGAGCGCGATGCCGATCACACAACGCGGTTCGAATTCAACCCTCGATCGATGCCTCCGCCATCGCCGCGCACGCGTCCAGTAAAAAGCAAGGGACAAATCCTCACTAACCTACAACTCCAATCATTTTTCATTGCTTGAGGGGTTTGCCCCCCTAACCTGAAAATCCTGGCTCCGCCATTGGCGGTGATCAGCTGACCGATCAGCTGACCGATGCATCGACTCCTTTTACCGATGTAATAACAGCCATAGAGGGGTTCACGTGGGGATTGGCTTGCCGGTCCTGCTTGTAGCCAATAAGGGTTGAGATAGGGACCATGGCCCGGGCGTGATCACGGCATGTCATCAGGAGTGATTGGCCTAGCCATTCGGGGCCCCAGCTAATGGGGAGCCGGATGAGGGGCGTGCTCCCGGGATTGACAGGGAACCATCGAGAATGGTCGAAGCTGTCCAGGAACGATTGGCTGGGGGGACCACGTGACGAAGGGATTAAGAGAGAGTGAGAGGGAACGATCGAGAGCAGACTGGAGACTGACAAGAGCAGGGTCACGCGCGGACGGGGGCTCTGGGTGCCACGTGCGCGGTGGGGACTTAGTGCGAAGTCTGTCCTCTTTCCGTTGTCGGCCAGCAACGGAGAGTGAGTGAGTAAAGTGTATTGTGGAAGTGGAAATAAAAAGGACGGATTCCGAAGCCGTCTCAAGAAGGATTATTACACCATCAACCACCATGGACTTGAAAAAGCCTGTGTGTGCTGACGGTGACCGTGTGTGTGTCCGTGCATGCACGCATCTCCGTAGATATGTCCGTGCATATGTGTGCGTGTATCTTCATGCGTGTGTATATCTCCGTACATGTGTGTGCATATTAATATGCGTGTTTCTCTGTGCATCTGTGTGTGTGTGTGTGCGTGTCTGTGTCCATGTGTGGCTGAGTCATGTAGCCCCCCATGCCCAGCCACTGCATGCCCAAGCAGCTTCTGTTTGGCCGCATAGAGTGGGCTAAACAGGCACGACTTTGGCTGGAAAAGAGATGAACTAATGCAATATGGGAAAATGTGGAGCTGAGTGGACTTGTCGAAGACTGGTACCAGCGGTGTCAAGATCGGCCTCTATGGAGGAGGTTCGTGAAAGACGCTACTGGGCAGTTGGAGGCAGTCGCCCTCCAGGAACAACGGAGGGCGGAGGAGCACAATAGGGGGTACAGCTTGCGCATCTCAGACAGCCAACCCATGGCACCTGGGTCTGTCCCATGACTTCCTGTCAGCGAGCCTTCGACACTTCACGTGGCCCCAAAGTGCACCTGACTTGGCACATGTGCTGTGGTGATATCACCGTCACTTAGTGGTGAATAGCGGGTTTTGCTGTGTGTGTGTATCTGTGCATGTGAGGGGAGCGGTAGTGTAGTGGTTAGCGCTGCGCTACGAACCTGGCGACCCGGGTTCAATTCCCACTCACGGTCAACACCGCCAGTGACGATTATTTGAACCGGTCCTAGGCCTCCCCTAGGTCGACTCAGCCTCAAATGAGTACCTGGTGCGATGTGTAAACATCGCCACTAGGGAGACAAAGGCGGCCAGACGTGGTGTTGGCCACCCACCCCCTCGTGTGCCGTGCCGGCCTCTATAGGTGCTCGCTAACAGCACTTGCCCCTGCAGTCTGTCAAGGCTATACGGGGGGTCTTTGTCTTTTGTGTGTGTATGTGCGTGTGTGCGTCTCTGTGCGTGTGTACATACGTGTATCTCGTATTTCCAGCCGCTGACCGCCTCGTCGGTGAGGATCTTGGTGAAGGAGATGGTGAGACCATCACGGAAAAACCGCTGGCACGCCTCGCTCTTCAGGTCCAACCCTGCAGCACAATCACCTCTCACTCACTCATCCACTCACTCACTAACCCACTCACCCAGCCACTCACTCGCACATCCACCCACTCGCCAATCCACCCACTGACCCACTCGCCCAGCCACCCGCCCAGCCACTCACTCACTCACCCGTCCAACCAATCCCCCGTCCACTAACTCATCCACTCACTCAACAGCCCACTCTTGCAGCCACACATTTCACCAAACAACTCATCCGGCCACAAGCTCACCTGCCCACCCACTATCTCACCCACCTACTATCTATCTCACCCACTCACTCGGCCACTCACCCACCAAGCCACTCAATCATCCGCTCACCCACCCAGCCGCTCATACACCCAGCCACTCATTCATATGCCCACCCACTCAAATACCCAGCTGCTCACTCATCCACTCACTCGCTCACCTAACCACTCACTCATCCAGTCGCTCGCTCAGTCGCTCACCCACCCACTCAATGACCCAGGCGCTCACTCACCCACCTACTCACTCACCGACTCTCTCACATGACCCACCCCCCCCTTCCACCGACCTTTTTTGCAGAGGTCAATGGCGGCCTCCAGAAGTACCTCCAGCTCCCCCTTGGGCAGCACTGGTACGACCCAGCGTGGCCTGCGATAGGGTTCAAACCATAACGTGGGGGGGAAACATCACACACGCGGGGTTCAGCGGAACCATTTCGGAGTCTATAGGTCTCCATGTAAGTCTCTGAGTCTCTATGCGAGTCTATGGGTCTCTGTGAGTCTATGGGTATCTGTGAGGCTGTGAGTCCTATGGGTATCTATGTCAGTCTATGGGTATATGTGAGTCTATGGGTCTCTATGCGAGTCTACAGTTCTGTACGTGAATCTATAGTTCTCTACCCAAGTCTATAGGTCTCCAAGCGAGTCTACGGTTCTGCAGACGAGTCTGAGTCAATAGTTCTCTATGCGAGTCTACAGTTCTGTACGTGAATCTATAGTTCTCTACCTAAGTCTATCGGTCTCCAAGCGAGTCTACGGTTCTGCACACGAGTCCGAGTCAATAGTTCTCTATGCGAGTCTACAGTTCTGCACACGAGTCTGAGTCAATAGTTCTCTATGCGAGTCTACGGTTCTGCACACGAGTCTGAGTCAATAGTTCTCTATGCGAGTCTACGCCAGTCGATAGTTCTCCACGCAAGTCCACGGCTCCCCACGCGAGTCTCCGCTTCACGTCGTGAGCGGCGAGCCACGACGAGGCGCGACGGGAGCGGTGACGAGGGCGCGATGAGGCGCGTGTTTGTTGGTGGGGGGCGAGTGGGGCGGCGGGGGGGGGGGGTCACCTGTTGATCATGTCGTCCAGCTTGGCAAGCTCCGCGTGGGGAAAGGGGGGCTCCTCGTCGTTTGACGACGAGGTTGGGGGGGGGTGGCTCCCCTCCCCCTGGCCCTGATCGGACGATGAGGCGGCGGTGGCGGCGGCGGCCGTCGGGGTCGCGGGGGTGGGGGCCGCATCAGTGGGGGAGGTGGGCAGTGGGTTCTGCACACAAAGACAAAGATCCCCTGTATAGCGTTAACAGACTTTAGGGGCAAGTGCTGTTAGCGAGCATCTATGAAGGCCGGAACGGCACACGAGGGGGTGGGTGGCCAGCACCACGACCGACCGCCTTTGTCTCCCCGGTGGCGATGTTTACTACACACCGCACCAGGTGACTCATTTGAGGCGGATTCGACCTAGGGGAGGCCCAGGACCGGTTCAGATAATCGTCACTGGTGTTGTCCATGAGCAGGAATCGAACTCGGGTCGCCGGGTTCATAGCGCAGCGCGCTAACCGCTACACTACCGCTCCCCACACGCACACACACAGACACACACACACAGAGAGTGACACACAGAGAGTGACACACACACGCACACACAGAGAGTGACACACAGAGAGTAACAGAGTGACACGCACACACACACAGACACACACACACGCACACACACAGAGAGTGACAGACACACACAGACACATACACACAGAGAGAGTGACAGACACACACACAGAGAGTGACACAGACACACAGAGTGACACACACACACACACAGACACACATACACAGTGACAAAGGTTCCCCTGGGGTCACCCTTTAACAGACTGGCCGGGGCAAGTGCTGTTAGTAGCGAGTAGCAGCACCGGTGAGTAGCACCGATGAATACACGTTGGTTCTTTTCGGTAAAGTCACGTAGATATAAAACAAAATACAAGCACCTATGAAGGCTACACAGACACACAAAAGATCCCCTGTGTAGCCTCAACCGATTGTCGGGGCCAGTGCTGTTAGTAGCGAGTAGCAGCGTCTATGAAGGCGACTGGCAGGAGGTCACAGGACAGACCTCGGTGCCATGGATCGACCGACTGAGATGACTGGCAGATGCACCACCTGTGCCCCCTACTGTGCCAACTCGCTGCGCTTTATCAGCCCGGCGCTCCGCTCGTGGTTGTGAGCACCGCTCCTCCACCCTCCGCTTTTTGCTGGAGGGCGACTGCCTCCAACTACCCAGAAGCCTCAAGGTGCACCTAGCCTGGCACTGCCCGGTATCGTCCTTCATGAGCCTCCTCCTCCAGAGTCCAATCTCGTCAGTGCTGGCACGAGTCACCGGCCAGCGCCGGTGTGCTGTGTGTGTGTTCACCCCGTGCTGTCCCGTGTGTTTACACACCGTTCTGTTCTGTCCCGTGTGTTTACACACCGTGCAGTGTGTGTGTTCACCCCGTGCTGTGCTGCGGATATACGTGTGTGTGCTCGCTGTGCTGCGTGTGCTCCCACTATGCTGCGTGTGTGTACGTGCGTGTACGTGCGTGTACGTGCGTGTACGTGCGTGTACGTGCGTGTACGTGCGTGTACGTGCGTGTACGTGCGTGTACGTGCGTGCACGTGCGCGAATGTTTGCTCCCACTGTGTTGCGTGGCTACGTGTGTGCTCCCACTGTGCCCCGTGTGTGTGTGTGTACGTGTGTGTGTGTGTACGTGTGTGTGTACGTGTGTGCTCCCACTGTGCCCCGTGTGTACGTGTGTACACGCGTGTGTGTACGTGTGTGTGTACGTGTGTGTGTACGTGTGTGTGTACGTGTGTGTGTACGTGTGTGTGTACGTGCGTGTGTACGTGTGTGTGTACGTGTGTGTGTACGTGTGTGTGTACGTGTGTGTGTACGTGTGTGTGTACGTGTGTGTGTACGTGCGTGTGCTCCCACTGCCATCACGTGTGCTCGCTATGCCGCCCACCCGCACGCGTGTGCATGCGTGCGCATCTCCGGTGTCAAGCGCGCGTTGGTGCGTGCGTGCGGACGTGCCGTGGCGTGCATGGGTGACGGCGGCTGGCTGGGAGGCGACGAGTCGGCGGCGTTGCCACCCTGGCCGGGCTGCGCCGCCGCGGGCTGCGGCGAGGATCCGGCCGCGTCGCTGCCCCCCGCGCCGCCGCCGCCACCGCCGACGGGCGACCCGCGGGTCGTGGCTGTCATGGCGGCAAGAGCGGGGCACAGCCTCGCTATCTTGTCAGGCGACGGGGCGGGGAGCCGCCGGAGCGCCTCCCGCCGGCGCTCGCTGCGGCTCTCGTGAGGACGTGGACGACGAGACGAGGGAGGACGAGAAGGAGGACGAGGAGGTTGATGCGATCGAAGTGGTCGTCGAGACGGCTGGAGCAAAGGTGAGCACGAGCGTGATGGAAGCGGCCTCTCTCTCCCACAGGCCCGCAGAGAACATTGCACTTCCTGAGGTGGTGTGCAGGGAGCACAGAGGAGGGAGGACAGAGGGAGGGGTAGAGGGCAAGTGCTGTAAGCGAGCAGCCCCTGTGAAGGCTGCCGGCACTGTGGCACACGGGGGGTGGGTGTGGCCAGCAACCACTCCCGGCCGCCTTTGTCTCCCCAGTGGCATGTGTACTGCACACCGCCGCAGCGGGTGCTCGTTTGAGGCCCAGGACCGGTTCAGATATTCGTCACTGGTGTTGGCCGTGAGCGGACATCGAACTCGGGTCACCGGGTTCGTAGCGCAGCGCGCCGATCCGCTCGACTATCGCTCCCCACTCACTCACAAAGACAAACATCCCCCGTGTAGACTTAACAGACTGTTGGGGCAAGTGCTGTTAGCAAGCAGCACCTATGAAGGCTGACACGGCGGACGAGGGGGTGGGTGGCCAGCACCACACCCGGCCGCGTTTGATAATCGTCACTGGTGAGCGGGAATCCAACTCGGGTCACCGGGTTCGCAGTACAGCGCGCTAACCGCTACACAACCGCTCCACACTTGCTCATATACAAAGTAGAATGCAATGTTGTTGACGTTATAATAGTTTATACCGTAATAAATAACGTTAATCGTGTTAGAAAGGTCATCAATATTAATATAGTAGAATGCAATTATGTTAATGAGTAACTGTATTGCATCGTTATAAATAAAGTTAGATAACAAGATGACTTGTGTAACACTCACCCACAACCTCTACAACCACAACAATCTCTCCAACCACAACCACACACTACAACAACCACAACCACACACCACAACAACCGCTCCAACCACAACCACACACCACAACAACCACAACCACACACCACAACCACACACCACAACAACCACAACCACACACCATAACCACACACCACAACAACCACAACCACACACCACAACAACCACTACCACACACCACAACAACCACTACCACACACCACAACAACCACAACCACACACCACAACAACCACAACCACACACCACAACCACACACCACAACAACAACCACACACCACAACAACCACACACCACAACAACCACACACCACAACAACCACACACCACAACTACCGCTCCAACCACAACCACACACCACAACAACCACAAACCACAACTACCGCTCCAACCACAACCACACACCACAACAACCACAACCAAACCACAACTAACGCTCCAACCACAACCACACACCAAAACAATCACAACCACACACCACAACTACCGCTCCAACCACAACCATACACCACTCAAATCACGCGTAACAAAAAGTGCACCAACACAACTACACACGCACACACAACTTCTCAAACACACACAACAACCCAGAAGACACAAAGTTAAAGATCCCCCGTGTAGCCTTAACAGACTGTTGGGGAAAGTTCTGTTAGCAAGTAGCGCCTATGAAGGCTGGCACGGCACACGAGGGGGTGGGTGGCCAGCACCACACCCGTCCGCCTTTGTCTCCCCAGTGGCGATGTTCATGCATCACACCAGGTACTCATTTGAGGCCGAGTCGACCTAGGGGAGGCCCAGGACCGATTGAAATAATCGGCACTGGTGTTGGCCACGAGCGGTAATCGAACTCGGGTTGCCGGGTTCGTAGTGCAGGGCGCTAACCGTTGCACTAGCCCGAACACACACAGACAAACACAACTACACAGAAGACTTGCCATGCAAACCAAACGATGGACCTATAAAGGTATAGCAAACCCAGAGAGAGAGATACTAAAACTATCATCATGTTGCCCGGTAAGGCCCACTGAGCCCACGATCACAAATGATAGCTCAACAGAGTGGTGGCTTATCAAGTGGAAACGTATAGCAGCAGCCAACTACTCTACAACCCACGATGTCAATTCTAAACGCGGAAGGAAAAAACTGGACAATCCGTAGAAAAA
This sequence comes from Lampetra fluviatilis, assembly GCF_964198595.1. Taxonomy (NCBI): domain Eukaryota; kingdom Metazoa; phylum Chordata; class Hyperoartia; order Petromyzontiformes; family Petromyzontidae; genus Lampetra; species Lampetra fluviatilis. The sequence continues at coordinate 3,781,197 of NC_136340.1, read as the reverse complement.
TCCACGCGACCGCAGGGAGAGTGAGAGAGACGCAGACTCCAAATGTACAACAGGCGACAGGGTCGGGATCAAACCCACGACCTCCTGTATACCCTGCGAGGTCGGTAATAACTCGCGACCGTGGCGCCACCGACCCATTGAGATGCATAGAGACAGAGACATAGATAGACTCACACAGCCTTGGACTAACGCGCTGCTATATAAAATCCATACAAGATGTAGCATAAAAGATACCCCCACTCAGCTGCCAACCACTTATGGTGGAGCGGCTTGCCGCTCATTTAGGGTCCAGCTCTCTCCGATTGATCCATCGCCCCCCTCGCCACCTCCCCCCCCGCCTCATCCCCCCCTCCTTCAACCAGCTCCCCACCCATAGCACTCACAATTCTCTCTTCCTCAATTGCCTCTAGAGAGTTGGTCTTGCAGACAGGCCCCGTCACAAACCCTGGCACGCCAGAGTACGTACGCTCAACTTTTTTGTACCGTACGTAGCCAACCGTGCTAATTGGAGGTGTAGTGTATAGGATAGTGTACTGTGTACTGTATAGTGATGTCGTGTATAGTATAGTGTAATGTAGGGCTGTGTATAGTATAGTGTAATGTCGGGTAGTGTATAGTGTATACAAGTGTAGTGTATACAAGTGTAGTGTATAGTATAGGGTAGTGTATAGTGTATACAAGTGTAGTGTATAGTGTATAGTGGCGTAGTGTATAGTGTAGGGTAGTGTATAGTGTATACAAGTGTAGTGTATAGTGTAGGGTAGTGTATAGTGCATACAAGTGTAGTGTATAGTGTAGGGTAGTGTATAGTGTATACAAGTGTAGTGTATAGTGTAGGGTATAGTGTATACAAGTGTAGTGTATAGTGTAGGGTAGTGTATAGTGTATACAAGTGTAGTGTATAGTGTAGGGTAGTGTATAGTGTATACAAGTGTAGTGTATAGTGTAGGGTAGTGTATAGTGTATGTAGAACTTCTTTCGCATTCTACCTTTTGTTTCGGACGTTAATTCATATTTTACTCACGATATTTAATGAAAAAATTAAGTTAGGTAAACTGCCCTGGTTAAACCTTTGCCGTTTCGAGACGTCTGCAAGTTGCAGGGTGGGTGGGTATCCCATTATCCACCAAATCGCGGAACGCACGAGCGGTTCAGTGTTCATGTTATTTCGAGAGGCGTAGTATCAGTGCCAGCGTTTTTAAAGACGTTGTTACTCACCGCAGAGAACCGTAGCGACACGACCGCCACCAATCTACGATAGCCGGCGCCAAACTGTGCCACACGCCCTCCCGCGTGGCCTTGTGGGGAGCCTCGGTATGTCTTCCGAACTGAAGGCGTACCGGTATAAAGTTACTTTATTTTAGAGCGGACGGAATCGGAAGAAAAACTGATGACGTAAACGTACATCATCGGAATGGGAAAGGGTGAAACTACCCTAACCCGAAGATGAGCAGTCACGGTAGCTCGGAGATGTTAACTACCTCGTCTGGTGCACAGGACGTCATGCGGGTTCGATCCCGACCATGACGACGCCTGCTGCTGTATATTTGAAGTTTGCACGTCTCTCGCTCTCACCGTGGTCGCGTGGATTTTTCTCCGGGTCCTCCACATTTAGAATCAATATCATGCATTTAGAGTTATTGGGCTGACGATGATGATAAGTCATTTCTATGAGCCATCATTTGTGATAGCCAAGTCGCTTCTGAAAAAGAGCTACATAGCTCAGTGGGCCTTCACTGGTACAATTAAAATAAATGTTTCTCTAAATGTCCACCCATCCAAAAAAAACCTTATAGCTGTATTAAAAAATGTTTATGTTCCGGTAATGTATCGTTTTGTTGGTATTTAGAGAGATAAGTGAATGCATTGTGTCGGCAGGGGTGGGTGGTTGGTGGGGGAGCTGTGTGGTCCGTTCGCCGAGTGGTCCGTAGGCCAAAGAAGTTTGCGAAACACCGCTGTGGAGAGGGGCTCCAAGTTTCCAATGGAGGGTCATGACCGTGGCCAAGAAGAGCCGGACAGCTTCGTGTGGAGCGACAGGTCCTGGTAGGTCGCTTCAACACAGCAGCATTACGCAGCCGACGAAAAGATAATGTCGCCCAGACTGATTCGGAGATGAGAAATCCCCTGCCGAACAGGAGCTGGTCATAAGGGACATTGCCCAGGTATGGAAACTTTTCAACTCTGTATACAACTGCCCCAGCTCTCATGGCGAATTGAATGGGTGGAGAATTTTATGATGAAAATTCAGGCAGATGCTTAGTTTTGGTGGGGCTGGCACGCTCCAGGTTCAGCAATGAAGCCTCCAACTTCTTCTCAGAGTGAGCAGCAATCATCAGATCATCAGTGTAAACAGCATGGTTGACCAATAGGGAGCCATCCCTTGACTGCATCTGGGAAACGATCAGCCTCCCATTGTATCTGTACCAATGGAAATTCCTTTGGTACAACCATGAAAAGCTTATCGAACTATGTGTATAAAAAAATGTGTTAACTAATGTAGAAACCAGAGGACATACCTTGTCGCATCCCAAGGGGAACAAGGAATGGCTCTGACTCCTAGCCGCGCAGCTTTACCAGGACCTTCCTACCATCATTAAGGTCCTTAATGATTGTGCGCAGAGTCAGGTACCGCGAAAGCACGAAGAACAACCAAGAGCACATGTCTATTGATGGTATCATAGGCCTTGACCAGGTCAATAAAGCAAACGGAAATAGAATATGTAATCTGTGCAGGACCACCCTGGTTTGAAACCACATTGCGCTCCACAAGCCTCTCCTCAGAGTGCTGCTGGTAAGGGGGTGATGTTGTTAAATCCTTGCGAGGACCTTTACCGGCATCACCCTGAGGAGGGAGATGACCAAGTAGTTGTTACAGGGCATCGTTCCAATCTTGTGAAACCCATCCTGTGGTCAAGAAAGTTGTGATGATGTCATATCGGGCAGTCGGCAGACAAATGCCACCCTCCCTCAGCATCTCTGCCCGGCACTATTACTGGTCTGAGACTCTGGTTTGCTCTTCGTATTTCATCAACAGATGGCACCTCAGCCAGCCACTCACAAGGGCCAACTGCGACTTCATCCAATATTTGAAGAACGGCAGCCCCAGCCACATTTTCTCCCAGACTTTTGAGGCAAGTGCTGTTAGCGAGCACCGATAGAGGCTGGCATGGCACACAAGGGGGTGAGTGGCCAGCACCACGCCCGACCACCTTTGTCTCCCCAGTGGTGATGTTTACACATCGCACCAGGTACTGATTTGAGGCCGAGTCGAACTAGGGGAGGCCCAGAACCGGTTCAGATAATCGTTACTCACCACGACCGCAGTACCAACATCTTCCAGAACATCCTCACCACTGTTAACCAACACCACCACTACCCTCACCATTTTCACCTGGACCAACCTCACACACACCATTACTTTTTACCCTCACCACCGCTGTCATTACACTCACCACGACTCTCACCTTTACCACCATCACCACACTCATCACATGTCTCCCTCGCTACCATCCCTCCTCCGCCCTCTTTACCTCACAAACGCCACCATCAACCACACTCACCAACAGTTTTACCCTCACCACCACCACCGCTGTCACCACTCACCATAACTATCACTTTTACCACCATCACTTTCACCATCACCCTCACCACATTTTCCCCTCACCAACACCCATCCTCCCCTCTCATTAACCTCACACACGCCACCATCACCGCACTCACCATCACCCCCCTGAATCGTCACCACACTCACCACCACCTCACCATTTACTCTCACCGCAACACCATCACGCTCACCATCCTCCCTCAGCACACCTCTTTAAAACCACCCCATTCGTTATTCCCCAAGTGCGGACGCTTGCTGCGATGGCGGGCGAGGGAATTTAACAGACACCGAAGGCCTCAACCACCGCCACCTCCCTCCACCCCCCCCCACCACCAGTGCCCCGGGGCGGGCAGGGGCGACCAGGCAAGCCCGTAGGCTCCACCGGGAGGTGATGGGGCCTAGTTTCTTTTATGCGCGTTCGGCTCGTCTCTTGGGGGCTATGGCCCCTCGCCCGTTGTCCCCTTAAGCTCGGACCCCCCCTCCTTCTATCGAGAGAGCGGCAAGGGGCCCCCCTCCACTATTTCCTCGTTTTACGCGGAGCCCCCCCCGCCCCCCTTGAGAGAGGGCCCCGGTTGTAAATAAATTATTAAATAAAGGCGGGCGGGTCAGCAGCCATTTTCCCTCGAGTCAGCTGCTGCTGCTGCTGCTACTGCCGGCGATGATCTCCCCCTCACTCCGTGTCAACAAAGCGAGCCCCCCACACCCCCTCTTCGATACCCCTTTAAATAAACTGGAGGGGGATGGGGGGCCTCATAACCTCGTAACAGGGGTGGAGAGGAGGTGAGGGAGGTCCCACTCACCACTCACCAGACAGAAGGCAGTCGAACTGTTCACAAACTCACCCGGCAGTCAGTCACCCGGCGTCTCCCCCTCCTCCTCCTCCCGTGTAAACAAGACGGCCAACCCCCCGCCCCCTCTATCCCGGTATGATCCCACAGAGCAGACACCCCCTCCCCACCTAATGAGGGATCCACCCACGCCCTTTAATTTGAGGGTGGTCCCCCGTTCCAGACAGACGAGAACTTCGCTACCAAGTCACTCAACCACTCACTCACCGGGGCTCACTCACTCATGTACTCACCCAGCCATGAACCCACTCAACGACTAACTTACCCACCCATTTAGCCACTCCACGGGCTCACTAACCCACGCATAGACCCAACGACCACTCACTCACCCACCAACCCACTCACCTATTCACTCACTCACTCGTCTACTCACCCACCCTCTCACAGACTCGCTCACCCATTAACACACCCACCAACTCAATCCCCCACTCATTAACACTCAATTAGTGACCCACTCACACACTCTACCCACTCACCCACCCTTATCCACTATCCACCAATGTACTCACCAACCCAGCCATTAATCCAAACACTCTCCCTCCCTCACCCACTAACCCACCTATTAACCCAACAACTCACACTCACCAACTCACCCACTCACCAAACCCAGCCACTCACCCTCACCAACTCACCCAAACTCACCCACCCACCATCAGCCACTTACCAAACCCGGCCATTCATCCTCACCCAAACTCACCCACCCACCCGCTCACCCTCACCCACTCACCAAACCCAGCCACTCACCAAACCCAGCCACTCACCAAACCCAGCCACTCACCCTCACCAACTCACCCAAACTCACCCACCCACCCCACTCACCCGAGGCCGGCGAGCTGATGTCCCCGGCTCGAGTTTTCGGCCGAGGGTTGAGCGAGGCCCGGGGTAGAAGGCGTGAGGGTGGTGGTGGTGCTCGCTACGGAGTTCTCTCCAATCGTTTTTCTCCTTCTTCTACCCACCTCAAGCTGCTGCTGCTTCTGCTGCCTCTTAAGAGAAATGGGACTACGGATTCTTGTGTAACTTAACTGCTGCTGGTTAAGATGGTGGTGGTGGGCGGTGGAGGGAGGCGACAATCCGATTGTTTAGCTGCAACCGATTCTACTACTGCTGCTGCTGCCGTGGTGGTGGTTGTGATTGTGGTGGTGGTTGTGGTGGTTGTGATTGTTGTTGTAGTGGTTGGCCCCGCCTGATCTACTCTACTGTACCTCTAGGTAAGATGGTCGCGGGCTGGGCCCAAGGGTTCACACGGATGCCAACCCACGGCTGACAATACACCACCCACCCCCTTCCTCCTGCTCCTCCTGACGCGTCTCCTCTTGCTGCCGAGACTCGGGACCCTCGACTCCCTCGCGTTTCCTCTCGGCGGCGGCAATGGGGTGACGAGGCGAGCGATAGACAGGATGGGTGGTGGTGGTGGTGGAGGTGGAGATGAGGCGGAGATGCTGAAGCTGCTACCGCTGCTGCCGCTGCTGCCGCTGCTGCAACTGCCCAGCTTGCTGTTGCCGGAGGGCGGCTGTCAAAGATGGGGGGGGGGGGGGCGCCGAGCCGAGCCGAGCCCGTGAGGCGATTCAGGGGGAGGGGAGGAGAGGCGAGGTGGTGCCGAGGCTGCCGGAAAGATCGCGACGTGAGCCCCCCTCGCCGGAGCGGAGAGAGATAATGGCAGCGGCTGGGGGGGGGTGTGGAGGCGAACTTTGCGTCATAGGCGGGTGAAGTCGAAGGCGGCCATGTTGGGTAGGTGAGGGGACGGATGCCAGCTTTGGCGGGTCACCCACCCCCTTAGCAAGATGGCGGCGAGGTCACGTGGCTTATTAACCGAGGCGAGCGCGCGCGCCCCCCCCACTCTCCATAGGCGGGTGAAGCCGAAAGCGGCCATGCTGAGTAGCTGAGAGGGGGGGGGGGGGGTTTGGGGTGTGACGGGTCACCAATCGCACTCCACCCATCCCCAACCCCCTTATCAAGATGGCGGCAGATGTCACGTGATTTCTTCACCAAAGTTACACGCCCCCCCCCCTTCTCTCCATAGGCGGGTGAAGCCGACGACGGCCATGTTGAGTAGGGGGGAGCAGCTATGGCGGGTCACCCAGCCCACTCTAGCCCCTTAGCAAGATGGCGGCAGCGAGGTCACGTGGCTTCTTCACCCCCCACCCCCTCTCCAACACCCGCAACTGTTGGAGAGAGGGAGGGGGACCACCCCCCCCCCTCCCCCAGGATTGTCAGTCACGTGACGGGGATTTGTCCAATTGGCACGAACGGTGAGGGGGGTGGAGTGGCGGGATTCGATATCCGGTGGGCTCCCCTCCCCCGTTGGGGTTGAGCTCTCGGCCAATAGTGCCCCCTCGTGGCGTCAGTCACGTGCGGCCGAGACAGCCAATAGCTGTGCGCCATCTTCAACGGGGGGCGGGGCTCCGCCGCCCGTATCCCCCCCTCACCCCACCCCCCTCTCCACTCCTGCCCCTTCCTCCCCAGCCCCTTGCGGTCATTTATAGATCCTCGATGACGTCATGCCCAAGCAGCCCGATTACATCACCGCGATGACGTCACTAGCATTGTGACGTCACTGCCATGCGGTCAGGCAAACTGTCATGAAAGTAAACTAGAATTAAACATCTTGGTTCTTTCGTTAAAGTCACGTAATAAATCAAAATAAGACCAATAATAAGATAAAAGGCATTTATTTATTTACGTGCATTGTAGTGTCGGTGGGACTTTGTGGATATAAACCTCCGTTTTGGTTTTGAGAAGTAAGATCGTGGGATGAGCGTAGGCCTGCTTTCTTCCAGACACACGACCAAACGTCGCGGCGGAAGGCACATCTAGAGTGCGGTCATCTGTGAACGGCGCTTCGCGCTCACTCATAGGGACTATCCGCCCGACAACGATTGAACTCTGTAAGGATCGATTCCATTCAGCACCCACAACACCACCACCACCACCTCTGTCTTCCTGATGTTCAACTGTACAGGCAGACCTCGCTTAGCGCTCATGGTGTGTTGATGCTGGGGGAGTGCTCATCAAAGCGGTGCTAACAAGTAAACCCGTAAAAACAAAGTTTTTCACTATAAATCCTTTAGATGCGTGGCGGCTAGAGTCTTCTCGTCCTCTGGCTTGAGATGGCTGCCACCTATGGGCCAGTTGATTGTCTGCCAGTATTAAGCAATTGGTAAATAAATATAAAAAAAAATTCCTAAAAAGTGGAAAATTTAGGATTTTTTTCGCGAAAATTAATTGTCTCGCACAACGAGTCTGTGTGCAAAATGTCAGCTCGATTGGATCACGGAAAGTGGGTTAAAAAACGACCGAAAGATTTGCACGGTCCTAAGCAAGCAAGCAAGCACGCAAGCAAGTGAACTTAATATAAAGGATTTTAAAAATTAACCCGTAAAAACAAAGTTTGTCACTATAAATCCTTTATATGCGTGGCGGCTAGAGTCCTCTCGTCCTCTGGCTTGAGATGGCTGCCACCTATCGGCCAGATGATTGCCTGCCACCATTAAGCAATTGGTAATTAAATATAAAAAAAAATTCCTAAAAAGTGGAAAATTTAGGATTTTTTTCGCGAAAATTAATTGTCTCGCACAACGAGTCTGTGTGCAAAATGTCAGCTCGATTGGATCACGGGAAGTGGGTTAAAAAACGACCGAAAGGTTTGCACGGTCGTAAGCAAGCAAGCACGCAAGCAAGCGAGCGAACTTAATATAAAGGATTTAAAAAGGGGCCGTCGTGCAATGTTTTCCGTCTCACCCTTTTTTTGTCGTTTCGCAAATAACGTCGTCACGTAACTAATATCACTACCTGGAAACAGAATCAGATGTATCTATACTGCAGGAGGAATCCGATGAGCTATAAAGCTCTTTTTCACAGGTGTCCAGTCGGGGCACGGGGTCAGAACGAAACAACAAACACAAACACGATAGGAGTGCAAAATAGAGAAAGAGGAAAGAAAGTCACTAAATATGAAGTCTGTGTGAGTCTCTGGGTCTGTGTGAGTCTGTGGGTCTCTGTGTGAGTCTGTGGGTCTCTGTGAGTCTGTGGGTCTGTGTGAGTCTGAGTCTCTGTGAGTCTGTGGGTCTCTGTGTGAGTCTGTGGGTCTCTGTGTGAGTCTCTGGGTCTGTGTGAGTCTGTGGGTCTCTGTGCGAGTCTGTGAGTCTCTGTGTGAGTCTGTGGGTCTCTGTGTGAGTCTGTGGGTTCCTGTGAGTCTGTGTGTGAGTCTGTGGGTCTCTGTGTGAGTCTCTGGGTCTCTGTGAGTCTGTGGGTCTCTGTGAGTCTGTGGGTCTCTGTGAGTCTGTGGGTCTGTGTGAGTCTGTGGGTCTCTGTGGGTCTCTGTGAGTCTGTGAGTCTCTGTGAGTCTGTGTGTGAGTCTGTGGGTCTCTGTGTGAGTCTGTGGGTCTCTGTGTGAGTCTGTGGGTCTGTGTGAGTCTGTGGGTCTGTGTGAATCTGTGGGTCTGTGTGAGTCTGTGGGTCTCTGTGTGAGTCTGTGGGTCTGTGTGAATCTGTGGGTCTGTGTGAGTATCTGGGTCTCTGTGAGTCTCTGTGTGAGTCTGTGGGTCTCTGTGAGTCTGTGGGTCTGTGTGAGTCTGTGGGTCTCTGAGTCTGTGTGTGAGTCTGTGGGTCTCTGTGTGAGTCTGTGGGTCTGTGAGTCTGTGGGTCTCTGTGAGTCTGTGGGTCTCTGTGAGTCTGTGGGTCTCTGTGTGAGTCTGGGTCTCTCTGTGAGTCTGTGTGTGAGTCTGTGGGTCTCTGAGTCTGTGTGTGAGTCTGTGGGTCTCCGAGTCTGTGTCTCTGTGAGTCTCTGTGTGAGTCTCTGGGTCTGTGTGTGAGTCTGTGGGTCGCTGTGTGAGTCTGGGTCTCTCTGTGAGTCTCTGAGTCTGTGGGTCTCTGCGAGTCTGTGGGTCTATGTGAGTCTCTGAGTGAGTCTGTGGGTCTCTGTGTGAGTCTCTGGGTCTCTGTGGGTCTCTGTGGGTTTTCGTGGCAGCAGACAAATGCACAGGGGCAGCTGCCACTGGGGTTGCCCCTAAGTAAGATCACACAGGAGCAAATTGGGGGGGGGGGGAGGGGTTTGTAGTGGGCGGTGAACTTCTTTCGCACCGTACGTAGCCAAGCGTGCTCATCGGAGGTGTCGTGCGTAGGGTCGTGTAATGTGTTGTTATTTGGGTTGTTATTCTTGTTGTGTTGTTGTTGTTGAGGGTTGCCTTGTTCCTGTAGCCGGTGCGTCCGGGGCCTCTCCTCCCGTGGCGAATCCTTGGTGGTGCTCATTCAGACGCTGTCTTTCCGACAGACATGTTCTTCTGAACACCACCAAGCTTGGCAGCGTATATTTAAGTATATATTTAAGTATATACGCTGCCAAGCTTGGTGGTGCTCATTCAGACGCTGTCTTTCCGACAGACCTGTTCTTCTGAACACCACCAAGCTTGGCAGCGTATATTTAAGTATATATTTAAGTATATACGCTGCCAAGCTTGGTGGTGCTCATTCAGACGCTGTCTTTCCGACAGACCTGTTCTTCTGAACACCACCAAGCTTGGCAGCGTATATTTAAGTATATATTTAAGTATATACGCTGCCAAGCCTGGTGGTGCTCATTCAGACGCTGTCTTTCCGACAGACCTGTTCTTCTGAACACCACCAAGCTTGGCAGCGTGTATTTAAGTATATATTTAAGTATATACGCTGAATATTTCAAGTTCCGTGATGAGTGCGGTGAACGCGACACGATGGTCCTTGCTTGATAAACAGCGTCAAGCAGCAGCCCACAGCTTGCCGACCGCTCGGATAGACCTCCTGCTACTCCAACCAGCTGTGACTAAGGCCTAAACCCCACCGTCTTCACCAACCCTTTTCTAAGTCCTATTATTATATTTGTCACCAACTCCGCAATCCGCTGCCTCGCTCCTTTCCCCCTCCTCCTCAATCCCCGCTCTCTCTCTCTCTCGCCATCTTCACTGGAACAACTTCCCCCCTTCCTCCACATGAAGCGGTCCCCTTCGTTCACGAGTTTCCGCTCCTCACTCAACACTCGCTCGTTTTCCCAGAGCTCATCTCACGACCCCTGAATCTCCCCCTCATAACCACCATCGCTACTTTTCCCCTCTTCATATTCTCATGACATGGCGATCACGCATTAACCCCATTCATTCAATACCATCATCATCAGTTTAACACGGAGCAGGCTTTTGCGACCAATATCATCCATAAAACTGGTCAACACACTTCTTCTAGCACAAGGTATTCCAACGGTTTTAATGTAATTTAGGGGTGCTGATTCCAAATCTGGCATCAGTTTTTGTCTATCACATCAGGTTTTTGAGATATCAAATATTGCATTTTCAATAAAAACTGCAGAAGAAAAATATTAAATAAATGTGGATATCTACATAGAATGATATTATAAACACACTATCCTAAAAATACAGCACCGTATTTTAACACTAAAGCAGTCACTGACTCGCAACAACTTGCAATCATAAGTGACAGAGTTAATTTCGGGTAAAATCAATGAAAATGGGGTATGCCGATAGCATAAAAATGAGATGTGATAGAGCAAATCTGAGATCAGATTTGGAATCAGCACCCTGAAATTAGTCTACAACAGCTGCAAAAGTCCAGGCCAGAATTTTTGTTTTTTTGTTGACCAGTGTATAATAGACGATTGTCTGGGGTAGATCGCGTAAATGTGTCGAAACTCGTTGCAAATACTGACGAAACGTCGAACTCAGATTGTAAATGTTGTGGCTTGGCTCTCCAACACACCGCTTACTGCTGTACTGGAAAACTACACTATACACTACACTACTATACACCAGAGGTGGGACAAAGTCATTGTTATGCAAGTCCAAGTCGAGTCGCAAGTCATCAAATTCATGACTCGAGTCTGACTCGAGTCCAAGTCACATGACTCGAGTCCACACCTCTGCTATACACTAGTGCTGTACTAGTATACTACACTATACACTACACTATACACTACTGCTGTACTAGTATACTACACTATACACTACACTACTATACACTACTGCTGTACTAGTATACTACACTATACACTACACTATACACTAGTGCTGTACTAGTATACCACACTATACACTACACTATACACTACTGCTGTACTAGTATACTACACTATACACTACACTATACACTAGTGCTGTACTAGTATACCACACTATACACTACACTATACACTAGTGCTGTACTGGTATACTACACTATACACTAGTGCTGTACTAGTATACTACACTATACACTACACTATACACTACTGCTGTACTGGTATACTACACTATACACTAGTGCTGTACTAGTATACTACACTATACACTACACTATACACTACTGCTGTACTAGTATACTACACTATACACTACACTACTATACACTACTGCTGTACTAGTATACTACACTATACACTACACTATACACTAGTGCTGTACTAGTATACCACACTATACACTACACTATACACTACTGCTGTACTGGTATACTACACTATACACTAGTGCTGTACTAGTATACTACACTATACACTACACTATACACTACTGCTGTACTGGTATACTACACTATACACTACACTACTACACACTAGTGCTGTACTGGTATACTACACTATACACTACACTACTATACACTAGTGCTGTACTAGTATACTACACTATACACTACACTACTATACACTACTGCTGTACTAGTATACTACACTATACACTACACTATACACTAGTGCTGTACTAGTATACTACACTATACACTACACTACTATACACTACTGCTGTACTAGTATACTACACTATACACTACACTATACACTAGTGCTGTACTAGTATACTACACTATACACTACACTACACACTAGTGCTGTACTAGTATACTACACTATACACTACACTACTACACACTAGTGCTGTACTAGTATACTACACTATACACTACACTACACACTAGTGCTGTACTAGTATACTACACTATACACTACACTACTATACACTAGTGCTGTACTAGTATACTACACTATACACTACACTACTATACACTAGTGCTGTACTAGTATACTACACTATACACTACACTACTATACACTAGTGCTGTACTAGTATACTACACTATACACTACACTACACACTAGTGCTGTACTAGTATACTACACTATACACTACACTATTGCTGTACTAGTATACTACACTATACACTACACTATACACTACTGATGTACTAGTATACTACACTATACACTACTGCTGTACTAGTATACTACACTATACACTACACTACTATACACTACTGCTGTACTAGTATACTACACTATACACTACACTATTGCTGTACTAGTATACTACACTATACACTACACTACACACTACTGCTGTACTAGTACACTACACTATACACTACACTACTATACACTACTGCTGTACTAGTATACTACACTATACACTACACTACTATACACTAGTGCTGTACTAGTATACTACACTATACACTACACTACTATACACTAGTGCTGTACTAGTATACTACACTATACACTACACACTACTGCTGTACTAGTATACTACACTATACACTACACTAGTGCTGTACTAGTATACTACACTATACACTACACTACACACTAGTGCTGTACTAGTATACTACACTATACACTACACTACTATACACTACTGCTGTACTAGTATACTACACTATACACTACACTACTATACACTAGTGCTGTACTAGTATACTACACTACTATACACTAGTGCTGTACTAGTATACTACACTATACACTACACTACACTAGTGCTGTACTAGTATACTACACTATACACTACACTACTATACACTAGTGCTGTACTGGTATACTACACTATACACTACACTATACACTAGTGCTGTACTAGTATACTACACTATACACTACACTACTATACACTAGTGCTGTACTAGTATACTACACTATACACTACACTACTATACACTACACACTAGTGCTGTACTAGTATACTACACTATACACTACACTATACACTAGTGCTGTACTAGTATACTACACTATACACTACACTACTATACACTAGTGCTGTACTAGTATACTACACTATACACTACACTACTATACACTACTGCTGTACTAGTATACTACACTACTATACACTACTGCTGTACTAGTGACGAATTGGCCACGTTCTGTTAACGTGACAACCCTCACTGGTTGGCTGTGTCGGGTGGTGTCGGGTTTTAACGACACACCATTGATCTATTTCCGCGATCTAACCCACAAACCCTCTATTATGGAGCATTATCGTCATTTACCGTCATAAATTTTGCTTTCATCATCGATTCACGCATCACAGATTGCCCATTGCTTCCTCTATTTAATTCCCCTCATCACCACCATCACATTCACACACACACACGCACACGTCGTATCGCTCATTCCTTGTAAAGCTCCTTGGTTAAGGAGCAAAATAAATCCCGTTAAGAAAAGATCACGAATAATCGATCATCGTTGGTTGGCAATAATCAATTGTCATCAATCAATCATTTATCACCGTTCATCAATAATCTATCAGTAATTTCATCGTTCATCATCAGTCATCAATCACCACGACGATCACCACCACCAAGTCACGGCACCCGAACTCCGTTCCTGCGACGCGCCCCGAACCTGAACCCGGCCCCCCCCCCCCAAACCGTCGGACAACGCGGCCCAGCGGAGGTCGGGGAGGAAAAAAAATCCACGAGGAGACGGGGAACGGCACAGAAACGTCGGCAACTCTCCCTTTTACTCTCCCACTCCACACAGACCCCCCCCCTACTCCACACAGACCCCCCCCCCCCACTCCACACAGACCCCCCCCCCACTCCACAGACCCCACAGACCCCCCCCCTACTCCACACAGACCCCCCCCCCACCACTCCACACAGACCCCCCCCCTACTCCACACAGACCCCCCCCTACTCCACAGACCCCCCCACCACTCCACACAGACCCCCCCCCCTACTCCACACAGACCCCCCCCCACCACTCCACACAGACGCCCCCCCCACCACTCCACACAGACCCCCCCCCTACTCCACACAGACCCCCCCCCTACTCCACACAGACCCCCCCACCACTCCACACAGACCCCCCCCCTACTCCACACAGACCCCCCCCCCTACTCCACACAGACCCCCCCCCCACTCCACACAGACCCCCCCCCCACTCCACACAGACCCCCCCCCCACCACTCCACACAGACCCCCCCCCCACTCCACACAGACCCCCCCCCCCACTCCACACAGACCCCCCCCCCCCCCACTCCACACAGACCCCCCCCACTCCACACAGACCCCCCCCCACTCCACACAGACCCCCCCCCCCACTCCACACAGACCCCCCCCCCCACTCCACACAGACCCCCCCCCCCACTCCACACAGACCCCCCCCCTCACTCCACACAGACCCCCCCCCCACTCCACACAGACCCCCCCCCACTCCACACAGACCCCCCCCCCCACTCCACACAGACCTCCCCCCCCACTCCACACAGACCCTGAGGGGGTGGGTGGCCAACACCACGCACGCCCGGCCGCCTTTGTCTCCCCAAGTGGCGATGTAGCGCTACACATCGCGCGCCAGGTTACTCGTTTGAGGCCGAGTCGACCTAGGGGGGGAGGCCCGGGACCAGTTCAGATATTCGTCAGCGGTGTTGTTGGTGACCGTAATCACGAATCGAACTTGGGTCTCCGGGTCCATAGCGCAGCGCGCTAACTATTGCACTACCGCTCCTCAACACGGACACACACACACACACGCACGTACACACACACACACACACGCGTACACACGTCACACTCAACCACCACCCCTCTTCTACCCAGGGGCGGTGACCCCCCTCCCCCCCTCTACCGCCCCCCCCCCCCCCGTATCTCCCGTGGCCCCCCATCCACTCCCATTCCCCGGGGGTGTCAGCGCATCATGAGGCTGTGTTTGTGTCCATCCACGCGCTCCAGCTTCTCGAAATGCTTCCGTGCGTTGCGGATGTTGATGAGTGTCGCGGCAGAGGCTGGGGAGACACGGACAGAGGGAGAGAGACACGCAGAGAGGGGCACAGACATAGCGAGTGAGAGAGAGGCACGGACAAAGAGAGAGAGAGAGAGACGGGTCCAACATAATGACAACCAACGCTGCCGTCGCCGCCGCCGCCGCCGCCACTCACGGATGGAGGGGTCTGACATGACGACCATGACGTAGGTGTTGGATGTGAAGACGTCGATGAAGGCCACGAAGTTGGAGTTGCGAACCTCCATGCTCTGGAACGACGCCGCCAGCTTGCTGCGGGGACAGAGACACGGGGGGACACGCAGAGACACGTGTAGACTCGCAGCCTGTCTGAGGCTACACAGGGCAGCTTTGTCTTTGTGGCCTTCGTAGCCGCCGCTGTTGCTACTCGCCCCCCGCCACGAAGTTGGAGTTGCGAACCTCCATGCTCTGGAACGACGCCGCCAGCTTGCTGCGGGGACAGAGACACGGGGGACACGCAGCCTGTCTGAGGCTACACAGGGCAGCTTTGTCTTTGTGGCCTTCGTAGCCGCCGCTGTTGCTACTCGCCAGAGGTGTGGACTCGAGTCATGTGACTTGGACTCGAGTCAGACTCGAGTCATGAATTTGATGACTTGCGACTCGACTTGGACTTGCATAACAATGACTTTGTCCCACCTATGAGATGTGGACTCGAGTCATGTGACTTGGACTCGAGTCAGACTCGAGTCATGAATTTGATGACTTGCGACTCGACTTGGACTTGCATAACAATGACTTTGTCCCACCTCTGCTACTCGCTACTAACAGCACTTGCCCCGACGGTCTGTTAAAGGCTACGCTACGCAGGGGGGGTCTGTGTGTGCGCGTGTGGGACGGTACCTGCAGCTCAGCTTGAACTGCTTGATGATGTTGCTGATCTTCTCGAAGCGATGTACGTCTCTCTGCTGCTTGCACTGGTAGTGGGAGATCACCTGGGTGAGGAGCGGAGGAGGTAGGAGGTGATGTGTATTAGGCTATGTTGGCGCTGTGTGGGACAGCGGTGAGGCTGGTGGTGCTGTGTGGGACAGTGGTGGTGGTGCTGTGTGGGACGGCGGTGAGGGTGGTGGTGCTGTGTGGGACAAGTGGTGAGGCTGGTGGTGGTGCTGTGGGACGACGGTGGTGATGATGGTGGTGCTGTGTGGGACGGCGGTGAGGCTGGTGGTGCTGTGTGGGACGACGGTGAGGCTGGTGGCGCTGTGTGGGACCGTGGTGAGGCTGGTGGTGCTGTGTGGGACAGTGGTGTGGTGGTGCTGTGTGGGACGGCGGTGAGGGTGGTGGTGCTGTGTGGGACAAGTGGTGAGGCTGGTGGTGGTGCTGTGGGACGACGGTGGTGATGATGGTGGTGCTGTGTGGGACGGCGGTGAGGCTGGTGGTGCTGTGTGGGACGACGGTGAGGCTGGTGGCGCTGTGTGGGACCGTGGTGAGGCTGGTGGTGCTGTGTGGGACAGTGGTGTGGTGGTGCTGTGTGGGACGGCGGTGAGGGTGGTGGTGCTGTGTGGGACAAGTGGTGAGGCTGGTGGTGGTGCTGTGGGACGACGGTGGTGATGATGGTGGTGCTGTGTGGGACGGCGGTGAGGCTGGTGGTGCTGTGTGGGACGACGGTGAGGCTGGTGGCGCTGTGTGGGACCGTGGTGAGGCTGGTGGTGCTGTGTGGGACAGTGGTGGTGGTGCTGTGTGGGATGGCGGTGAGGGTGGTGGTGCTGTGTGGGACAAGTGGTGAGGCTGGTGGTGGTGCTGTGGGACGACGGTGGTGATGATGGTGGTGCTGTGTGGGACGGCGGTGAGGCTGGTGGTGCTGTGTGGGACGACGGTGAGGCTGGTGGTGCTGTGTGGGACCGTGGTGAGGCTGGTGGTGCTGTGTGGGACAGTGGTGTGGTGGTGCTGTGTGGGACGGCGGTGAGGGTGGTGGTGCTGTGTGGGACAAGTGGTGAGGCTGGTGGTGGTGCTGTGGGACGACGGTGGTGATGATGGTGGTGCTGTGTGGGGCGGCGGTGAGGCTGGTGGTGCTGTGTGGGACGACGGTGAGGCTGGTGGTGCTGTGTGGGACCGTGGTGAGGCTGGTGGTGCTGTGTGGGACAATGGTGGTAGTGCTGTGTGGGACAGTGGTGAGGCTGGTGGTGCTGTGTGGGACAATGGTGGTGGTGCTGTGTGGGACGACGGTGGTGGTGGTGATGGTGGTGCTGTGTGGGCCGTGGGGAGGATGGTGGTGCTGTGTGGGACGGCGGTGAGGCTGGTGGTGCTGTGTGGGACGGCGGTGAGGCTGGTGGCGCTGTGTGGGACAAGCGGTGAGGCTGGTGGCGCTGTGCGCGTACCAGGAAGGTCGCCTTCTCAAACAGCAGCACCTCGTCGGCGTCGATGATGGTGGCGAAGCTGCAAAGGTTCGTCTCCAGCTGTTGCACGTTGGGGATCAGCTGGTACACAATGCTGGACCACGCCTGCACGCAGTACGCAGGGGGGGGGGTAGAGACACTCACCCATCCACTCACAAACTCACCCACCCGCTCACCAACTCACCCACCCGCTCACCAACTCACCCACCCGCTCACCAACTCACCCACCCGCTCACCAACTCACCCATCCGCTCACAAACTCACCCACCCGCTCACCAACTCACCCATCCACTCACAAACTCACCCACCCACTCACAAACTCACCCACCCACTCACAAACTCACCCACCCGCTCACCAACTCACCCATCCACTCACAAACTCACCCATCCACTCACCAACTCACCCATCCACTCACAAACTCACCCACCCACTCACAAACTCACCCACCCGCTCACCAACTCACCCATCCACTCACAAACTCACCCATCCACTCACCAACTCACCCATCCACTCACAAACTCACCCACCCGCTCACCAACTCACCCATCCACTCACAAACTCACCCACCCACTCACAAACTCACCCACCCACTCACAAACTCACCCATCCACTCACAAACTCACCCATCCACTCACAAACTCACCCACCCGCTCACCAACTCACCCATCCACTCACAAACTCACCCATCCACTCACAAACTCCCCCATCCACTCACAAACTCACCCACCCGCTCACCAACTCACCCATCCACTCACAAACTCACCCATCCACTCACCAACTCACCCATCCACTCACAAACTCACCCACCCACTCACAAACTCACCCACCCACTCACAAACTCACCCACCCGCTCACAAACTCACCCACCCGCTCACAAACTCACCCATCCACTCACAAACTCACCCATCCACTCACCAACTCACCCATCCACTCACAAACTCACCCACCCGCTCACCAACTCACCCATCCACTCACAAACTCACCCATCCACTCACCAACTCACCCATCCACTCACAAACTCACCCACCCGCTCACCAACTCACCCATCCACTCACAAACTCACCCATCCACTCACAAACTCACCCATCCACTCACAAACTCACCCACCCCTCACAAACTCACCCACCCACTCACAAACTCACCCATCCACTCACCAACTCACCCATCCACTCACAAACTCACCCACCCGCTCACCAACTCACCCATCCACTCACAAACTCACCCATCCACTCACAAACTCACCCATCCACTCACAAACTCACCCACCCGCTCACCAACTCACCCATCCACTCACAAACTCACCCATCCACTCACCAACTCACCCATCCACTCACAAACTCACCCACCCACTCACAAACTCACCCACCCACTCACAAACTCACCCACCCGCTCACCAACTCACCCATCCACTCACAAACTCACCCATCCACTCACAAACTCACCCATCCACTCACCAACTCACCCATCCACTCACAAACTCACCCACCCGCTCACCAACTCACCCATCCACTCACAAACTCACCCATCCACTCACCAACTCACCCATCCACTCACAAACTCACCCACCCGCTCACCAACTCACCCATCCACTCACAAACTCACCCATCCACTCACCAACTCACCCATCCACTCACAAACTCACCCACCCGCTCACCAACTCACCCATCCACTCACAAACTCACCCATCCACTCACCAACTCACCCATCCACTCACAAACTCACCCACCCACTCACAAACTCACCCACCCGCTCACCAACTCACCCATCCACTCACAAACTCACCCATCCACTCACCAACTCACCCATCCACTCACAAACTCACCCACCCGCTCACCAACTCACCCATCCACTCACAAACTCACCCATCCACTCACCAACTCACCCATCCACTCACAAACTCACCCACCCGCTCACCAACTCACCCATCCACTCACAAACTCACCCATCCACTCACCAACTCACCCATCCACTCACAAACTCACCCACCCGCTCACCAACTCACCCATCCACTCACAAACTCACCCATCCACTCACCAACTCACCCATCCACTCACAAACTCACCCATCCACTCACCAACTCACCCATCCACTCACAAACTCACCCACCCGCTCACCAACTCACCCATCCACTCACAAACTCACCCACCCGCTCACCAACTCACCCATCCACTCACAAACTCACCCATCCACTCACCAACTCACCCATCCACTCACAAACTCACCCACCCGCTCACCAACTCACCCATCCACTCACAAACTCACCCATCCACTCACCAACTCACCCATCCACTCACAAACTCACCCACCCGCTCACCAACTCACCCATCCACTCACAAACTCACCCATCCACTCACCAACTGACCCATCAACTCACAAACTCACCCACCCGCTCACCAACTCACCCATCCACTCACAAACTCACCCATCCACTCACCAACTCACCCATCCACTCACCAACTCACCCATCCACTCACAAACTCACCCACCCGCTCACAAACTCACCCATCCACTCACCAACTCACCCATCCACTCACAAACTCACCCACCCACTCACAAACTCACCCACCCGCTCACCAACTCACCCATCCACTCACAAACTCACCCACCCGCTCACCAACTCACCCATCCACTCACAAACTCACCCATCCACTCACCAACTCACCCATCCACTCACAAACTCACCCACCCGCACACCAACTCACCCATCCACTCACCAACTCACCCATCCACTCACAAACTCACCCACCCGCTCACCAACTCACCCATCCGCTCACAAACTCACCCATCCACTCACCAACTCACCCATCCACTCACCAACTCACCCATCCACTCACAAACTCACCCACCCGCTCACCAACTCACCCATCCACTCACAAACTCACCCATCCACTCACCAACTCACCCATCCACTCACAAACTCACCCACCCGCTCACCAACTCACCCATCCACTCACAAACTCACCCATCCACTCACCAACTCACCCATCCACTCACAAACTCACCCACCCGCTCACCAACTCACCCATCCACTCACAAACTCACCCATCCACTCACCAACTCACCCATCCACTCACAAACTCACCCATCCACTCACCAACTCACCCATCCACTCACAAACTCACCCACCCGCTCACCAACTCACCCATCCACTCACAAACTCACCCACCCGCTCACCAACTCACCCATCCACTCACAAACTCACCCATCCACTCACCAACTCACCCATCCACTCACAAACTCACCCACCCGCTCACCAACTCACCCATCCACTCACAAACTCACCCATCCACTCACCAACTCACCCATCCACTCACAAACTCACCCACCCGCTCACCAACTCACCCATCCACTCACAAACTCACCCATCTACTCACCAACTGACCCATCCACTCACAAACTCACCCACCCGCTCACCAACTCACCCATCCACTCACAAACTCACCCATCCACTCACCAACTCACCCATCCACTCACCAACTCACCCATCCACTCACAAACTCACCCACCCGCTCACAAACTCACCCATCCACTCACCAACTCACCCATCCACTCACAAACTCACCCACCCACTCACAAACTCACCCACCCGCTCACCAACTCACCCATCCACTCACAAACTCACCCACCCGCTCACCAACTCACCCATCCACTCACAAACTCACCCATCCACTCACCAACTCACCCATCCACTCACAAACTCACCCACCCGCACACCAACTCACCCATCCACTCACAAACTCACCCATCCACTCACCAATCACCCATCCACTCACAAACTCACCCACCCGCTCACCAACTCACCCATCCACTCACAAACTCACCCATCCACTCACCAACTGACCCATCCACTCACAAACTCACCCACCCGCTCACCAACTCACCCATCCACTCACAAACTCACCCATCCACTCACCAACTCACCCATCCACTCACAAACTCACCCACCCGCTCACAAACTCACCCATCCACTCACCAACTCACCCACCCACTCACAAACTCACCCACCCACTCACAAACTCACCCACACCGCTCACCAACTCACCCATCCCTCTCACAAACTCACCCATCCACTCACCAACTCACCCATCCACTCACAAACTCACCCATCCACTCACCAACTCACCCATCCACTCACAAACTCACCCATCCACTCACAAACTCACCCATCCACTCACCAACTCACCCACCCACTCACAAACTCACCCACCCGCTCACCAACTCACCCATCCGCTCACAAACTCACCCATCCACTCACCAACTCACCCATCCACTCACCAACTCACCCATCCACTCACAAACTCACCCACCCGCTCACCAACTCACCCATCCACTCACCAACTCACCCATCCACTCACAAACTCACCCACCCGCTCACCAACTCACCCATCCACTCACAAACTCACCCATCCACTCACCAACTCACCCATCCACTCACAAACTCACCCACCCGCTCACCAACTCACCCATCCACTCACAAACTCACCCATCCACTCACCAACTCACCCATCCACTCACAAACTCACCCATCCACTCACCAACTCACCCATCCACTCACAAACTCACCCATCCACTCACCAACTCACCCATCCACTCACAAACTCACCCATCCACTCACCAACTCACCCATCCACTCACAAACTCACCCATCCACTCACAAACTCACCCATCCACTCACCAACTGACCCATCCACTCACAAACTCACCCATCCACTCACCAACTCACCCATCCACTCACAAACTCACCCACCCGCTCACCAACTCACCCATCCACTCACAAACTCACCCACCCGCTCACCAACTCACCCATCCACTCACAAACTCACCCATCCACTCACCAACTCACCCATCCACTCACAAACTCACCCATCCACTCACCAACTCACCCATCCACTCACAAACTCACCCATCCACTCACCAACTCACCCATCCACTCACAAACTCACCCATCCACTCACCAACTCACCCATCCACTCACAAACTCACCCATCCACTCACAAACTCACCCATCCACTCACCAACTGACCCATCCACTCACAAACTCACCCATCCACTCACCAACTCACCCATCCACTCACAAACTCACCCACCCGCTCACCAACTCACCCATCCACTCACAAACTCACCCATCCACTCACAAACTCACCCATCCACTCACCAACTCACCCACCCACTCACAAACTCACCCACCCGCTCACCAACTCACCCATCCGCTCACAAACTCACCCATCCACTCACCAACTCACCCATCCACTCACCAACTCACCCATCCACTCACAAACTCACCCACCCGCTCACCAACTCACCCATCCACTCACCAACTCACCCATCCACTCACAAACTCACCCACCCGCTCACCAACTCACCCCATCCACTCACAAACTCACCCATCCACTCACCAACTCACCCATCCACTCACAAACTCACCCACCCGCTCACCAACTCACCCATCCACTCACAAACTCACCCATCCACTCACCAACTCACCCATCCACTCACAAACTCACCCATCCACTCACCAACTCACCCATCCACTCACAAACTCACCCATCCACTCACCAACTCACCCATCCACTCACAAACTCACCCATCCACTCACCAACTCACCCATCCACTCACAAACTCACCCATCCACTCACAAACTCACCCATCCACTCACCAACTGACCCATCCACTCACAAACTCACCCATCCACTCACCAACTCACCCATCCACTCACAAACTCACCCACACCACCACCCCATCCCTCACACCACCCCGCTCACCAACTCACCCATCCACTCACAAACTCACCCACCCGCTCACCAACTCACCCATCCACTCACAAACTCACCCATCCACTCACAAACTCACCCATCCACTCACCAACTCACCCATCACTCACAAACTCACCCATCCACTCACCAACTCACCCATCCACTCACAAACTCACCCATCCACTCACCAACTCACCCATCCACTCACAAACTCACCCATCCACTCACCAACTCACCCATCCACTCACAAACTCACCCATCCACTCACAAACTCACCCATCCACTCACCAACTGACCCATCCACTCACAAACTCACCCATCCACTCACCAACTCACCCATCCACTCACAAACTCACCCACCCGCTCACCAACTCACCCATCCACTCACAAACTCACCCATCCACTCACCAACTCACCCACCCACCCCCCACCCACAATCGCTCATCCACCCACCCCACTTACCCACTCGTGAACACAATCACTCACTCACTTGCACACTCTCACTCACCACCCACCCAACGACAAACCCACCCACCCTCCCGCCCACCTTGTAGAGGGTCTCGTCCCAGATGGAGGTGCGGAAGCAGCTACAGTCGAGTGGCCGAGAAAACCTCTTGAGGTCCTCCTCCCTCTGGTGGAAGATCTGGGGACGACATCACCACACTCGCAATCATCATCATCATCACAATCACCACGACAACCACCACCGTAACCACAACCATTGTCACCACAACCATCATCATAGTCACGACCAGTACAACTACCACCATCATCCACCACCACCACCACCACCATCGTCATCACCACCGTAACCACCACCATCACCACCACCAGTCTTCCCCCGCACAGTGCATCCTCACCAGCTCCCTCTGGTCATCCATTACCCCCCCGCGTCTCCCCCTCCACCGTCTCCCCCCCGTCTCCACCCCCGTCTCCACCCACCGTCTCCCCCCCCCGCGTCTTCCCCCCCCCCCCCCGCGTCTTCCCCCCCCCCCCCCGCGTCTCCTCCCCCCCCCCCGCGTCTCCCCCCCCCCGCGTCTCCCACCCCCCCGCGTCTCCCCCCCCCCCGCGTCTCCCACCCCCCCGCGTCTCCCCCCACCCGCGTCTCCCACCCCCCCGCGTCTCCCCCCCCCCCGCGTCTCCCCCCCCCCCGCGTCTCCCCCCCCCCGCGTCTCCCACCCCCCCCGCGTCTCCCCCCCCCCCGCGTCTCCTCCCCCCCCCCGCGTCTCCCCCCCCCCCCGCGTCTCCCCCCCCCCCGCGTCTCCACCCCCGCGTCTTCCCCCCCCCCCCCCGCGTCTCCTCCCCCCCCCCCCCGCGTCTCCCCCCCCCCCCGCGTCTCCCCCCCCCCCCGCGTCTCCCCCCCCCCCCCCGCGTCTCCCCCCCCCCCCGCGTCTCCCCCCCCCCCCGCGTCTCCCCCCCCCCCCGCGTCTCCCCCCCCCCGCGTCTCCCCCCCCCCGCGTCTCCCCCCCCCCGCGTCTCCCCCCCCCCCCCCGCGTCTCCCCCCCCCCCCCCGCGTCTCCCCCCCCCCCCGCGTCTCCCCACCCCCGCGTCTCCCCCCCCCCCGCGTCTCCCCCCCCCCCCCCCCGCGTCTCCCCCCCCCCCGCGTCTCCCCCACCCCCGCGTCTCCCCCCACCCGCGTCTCCCCCCCCCGCGTCTCCCCCCCCCGCGTCTCCCCCCCCCCGCGTCTCCCCCCCCCCGCGTCTCCCCCCCCCGCGTCTCCCCCCCCCCGCGTCTCCCCCCCCGCGTCTCCCCCCCCGCGTCTCCCCCCACCCGCGTCTCCCCCCCCGCGTCTCCCCCCCCCCGCGTCTCCCCCCCCCCCGCGTCTCCCCCCCCCCCGCGTCTCCCCCCCCCGCGTCTCCCCCCCCCCGCGTCTCCCCCCCCGCGTCTCCCCCCCCCCCGCGTCTCCCCCCCCCCCCGCGTCTCCTCCCCCGCGTCTCCCCCCCCCCCCGCGTCTCCCCCCCCCCGCGTCTCCCCCCCCCCGCGTCTCCCCCCCCCCGCGTCTCCCCCCCCGCGTCTCCCCCCCCGCGTCTCCCCCCACCCGCGTCTCCCCCCCCGCGTCTCCCCCCCCCCGCGTCTCCCCCCCCCCCGCGTCTCCCCCCCCCCCCGCGTCTCCCCCCCCGCGTCTCCCCCCCCCCGCGTCTCCCCCCCCCGCGTCTCCCCCCCCCCCGCGTCTCCCCCCCCCCCGCGTCTCCTCCCCCGCGTCTCCCCCCCCCCGCGTCTCCCCCCCCCGCGTCTCCCCCCCCCCCGCGTCTCCCCGCCCCCGCGTCTCCCCCCCCCCCGCGTCTCCCCCCCCCCGCGTCTCCCCCCCCCCGCGTCTCCCCCCCACCCGCGTCTCCCCCCACCCGCGTCTCCCACCCCCCACCCCCGGCGTGTGCTCACCAGCTCCCGCTGGTCCTCCTGCACGAGGTCCATCTTGTGCACGAGGCAGAAGACGCGCGCCTCGGGCGAGTTCTGCAGGATGGCCTCCAGGCAGGACTGGTAGTAGTGCATGTCCTTGTCCAGCTCGCGGCTCTCCACGTCAAACACGTAGATCAGCACCTCCACCGAGCGGAAGATGCTGTCCCGCTGGCTCGCAAAGTAGTTCTCCATGAAGGTGTCCTGCCTGGTGGCCACGACGAGGAGGAGAGGGGTAGGGTCGGGTGGCGAGCGGAGCGTGACGAGTTTCAAGTGTGTGGCGGGGGAAGTGTGTGGCAGGGTAAGTGTGTGGCAAGGGTGTGTGACAGGGGAAGTGTGTGACAGGGTGAGTGTGTGACAGGGTGAGTGTGTGGCAGGGTGAGTGTGTGGCAGGGTGAGTGTGTGGCAGGGTAAGTGTGTGACAGGGTAAGTGTGTGACAGGGTAAGTGTGTGGCAGGGTGAGTGTGTGACAGGGTGTGTGACAGGGGAAGTGTGTGGCAGGGTGAGTGTGTGGCAGGGTAAGTGTGTGACAGGGTGTGTGACAGGGTGAGTGTGTGGCAGGGTAAGTGTGTGACAGGGTGTGTGACAGGGTGAGTGTGTGGCAGGGTAAGTGTGTGACAGGGGAAGTGTGTGGCAGGTTAAGTGTGTGGCAGGGTAAGTGTGTGACAGGGCGAGTGTGTGGCAGGGTAAGTGTGTGGCAGGGTGTGTGACAGGGTGAGTGTGTGACAGGGTGAGTGTGTGACAGGGTGAGTGTGTGACAGGGTAAGTGTGTGGCAGGGTAAGTGTGTGGCAGGGTAAGTGTGTGACAGGGTGAGTGTGTGGCAGGGTAAGTGTGTGACAGGGTGAGTGTGTGACAGGGTAAGTGTGTGACAGGGTGAGTGTGTGGCAGGGTAAGTGTGTGGCAGGGTAAGTGTGTGACAGGGTGAGTGTGTGGCAGGGTAAGTGTGTGGCAGGGTGTGTGACAGGGTGAGTGTGTGACAGGGTGAGTGTGTGACAGGGTAAGTGTGTGGCAGGGTGTGTGTGTGACAGGGTAAGTGTGTGACAGGGTGAGTGTGTGGCAGGGGAAGTGTGTGACAGGGGAAGTGTGTGGCAGGGTAAGTGTGTGGCAGGGGAAGTGTGTGACAGGGTGAGTGTGTGGCAGGGTGAGTGTGTGGCAGGGTGAGTGTGTGGCAGGGTAAGTGTGTGGCAGGGTAAGTGTGTGACAGGGTAAGTGTGTGGCAGGGTAAGTGTGTGGCAGGGCAAGTGTGTGGCAGGGTGAGTGTGTGACAGGGTGTGTGACAGGGTGAGTGTGTGGCAGGGTAAGTGTGTGACAGGGTGTGTGACAGGGTGAGTGTGTGGCAGGGTAAGTGTGTGACAGGGTGTGTGACAGGGTGAGTGTGTGGCAGGGTAAGTGTGTGACAGGGAAGTGTGTGGCAGGTTAAGTGTGTGGCAGGGTAAGTGTGTGACAGGGCGAGTGTGTGGCAGGGTAAGTGTGTGGCAGGGTGTGTGACAGGGTGAGTGTGTGACAGGGTGAGTGTGTGACAGGGTGAGTGTGTGACAGGGTAAGTGTGTGGCAGGGTAAGTGTGTGACAGGGTGAGTGTGTGACAGGGTAAGTGTGTGACAGGGTGAGTGTGTGGCAGGGTAAGTGTGTGGCAGGGTAAGTGTGTGACAGGGTGAGTGTGTGACAGGGTAAGTGTGTGACAGGGTGAGTGTGTGGCAGGGTAAGTGTGTGACAGGGTGAGTGTGTGGCAGGGTAAGTGTGTGACAGGGTGAGTGTGTGACAGGGTAAGTGTGTGACAGGGTGAGTGTGTGGCAGGGTAAGTGTGTGGCAGGGTAAGTGTGTGACAGGGTGAGTGTGTGGCAGGGTAAGTGTGTGGCAGGGTGTGTGACAGGGTGAGTGTGTGACAGGGTGAGTGTGTGACAGGGTAAGTGTGTGGCAGGGTGTGTGTGTGACAGGGTAAGTGTTGTGACAGGGGAGTGTGTGGCAGGGGAAGTGTGTGACAGGGAAGTGTGTGGCAGGGTAGTGTGTGGCAGGGAAGTGTGTGACAGGGTGAGTGTGTGGCAGGGTGAGTGTGTGGCAGGGTGAGTGTGTGGCAGGGTAAGTGTGTGGCAGGGTAAGTGTGTGACAGGGTAAGTGTGTGGCAGGGTGAGTGTGTGGCAGGGTAAGTGTGTGGCAGGGTGAGTGTGTGGCAGGGTAAGTGTGTGGCAGGGTAAGTGTGTGGCAGGGTAAGTGTGTGGCAGGGTAAGTGTGTGACAGGGTGAGTGTGTGGGAGGGTAAGTGTGTGGCAGGGTGAGTGTGTGGCAGGGTGAGTGTGTGGCAGGGTAAGTGTGTGACAGGGTGAGTGTGTGGCAGGGTAAGTGTGTGACAGGGTGAGTGTGTGGCAGGGTGAGTGTGTGGCAGGGTAAGTGTGTGGCAGGGTAAGTGTGTGACAGGGTAAGTGTGTGGCAGGGTGAGTGTGTGGCAGGGTAAGTGTGTGACAGGGTAAGTGTGTGGCAGGGTAAGTGTGTGACAGGGTAAGTGTGTGGCAGGGTAAGTGTGTGGCAGGGGAAGTGTGTGACAGGGTGAGTGTGTGGCAGGGTGAGTGTGTGGCAGGGTAAGTGTGTGGCAGGGTAAGTGTGTGGCAGGGTAAGTGTGTGGCAGGGTAAGTGTGTGGCAGGGGAAGTGTGTGGCAGGGTAAGTGTGTGACAGGGTAAGTGTGTGGCAGGGGAAGTGTGTGACAGGGTGAGTGTGTGGCAGGGTGAGTGTGTGGCAGGGTAAGTGTGTGGCAGGGTGAGTGTGTGGCAGGGTAAGTGTGTGGCAGGGGAAGTGTGTGACAGGGTGAGTGTGTGGCAGGGGAAGTGTGTGGCAGGGTGAGTGTGTGGCAGGGGAAGTGTGTGACAGGGGAAGTGTGTGGCAGGGTGAGTGTGTGGCAGGGTGAGTGTGTGGCAGGGTAAGTGTGTGGCAGGGTGAGTGTGTGGCAGGGTAAGTGTGTGGCAGGGGAAGTGTGTGACAGGGTGAGTGTGTGGCAGGGGAAGTGTGTGGCAGGGTGAGTGTGTGGCAGGGTAAGTGTGTGGCAGGGGAAGTGTGTGGCAGGGTGAGTGTGTGGCAGGGGAAGTGTGTGACAGGGGAAGTGTGTGGCAGGGTGAGTGTGTGGCAGGGGAAGTGTGTGACAGGGGAAGTGTGTGGCAGGGTAAGTATGTGGCAGGGTAAGTGTGTGGCAGGGTAAGTGTGTGGCAGGGTAAGTGTGTGGCAGGGGAAGTGTGTGACAGGGTGAGTGTGTGGCAGGGTAAGTGTGTGGCAGGGTGAGTGTGTGGCAGGGGGAAGTGTGTGACAGGGTGAGTGTGTGGCAGGGTAAGTGTGTGGCAGGGTAAGTGTGTGGCAGGGGAAGTGTGTGGCAGGGTAAGTATGTGGCAGGGTAAGTGTGTGGCAGGGTGAGTGTGTGGCAGGGGAAGTGTGTGACAGGGTGAGTGTGTGGCAGGGGAAGTGTGTGGCAGGGTGAGTGTGTGGCAGGGGAAGTGTGTGACAGGGGAAGTGTGTGGCAGGGTGAGTGTGTGGCAGGGGAAGTGTGTGACAGGGGAAGTGTGTGGCAGGGTAAGTGTGCGACGAAGAGGCGAGCGAGTGCGACGATGTGAGCGAGGCCAAGTGTGACGAGGTGGTGAGTGAGGTGGTGAGTGAGGTGGTGAGTGACGTGGTGAGTGAGAGGTGGTTAGTGAGTGTGAGGTGGTGAGTGTGACGAGGTGGTGAGTGACGTGGTGAGTGAGAGGTGGCTCGTGTAACGAGGTGAGCGTGACGAGATGTCCACTGTGGTGAGTGTGACGAGGTGGCCACTGTGAGGAGTGCGAGGTGGTGAGTGTGACGAGGTGGTGAGTGACGTGGTGAGTGCGAGGTGGTTCTTGTGATGACGAGGTGGTTCATGTGGCGATTGTGAGGAGGTGGGCGAGTGAGCCTCACCCGCCGCAGTCCCACAGGTTGAGGACCAGGTTGCCGAGGAATCTCACGTGGGAGTGTTCAACATCGACTACACGCACAGTCACACGCACAGTCACACAAAGGTCCCCCGTACAGCCTTTAACAGCCTGTCGAGGCAAGTCAGTCTCGCGCACTCGGTCTCGCGCACTCGGTCTCGCGCACTCGGTCTCGCGCACTCGGTCTCGCGCACTCGGTCTCGCGCACTCGGTCTCGCGCACTCGGTCTCGCGCACTCGGTCTCGCGCACTCGGTCTCGCGCACTCGGTCTCGCGCACTCGGTCTCGCGCACTCGGTCTCGCGCACTTCGGTCTCGCGCACTCGGTCTCGCGCACTCGGTCTCACGCACTCAGTCACGCGCACTCGGTCTCACGCACTCGGTCTCGCGCACTCAGTCTCGGCGCACTTCGGTCTCGCGCACTCGGTCTCACGCACTCGGTCTCGCGCGCTCAGTCTCGCGCGCTCAGTCACGCGCGCTCAGTCTCGCGCGCTCAGTCTCGCGCGCTCAGTCTCGCGCGCTCAGTCTCGCGCACTCAGTCTCGCGCACTCAGTCTCGCGCACTCAGTCTCGCGCACTCAGTCTCGCGCACTCAGTCTCGCGCACTCAGTCTCGCGCACTCAGTCTCGCGCACTCAGTCTCGCGCACTCAGTCACGCGCACTCGGTCTCGCGCACTCGGTCTCGCGCACTCGGTCTCGCGCACTCGGTCTCGCGCACTCGGTCTCGCGCACTCGGTCTCGCGCACTCGGTCTCGCGCACTCGGTCTCGCGCACTCGGTCTCGCGCACTCGGTCTCGCGCACTTCGGTCTCGCGCACTCGGTCTCGCGCACTCGGTCTCGCGCACCTCGGTCTCGCGCACTCGGTCTCGCGCACTCGGTCTCGCGCACTCGGTCTCAGCGCACTTCGGTCTCGCGCACTCGGTCTCGCGCACTCGGTCTCGCGCACTCGGTCTCGCGCACTTCGGTCTCGCGCACTCGGTCTCGCGCACTCGGTCTCGCGCACTCGGTCTCGCGCACTCGGTCTCGCGCACTCGGTCTCGCGCACATCGGTCTCGCGCACATCGGTCTCGCGCACATCGGTCTCGCGCACCTCGGTCTCGCGCACCTCGGTCTCGCGCACTCGGTCTCGCGCACTCGGTCTCGCGCACTCGGTCTCGCGCACTCGGTCTCGCGCACTCGGTCTCGCGCACATCGGTCTCGCGCACATCGGTCTCGCGCACATCGGTCTCGCGCGACTCGGTCTCACGCGCGCTCGGTCCTCTCGCGCGCTCAGTCACGCGCGCTCAGTCTCGCGCGCTCGGTCTCGCGCGCTCAGTCTCGCGCGCTCAGTCTCGCGCCACTCAGTCTCGCGCACTCAGTCTCGCGCACTCAGTCTCGCGC